>NC_072008.2:47789242-48092272 GCF_028885655.2 Pongo abelii
GCTAGCCTTCTCTCTTGAGCTCCAGCTGGACATCTCCGTCAGTATGTTCCATAAACACTCCAAAGTCTATCTCAATTTTTCTTCCATCAACTCATTGTCTCTTCTGTTTTGCTAATATCTATACATGGCTCCAGCCTCATCCCAGCTGTTCATGCAGTTATCCTGGGAGCAATACTGTCTCCGTTTCTCCCACAGAACAGCACTTCTGTATTATTTATAAGTATAAATATATTTCATTTCTTTGTTTTGAGACAGGGTCTCTCTGTCACCCAGGCTGGAGTGCAGTGGCGCAATCTCAGCTCACTGCAACCTCCACCTCCCAGGTTCAAGTGATTCTCCTGACTCAGGCTCCCAAGTAGCTGGGATTGCAGGCACCTGCCACCATGCCTGGCTAATTTTTTTTTTTTTTTTGTATTTTTAGTAGAGATGGGGTTTCACCATGTTGGCCAGGCTGGTCTCAAACTCCTGACCTCAAGTGATCTGCCTGCCTCGGCCTCCCAAAGTGCTACAATCACAGGCATGAGCCACCATGCCCAGCCAGCTTCTTTTTTTTTTTTTTGAGACGGAGTCTTGCTCTGTCGCCCAAGCTGGAGTGCAGCGGTGTGATCTTGGCTCACTGCAACCTCTGCCTCCTGGGTTCAAGTGATTCTCCTGCCTCAGCCTCCTGAGTAGCTGAGACTACAGATGTGCACCACCAGGCCCAGCTAATTTTTGTATTTTTAGTAGAGATGGGGTTTCACCCCATCTCTGTTGGCTAGTCTGGTCTTGAACTTCTGACCTCAGGCAATCCGCCCAGCTTGGCCTCTCAAAGTGCTGGGATTGCAGGTGTGAGCCACTGCGCCCAGCCTTCTTCTTCATTTTTTAACCCAGCAACTTGCACATGTCCAGGCACATAGTTTTTGTTTGTTTTTTTATTGGTTTTCCAGAAATATGCTTACTGAGGCACATAGTGTTAACTCAGGAGTGCAGTGATCTTTTCTTCATGCATTAATAAATTAACACAGTAATAGAGCTGTTCCGGGTACCCCCCACCCCAAAAGTATATCAAGCAAGACACAAAATCAGGTATCCAGTGTAGCTCTATTTAGTCAACTTTCAACAGGGCTCCATTGAGAAGATTAGTTCCTGCACATCTTTTTCATGCATCCCATTCTGATCATTGGAGATTGTTATTACAGGGGTCCGTGTCATTCGAGGATGTGGCTGTGGATTTCACCCGACAGGAGTGGCACAGACTGGACCCTGCTCAGAGGACCATGCACAAGGATGTGATGCTGGAGACCTACAGCAACCTGGCATCTGTGGGTGAGGATGATTGTCCATGTAACTCCTGAGAGCATGTGTTTCCTTTCTTGGTTGCTGTAACATGTGCAGACTTGTGAGGGTTTAATGATATTGAGAGTCACAGATGAGTAATCAGTTTAGGGCACCAGGAAAAATGTGTGCGTTCTTACTTCCCCAATGAAAGGTTTAAATGGGCCCCCTTCCTTGTGCAGCTCATGAAGATGCACCTTCCTCCTCCATCAGAGGCCCTAGAGCTCAGACAACTTGGCCCACGTCCTGTGCCATTTCCCATTAACAGGCCTCTGCGTGGCCAAACCAGAGATGATCTTCAAGTTGGAGCGAGGAGAAGAGCTGTGGATATTAGAGGAGGAATCCTCAGGCCATGGTTACTCAGGTAAGTGGGCAAGAACTGGACATATGGAAAATAGGGGAAATAAGAGCCCAGGAATTCAGGTCAAAGGGTATACTTGTGCAACACTTTCTAGGAATCTCTTTTGAGAGTTCCTAGCTCTTTGAAAATAAGGACGGAAGGTCTACATGCTTCAGATACCAAAGTCACACATCTTAATATCACACTCAAACTTCAGTGCTTTCTCCTGTTTTATCTTGATTTTTTTTTTTTTTGATGGAGTCTCACTCTGTCATCCAGGCTGGAGTGCAGTGGTGCGATCTCAGCTCACCACAACCTCCACCTCCCGGGCTCAAGCGATTCTCCTGCCTCAGCATCCTGAGCAGCTGGGATTACAGGTGCGTGCCACCATGCCTGGCTAATTTTTGTACTTTTAGTAGAGACAGGGTTTCACCATGTTGGCCAGGTTGGTCACGAACTCCTGACCTCAAGTGATCCGCCTGCCTTGGCCTCTCAAAGTGCTGGGATTACAGGTGTGAGCCACCGCACCTAGCCTTTATCTTGATTTTTAAGTTATTTACCACTCTTATTTATCTCTGCCTCATCTTAAACATTTATTCTTTTATTTTTTTGAGACAGAGTGTCTCTCTGTTGCCTAGGCTCGAGTGCGGTGGTGCAATCATGGCTCAGCCTCAAATTAAAACCTCACCTGCCCGGTTTTAAGCGACCTTTCCAGGGCAGCCTCCCTATTAGCTGGGACTACAGGCACATACCACCACGCCTGGCTGATTTTTGTATTATTATTATTTTTTTTTATAGAGACAGAATCTCACTATGTTGCCCAGGCTGGTCTTGAACTCCTGGGCTCAAGTGATCCACCTGCCATGGCCTCCCGAAGTGCTAGGGTCAGAGGTATGAGCCACCATGCCTGGCAACATTTATTCTTCCTTCCCTCCATTGCCTTGGATGCTTTCTGTTTTCAGGCATTCATTCATATATTCATTTAGTCATCCATGAAACTTTAAATGAGTATCAGTTATATGCTGGGTATGTTCTAGGTGTGGGAAACTGGTAGTGAATAAAATAATATCTCTGTTCTCTTGGAGCTTACAATATAGTGGGGAAAGTGACCAGAAACAAACAAATACATCATATGTTTGATGGTGAAAAGAAAATCAGTGCAAGGTAAGAAGGATAGATACTGATTTTTAGGAAATAGAGGGTTTTTTGTTTGTTTGTTTTTTGACAGAGTCACACTCTGTCACCCGGGCTGGAGTGCAGTGGCGCGATCTCAGCTCACTGTAACCTCCACCTCCTGGGTTCAAGTGATTCTCTTGCCTTAGCCTCCCCAGTAGCTGGGATTACAGGCGGGCACCATTATGGCCAGCTAATTTTTGTATTTTTAGTAGAGATGGAGTTTTGCCATGTTGGGCAGGCTGATCTCAAACTCCTGACCTCAAGTGATCCACCCACCTTGGCCTCCCAAAGTGCTGGGATTACAGGCATGAGCCACTGTGCCTGGCTGGAGTAGAGTTTTAAAGGTTGTGTTAAGGAGTTTAATTTTATACTGTGACAAGAGAAGCCAGTTTGGGATTTTACATAAAAGAGTGACATGCTGTGATTTATTTTTAAAGGATCTCTCTCACTGCTGTGTGGCAATGGTTCTGTTGGGGATAATGCCCTCAGGCATGATAATGACCTTCTTCACCATCAGAAGATTCAAACATTGGATCAAAATGTTGAATATAATGGATGCAGGAAAGCCTTCCATGAGAAAACAGGCTTTGTTAGACGTAAAAGAACACCCAGAGGAGATAAAAACTTTGAATGTCATGAATGTGGGAAAGCTTACTGTAGGAAATCAAACCTTGTTGAACATCTGAGAATACACACAGGAGAGAGACCCTATGAATGCGGTGAATGTGCAAAAACCTTCAGTGCAAGATCATACCTCATTGCTCATCAGAAAACTCACACAGGGGAGAGGCCCTTTGAATGTAATGAATGTGGGAAATCTTTTGGCAGGAAGTCACAGCTCATCCTACATACAAGAACACACACTGGAGAGAGACCCTATGAATGTACTGAATGTGGGAAAACCTTTTCTGAGAAGGCAACCCTCACGATTCATCAGAGAACTCACACAGGGGAGAAACCCTATGAATGTAGTGAGTGTGGGAAAACATTTAGTGTAAAGATATCCCTTACCCAACACCACAGAACTCACACAGGGGAGAAACCTTATGAATGTGGGGAGTGTGGGAAAAACTTCCGTGCAAAGAAATCCCTAAATCAGCATCAAAGAATTCACACAGGTGAGAAACCCTATGAGTGTGGTGAATGTGGGAAATTCTTCCGAATGAAGATGACTCTCAATAATCATCAGAGAACTCACACAGGTGAAAAGCCCTATCAGTGTAATGAATGTGGGAAATCTTTCAGGGTGCACTCATCTCTTGGGATCCATCAGAGAATTCACACAGGAGAGAAACCTTACGAATGTAATGAGTGTGGTAATGCTTTCTATGTGAAAGCACGCCTAATTGAACATCAGAGGATGCATTCAGGAGAGAAACCATATGAATGTAGTGAATGTGGGAAAATCTTCAGTATGAAGAAATCCCTCTGTCAACACCGGAGAACTCACACAGGAGAGAAACCTTATGAATGTAGTGAATGTGGAAATGCCTTCTATGTGAAAGTACGCCTCATTGAACATCAGCGAATTCACACAGGAGAGAGACCCTTTGAGTGTCAAGAATGTGGGAAAGCTTTCTGCCGGAAAGCACACCTCACAGAACATCAGAGAACTCACGTAGGCTGGTCCTGGCATTGTAGAATGAAGAAAGCCTCTCGCTGAAGACTTCCCTCACCATTGGATCAAGCTCCTTGGGGCATATGATCACCAGGGCACACAGTGTGCCTGTGAAAATTTGGCACTTACATTTGTATCAAAATATGTCCTGATCCCCTTAGGGGATAGCTCATTGTTTTTATTTGGATTTCCTTAATTAGTGGTGTGTGAACATCTTATCTGTTGATTGGCTATTTGGGGTTTTTCTTCTGTGCATTGACTGTTCATGTCCTCTGCTCATTGTTTTCAAATGGGCTGTTCATCTCTTGCTTTTTGGTTTAAATGTTGTTGTTTTTTAACATATGAGAATATAAAAATCCTTTTTTTTTCAGTCATATGTGTTGCAAATATCTTCTCCCAGATGGTCGTTAGTTTTTTAAATTTTGTCATCTGTTTTCTTCTGCTGAAGTTTTATATTTTATTTATTTATTTATTTTTTATTTTTTTGAGATGGAGTCTCACTCTGTGGCCCGGGCTGGAGTGCAATGGCATGACCTCAGCTCATTTCAACCTTCGCCTCCTGGGTTCAAGCGATTCTCCTGCCTCAGTCTCCCGAGTAGCTGGGATTACAGGTCTGCACCACCATGCCTGGCTAATTTTTGTATTTTTAGTAAAGACGGGGTTTCACCATGTTGGCCAGGCTGGTCTCTAACTCCCGACCTCAGGTGATCCACCCGCCTCAGCCTCCAAAAGTGTTGGGATTACAGGTGTGAGCCACCATGCCCGGCTAAAGTTTTATATTTTAATATTATCAGTTTCAAGGTGATAATATTCTCCTATACTTTCCTCTAAAGGTTTTCCTTTCAACATTTAGAATTTCAATCTCCTGTGAGACTTTTTTGGTATAGCATGAAGTGTGCAATACATACTACTATATTGTCTTTATATAATTTTACATAAATGGGCTCACACTGTATTTAAAGTTCTGCAGCTTGCTTTTTTCATGTAATGTTACCTTTCCAAGATCTGTCCTTGTTGATAAGTATAGGTCTGGCTAGTCATTTATCTCTCCATTCCCCTAGTAAAAGACATTTGTATCTTTTTCGAGTTTAGTGTCTAAATCTAGAAGTGGAACTGATGGGTCATAGGATTTAGGCAATGTACTGGTTATTAAGCTATTGTGTCCCAGCTCCAAACCCACCCTTCTTGATTGTGCTTTATGACTCTACAAACCACATTTTGGCCTTGTCAACTGCTCCCTGTTGGGCCTTGCCAATAAGAGATACTAGATATAAACTTTGGGGCTGGAGAGGGAAGAAGGGACTTGCTCCTTTTTTTCTATTCCTATTAGCTTCCTGGTCATTGGAGTGTCCGCTCAGCATTGCTTCTTCACTCAGACACCAGCAGTTCCTTGTCATAGCAGCAGTTTAATCTAGTTTGCAGCTTTCCAGCACTCACAGATGGTAGCCCATCCCCTCTGAGACACAAGCATCAGCTGGCTGGTGTCACCTCCTTAGAGATGTGAATTCCAGTCACATGGGACCCCTCCTCCATCCTTCTAAGTTTTAGTAATTTCAATTTATGGTTGGGTGCAGTGGATCATGCCTGTAATCCCAGCACTTTGGGAGGCCAAGGTGGGTGGATTGCTTGAGCCCAGGAGTCAAGACCAGCTTGAGAAATATGGTGAAACCCTACCTCTACAAAAAAATTCAAAAATCAGCTAGGCATGGGACCACACCTGTGGTCCCAGGTACTTGGGAGTCTGAGACTGGAGGTTGAAGCTGCAGTAAGCCATGATTGTGCCACTGCACTCCAGCTTGGGCAACAGAGCAAGACCCTGTCTCCAAAATAATTGTCAACTTCTTCCCTTTGTTATGCCAGCCCAGCTGTTTTCTGCAGTTGCTACCTCCCTGATAACTTGAATGTTCTCTTTTTGTCTCTTCAGTTATTTGGTTTACAACCTCATAACTAGTTAAAATTATTTATAAGTTCTCTCTGTTAAAATAACTAGTGTGGTTTTTGTCTCCTAGTTGGGCTCTGATTGATACAGAAGGTTTTTTAACTTTATTAAGTATTGACATTTCCCTTCCAAATTGTATTAATTTATACTCCATGAGCAGTTTGAGAAAGTTTTCATTTTGCCATTCAGCAGCACTTATTATCAGTCCTTTAAATTATTGCCAATCTGTAAGATATGAAATGGCTTTGAGCCTTGGCTTCCATGAATGTGGTTTGTCTTTCTTTCTTTTGTTCTTTTCTTTTCTTTCTTTCTCTCTTTTTCTTTATCTCTCTCTCTTTTCTTTTCTTTTTTATTTTTATTTTTTGAGATGGAGTTTCACTCTTGTTGCCCAGGCTGGAGTGCAATGGCATGATCTCGGCTCACTGCAACCTCTGCCTCCCAGGATGGAGCAATTCTCATGCCTCAGCCTCCCGAGTAGCTGGGATTACAGGCACGCATGACCACACCCAGCTAATTTTTGTACTTTTAGTAGAGACGGGGTTTCACCATGTTGGCCAGACTGGTCTCAAACTCCTGACCCTCAGGTGATCTGCCCACCTCAGCCTCCCAAAGTGCTGGGATTACAGGTGTGAGCTACTGCGCCTGGCCTATTTATTTATTTGAGACAGAGTCTCGCTCCATCACCCATGCTGGAGTGTGGTTGTGCAATCTTGGTTCACTGCAACCTCTGCCTCCTGGTTCAAGTGATTCTTGTACCTCAGCCTTCCGAGTAGCTGGGACTATAGGTGCACACAACTACGCCCACCTAATTTTTGTATTTTTAATAGAGATAGGGTTTTGCTATGTTGGCCAGGCTGGTCTCGAACTCCTGACCTCAAGTGATCCGCCTGCCTCAGCTTCCCAAAGTGTTGGGATTTCAGGAGTGAGCCACTGCACCTGGCCTGTCTTTATTTTTTAACTCATCTTTCCTATCCTTCAACAGTATTTTATGGTTTTCTCCAAGAAATTGTCTATGAAAGTTAATTTTTTAATAGCAGTTTTGCATTTATACAGGTATACACATATATATTTCAAAATATGATGTTGTGGGGTTTATATATATACTTACACATAATATTTGTGTCTCTCTCTCACACACACACGCACATCTCCCCACACAACATTTTTATTTGATGTGGGCAATTTTCATTTCATTTTACCCAAATATTTACCACCTTGGTTGCACTTCATTACTTTATGCGTTTCATCCAGGATCATTTTCTTCTTTGCCTGAAAAATACTCCATAGAGTATCCTTTAGTAAGAGTCTGTTAGTGGTTAACCTCTCAGTTTTGTCTAAAAATGTTCTTCATTTTACCTCTTGTCACTGGCTGGGGCCGGCATCGCGGGTGGTAAAAGAATTTACCAAGACAGTCATGAATGAAAGAAACCAAGTCTATTAGAGGGAAAGTAGGTTGCAAGGAGGCAATGGGCAGCACAGCAGAGAAAGGGGCTGTCTGCAAAGAGGCAAGAGCTGGAGGGAAGTTGTATAGGGTTGTGCTGGAGGGACTATGTGAGGAATGAGTTTGTGCTGCTGGGGCTTTGCACAGTGCAAGGTATTTGGGAACAGTTGTTGTGCCAGCAGGTTGTTTGTGATTAGTCGTCTCTCAGAACAATGGTTCTTCCCCACCTTCTTGCTTATTATCTTATCGGGACTCCACGCCTTTTTTTTTTTTACAAGTAAAAGTGAATCCTTTACCTTAAATATTTGGTAGCACTATGTCACAGTAAATTGATAAAAAATTAAGTACTTGACTGGGCACAGTGGCTCACACCTGTAATCCCAGCACTTTGGGAGGCCAAGACGGGTGGATCACTTGAGGTCAGGAGTTTGAGACCAGCCTGGCCACCATGGTAAAACCCCGTCTCTAGTAAAAATTAGCTGGGTTTGGTGGTGCGTGCCTGTAATCCCAGCTACTCGGGAGGCTGAGGCAGGAGAATCACTTGAACCTGGGAGGCGGAGGTTGCAGTGAGCTGAGATGGTGCCATTGCACTCCAACCTGGGTGACAGAGCAAGACTCCATCTCAAAAAAAAATTTAAAAATTAAGTACTTTTTTACTTTTTTCCTGAGTGTCCTTCAATGATTATTGTGATCCAAGGTATTTGAATTACTCATCAGCTACCCCACAATACAGCATATATTTGAATATATATAAAATACACTTTTTGTGTTTTCTGTGCAGTATGCCCTCACTCTATTAAGTATTAATTATGTATATCAAGATGCCATTTCATCAATACTTCCGATCTGTAGCTCACCACCCCCCCTTTTTTTTTTCTTTTTGAGATGGAGTTTTGCTCTTGTTGCCCTGGTTGGAGTGCAATGGCACGATCCCTGCTCACTGCAACCTCTGCCTCTCAGGTTCAGGTGATTCTCCTGTCTCAGCCTCCTGAGTAGCTGGGATTACAGGCGTGTGCTGCCACACCCAGCTAATGTTTTGTCTTTTAAGTAGAGACAGAGTTTCACCATGTTGGTCAGGCTGGTCTCGAACTCCTGACCTCAGATGATCCGCCTGCATCAGCCTCCCAAAGTGCCGGGATCACAGGCGTGAGCCACCGCGCCCGGCTGATGTTTTTAAATTTTTATTATGGAATATGCCAAACATAAATAAGATAATTTATAGTGACACAAAACAGAATAGTTGTTGCCTCTGGGGTGAAAATTGACTTGTAAGGGGTAGGAGGGAACTTACTGGGGCGATGGAAATACTCCATATCTTCATTGGAGTGTGACTACAATAGTCATCAAGTGGGTAAACTTAAGGTTTATTTGTTTTGTTGTATATAAATTATATCTCAATTGAAATGTGAAAACAAAGCAATAAAACATCCCCTGTTCCCATTTCAGGAGTCATGTCTGGGCTGCCTGGGAGGAAAACAGGAATACTGATCACTAGAGCAAATAACAGACCCTTGGCAGTGGGCAACTTGGTCCTCCTAAGGCTTTAGAAATTGTCTTGCCCCATGAAAATGACATGTTCTAAGGCCCCAGTCTGGGGTATACTGACTTTCATTAGCTACCGTCACCATCCGTGGTGCTCCCTCACTTGCCAACACTGCACTGTAGATTTGACTCCCAAGAGCCTAAGGATAGTCTCTGCCAATCCTCCAGTAGCCACCATCATAGTAGTTTTTACCCCCATGAGTCAGCAGTCCAGTGTCTACTAACCCCTCCATTAATTCACAGCAGTTCTTACCACCCCTTTAAGCCAGAGCACAATGTGTGATCACCCATTAGCTCACATCATGTCTTATCACCCACCTTCAACCCCAGCTTAGTGTCTGATGATCTTCCATTAAGTCAGTATCATGTCTTACTTCCCTCCTTTAGACTTCGCATGGTGACAGCTGACTCCATTAGCTCACAGCCCTGTGTTTTGTCTTCCTGTTAACCTAATGTAGTGTCTGTTGACTCCATGTTAGCTTCACCATTTTGTTTGCTAATTCCCCATTGGCTACTGCCTCCCAAGTAGCTGGGACTACAGGCATGCGCCACCATGCCTGGCTAATTTTTAAGTTTCTTTGTGGAGACAGGATCTTGCTGTGTTGCCCAGGCTGGTCTCAAACTCCTGGACTCGAGATCCTCCTGCCTCAGCCACCCAAAGTGTTGGGATTACAAGTGTGAACCACCATGCTGGGCCTGTCTGCTGATTTTTTATTAGCTGTGGGTACAGTGTCTTTGCCACATGAGCCCACAGCACAGTGGGCTCAGCACAGCACAATGGCACCCAATGGCTGTTCCCCAATTAGCTACCAATATGATGACTTTGGTCCTCTTGGGCCTCAGCACAATGTCTCCAGAACTCACATGACCATGTCACTGTCTTTTGATCCCCCCTTACCAGGTTGCAAGATTTTTAAGCTTGAGGACCCAGTGGTGTCTGCTTCCCCTAAAATAGCCCCTAATGGTGTGTCAACTGCCCATGTATTACAGCCCATGAGTATATCTGCTGACCATACATGAATGTCTTCTGATTTACTTGCCACCAGCACAGAGAATGTCTTCTGATTTACTTGCCACCAGCACAGATGCCCTGCTTTTGGGCCCATCACCATATTTTTGTCCTTACCATAGTTCAATCATTGTGTCTGCTGAATCCCCCCATTAGCCACTAGTATTGTGTCATTGGCCCATCGAGGCCTCAGTGGAGTCTGCTGACCCCAGATTAGCCCTTATCACTGTTTGTTGCTCCTCCATTAGCCAACAGTACAGTTTCCTCAGCACCCATGAGGCCCCAGCAATGTCTTTGCTGACCCAACTTTGGCAACTATCACTCTGCTGATCCCCACTTAGTCACAAGAACAGAGACTTTAACCTCCGTGAACTCCCAGTACAGTATCTGCCGATTCCACATTAGCTTTGGCTTTCTGGTCACCCATTGGCCATGAATACAGTGGTTTTGGCTCTCATAAGACCCAATCCCAGTGTTTGCTGACCCTGTATTGACTGCCATCACTGCCTGGTGATCCTCCATCAACCATGCATAGAATGTCTTTGAATGCAATGATGCCCCATCACAGCACACGCTGCCCTGCATTGGAGCCCATCACTATGTCTGCTAATCTGATTATATGAGCCTCAACACTGTGTCTGCCAACTACTAGACACCACTATGGAGTGTGCCTCATGTTTCTCAATCACAGTATCTGCCAACCCTATATTAGTGTCACCACTGTGTCTGCTAATCTTTTTTTTTTTTAGATGGAATTTCGCTCTTGTTGCCCAGGCTAGAGTGCAATGGTGCAATCTCGGCTCACTCCAACCTCCACCTCCCGGATTCAAACAGTTTTCCTGCCTCAGCCTCCCCAGTAGCTGGGACTACAGGCACCTGCCATCATGCCCAGCTATGTGTCTGCTAATCTTGGTCACAAGTATAGTGTCTTCAATCTTCATAAAAAATCAGCCTGTCTGCTCTCCCCACATTAGCCCTTAGTCACTCTTTGCTAATTAGCCACCACTAAAGTGGTTTTGTCTCCATTACAGTATCAGCCCCATCCCTTCCACACTGATGTGTCATTGTCCCTTAGTACAGTGTGCTGACCTCATGAGCCCTGGCATAATGCCTGGGGTTCATTAGAGCCTACCCTTCATGAAAGTACATCATGGTTTCAGATGATCCTGTATTAGCTACCGGTACAGTGTCTTTAACCTTCTTGAGTTCCCACAGCCATGTCTGCTGATGCTATAGTAGCTCCCAACACTGTGTCTGTTGAATCCTCGTTGGTCATCAATATAGTGGCTTTGATCTCTCTGATGACACCGTACAGTTTCTGATGACCCTCTATGAGGTGCAGTTATTGTTCCCTGATCTCTGTACACTGGTTTGTTGACTGTTCTTTCAATCTCAGCAATGTTTCCTTCAACTCTGGCAGTTCCCCAGGTCTTCAGGCTGTTTTCTTATATTTCTGACTGTTTATTGAGTGTCAGGGATTGTCCCTTGGTCTTTTTGGCTGTGGAGTCTTATCCCCTTTTCCTCTGTCTTCCAAATGCAAGGACTGTTTGTGGTCTCCAGATGTTCAACAATCCTGCTGTTCCTCAAGGCCAGACACTTTTCCTTTAAGCCTCCGGCTGTTTGTTTGTTTCTCTGGCTGTTTCCAAGGTAGTTCTCACTGTTGCATGACATGTGGTGACAATTTCCTCTTCTGTTTGACTATTGTAGAGTCTTTGCCTGTCCCAACTACAAGGACTGTACTCTGGCTGTTCATGTCACTGCAGGACTCTGTCTCAGTCCCTGTGGCTGTTTTCTAGTGTCCTAGCATGTTCGCTCAGCCCTTGGCTATTGTCTGGAACCAGACTGTTCGAGCTGCTTCTAGTGACTCCCCAATGCCTGGAATAGGCTACCTTACCCTCCCTCTTGCTACCTCAATCCTGAGTATGTTCGGGCTTCCTCTTGCCTCTTTTCTGGTCTCCTACTGTTTCTCCATCCCAAGGACTGTTGCATACCCTGGATGCAGCTGGGGGGCATTAAACAGCAAGTGGGAATGGCAGGCTGCAGGGGGAGCACCTTCCTTCCAGGTAGACCTCTAGCTGTGGCTGCCCTGGGGAAACAGTCCCTGCAGAGACGCTGCCTGCTTCAGAGCCCTGGTGTGGCCTCCTGGCAGGATATCTATAGCCCTAGAGTCACTAGATTTGCTTCCATCACCCTGCTAGAAAGTTCATTAAAGTGAACACCTCCCAGCATTAGGGGTGTCTGTGTGTGAATCTCTGTTTGGGAGAGACCGTGATGGCCGAGAGGAAGCACATGGAGATCACAGTGGTGTGTGGTGTGCAGCATGGGGACCAGTCCTGCTCTTGCCCGAGCCTCATTCCTTCTCCCTAATACATGGCATCACAGTTCCAGCCCAGAATCCTTCAGAAGTCCGTGCTGATGTTGGACGATGAATATAGGGTGTCTGCCCCATGGGTGTTTTTTAGCTCACAACATGAAACCCTTATAATAACTTAATGTGCAATATTACTAACAGCCATTTAGTTTCTAGACAGGCAGTGTAGTGTAATGGCTAAGAATATGAATGCTGGAGCCAGATATGCATTCAAGTCCTGCACCTTAATGGTTTCTTAGATATGGGACAAAAAGCACACATAAAGAACACTTAAACTTTGCTAAAAAAAAAAAAAACATAAATAACCCAACTAAAAAATGGGCAAAGGCTGGGCGGAGTGGTTTATGCCTGTAATCCCAGCACTTTGGGAGGCCAAGGTGGGTGGATCACTTGAGGTCAGGAGTTCGAGACCAGACTGGCCAACATGGTGAAACCCCGTCTCTATTAAAAATACAAAAATTAGACAGGCGTGATGGCGTGGACCTATAATCCCAGCTACTCGGGAGGCTGAGGCAGGAGAATCTATTGAACCCAGGAGACAGAGGTTGCAGTGAGCTGAGATCATGCCACTGCACTCCAGCCTGGCTGACAGAGCGAGACTCCATCTCAAATAAATAAATAAAAAATGGACAAAGGACTCGAATAGACATTTCTCCACGGATGATAAACAAATGCCCAATAAGCATATGAAAAACTGCTCAATGTAATTAGCTATCAGGGAAATGGAAATCGAAACCACAATAACACTACACACCATAGGATGGTTAGAATCTGAAAGACAGATAACAACAAGTGTTGGAGAGGATGTGGACAAATTGGAACTTCTACATTGCTGGTAGGATGTAAAATAGTGCAGCTGTTTTGTAAAATAGCTTGACAATTTCTGAAAATGTTAAAAATAAATGTACCATGTGATCCAGCAATTCCATTCTTAGGTATCTATGTGGGAGAAACGCCAACATATGTCCACACAAAAACCTGAACACAGATGTTCACAGCAGTGCTATTCCTACTTGCCAAAAAGTGGAAACAACCCAAATGTCCATCAACTGATGAAATGATACACAAAATGTGGTATGTTCATAAAATGAAATATTAATCAGTAATAAAAAGAAACGAGGTGCTGATACATTCTGCCAATGTGGGTGAATTTTGAAAACATGCTAAATGAAGAAGTCAGTTGGGAAAGACCACATAGTGTATAATTCCATTTATATGAAATGTCCAGAGTAGGCAAAACTGGGGAAACAAAAAATAGATTAGTGGTTGTCTAGAACTCGGGTAGGGGTAGGTGGTAGAAATGTAGTGACTACTCACAGGTACTGGGTTTCTCTTGGGGGTGATGAAAATATTCTAAAATTCTATTGTGATGGTTGCACAACTCTGAATGTACTAAAGCTAATTTAATTGTGATGTTAAATGGATGAATTGTATTGTACGTGTGTGAATTACATCTCAATAAAGTTTAAAAAATAGGAAATTATAAAAATAAAGATTTGAACTAGGTCAGTATTTTTTAAAGTTGAGTCTTTGTAATATTATCTTAAAAAAAATTTATTTGTTTACTTTTATTTTTAATTTTTGGCATGAAGTCTTGCTCTGTCGCTCAGGCTGGAGTGCAGTGGCGCGATCTCGGCCCACTGCAACCTCCTCCTCCTGGGTTCAAGTGATTCTGTCTCAGCCTCCCTAGTACCTGGGATTACAGGCACGCACCACCACTCCTTGCTAATTTTTGTATTTTTTTAGTAGAGACGGGGTTTCGCCATGTTGGCTAGGCTGGTCTCCAACTCCTGACCTCAGTTGATCCAACTGCCTTGGCCTCCCAAAGTGCTGGGATTACAGGTGTGAGCCACCACACCCCACCTCATTAAGAAAAAAATTTAGGGCGTGGTGGCTCATGCCTGTAATCCCAGCACTTTGGGAGGCCAAGGTGGGCGGATCACGAGGTCAAGAGATCGAGACCATCCTGGCTAACATGGTGCAACCCCGTCTCTACTAAAAGTACATAATTAGCCGGGTGAAACTCCATCTCAAAAAAATTAAAAAAATACAATAATTAGCCAGGCATGGTGGTGGCATATGCCTGTAATCCCAGGTACTCAAGAGGCTGAGGCAGGAGAATTGCTTGAACCTGGGAGGCGGAGGTTGCAGTGAGCCGAGATCGCACCACTGTACTCCAGCCTGGTGACAGAGCAAGACTCCGTCTCAAAAAAAAAAAAAAAAAAAAAGAAAAGAAAAAATTTAATTAGTGCCTGCATAAAACTTTAGGGAAAAACATTTCTGTTTCTGCCTTGTCTTAGCTATGTGTCCCTGGGGAAATCGTATTTAACCTCTCTATGCCTCAGTTTCTGCATCTGTAAAATGGGGATAAAAATAATGCCTAAATCTGAGGGACAATGAAGTCATAAATGTACAGTGCTTAGAATAATGCTAGGCACATATCCAGCTCTCTGTAAGTATTAGTTATATTGTAGTAGCAATGGCAAATATAATTTAATTTATAACTTAGTGATACATTTTAGTAATGGCAACTTACGATATTTGTAGCAATAATTTTATTCACACTGACAACTTTAACTCAATGATTTTGACAATCTCTCCCAAAGATGTCACAAATATAATATGTTCATTTGTAATGTTTGCTTTTTTTAAATTTTTTTAATTATTTTTATTTATTTATTTTAATTTTATTATTATTATACTTTAAGTTTTAGGGTACATGTGCACAATGTGCAGGTTTGTTACATATGTATACATGTGCCATGCTGGTGTGCTGCACCCATTAACTCTTCATTTAGCATTAGATGTATCTCCTAATGCTATCCCTCCCCCCCTCCCACCCCACAACAGTCCCCGGAGTGTGATGTTCCCCTTTCTGTGTCCATGTGTTCTCATTGTTCAATTCCCACCTATGAGTGAGAACGTGCAGTGTTTGGTTTTTTGTCCTTGTGATAGTTTGCTGAGAATGATGGTTTCCAGTTTTATCCATGTCCCTACAAAGGACATGAACTCATCATTTTTTTTTGAGACAGAGTCTGGCTCTGTCGTCCAGGCTGGAGTGCAGTAGCGCGATCTTGGCTCACTGCAACCTTCACCTCCTGAGTAGCTGGGATCACAGGCATACACCACCATGCCCGGCTAATTATTGTATTTTTTTTTTTTATTTTTTGAGATGGAGTTTTGCTCTTGTTGCCTAGGCTGGAGTGCAATGGCGCAATCTCGGCTCACCGCAACTCAGCCTCCTGGGTTCAAGTGATTCTCCTGCCTCAGCCTCCCGAATAGCTGGGATTACAGGCATGCACCACCATGCCTGGCTAATTTTGTATTTTTAGTAGAGACGGGGTTTCTCCATGTTGGTCAGGCTGGTCTCGAACTCCTGACCTCAGGTGACCCGCCCACCTCAGCCTCCCAAAGTGTTGGGATTACAGGCGTGAGCCACCACGCCTGGCCTAATTTTTGTATTTTTAGTAGAGATGGGGTTTTGCCATGTTGTCCAGGTTGGTGTCGGACTCCTGGCCTCAAGTGATCTGCCCGCCTTGGCCTCCCAAAATTCTGGGATTACAGGCGTGAGCCACCGGGCCCGGCCTGTAATGTTTTCATTCTTATTATGATGCTTGTACACTAATTTTTAGTATGAACATCTCCCCACTGACAAGTGGTGACATTTCAAAGACTTCTGAGCACAGTTATTCTCCCGATGATAATGTGCCTGTTTTCACATTCTAAAGTATTGGGGGTTAGGACTTCAATGCATCTTTTGGGGAGACACAATTCAACCCGTAACAGTTCCTCACTATGCAGTCCTCACTTGATAAATCTCCAGGTTTAAAAATCTCTACTGGGCTGGGCACAGTCTAATCCCACCACTTTGGGAGGCTAAGGTGGGAGGATTGCTTGAGGTGAGGAGTTGGAAACCAGCCTGGGCAATAGGGAGATCCCCATCTCTACAAAAAGTAAATAAATAAAGATCTGTACTATTGCCAACTATTGCCAAGATGATAACTTGCAAATCCCTAAGCCCTTGGTAAACAATTCTCTTAAAGAGCCCCCTCTCCTCAGTGTGACATATGTCCTCTTTTACAAATACCCAACTGGCAAATACTAACTGTATTAGTTTTCTTTATCTTTTCTTCTTCTTTTCTTTTCTTCCTTTCTTTATCTCTTTCTTTCTTTCTCTCTTTCCTTCTTTCTTTCTTTCTCTTTCTTTCTTTCCCTTTCTTTCTTTCCTTCCTTCTTTTCTTTTTTTTTTTTTTGAGACAGAGTCTCATTCTGTCACCCAGGCTGGAGTGCGGTGGCACAATCTCAGCTCACTGCCACCTCTGCCTCCCAAGTTCAAGCGATTCTCATGTCTCAGCCTCCCGAGTAGCTGGGATTACAGGTGCACGCCACCACTCCTGGCTAATTTTTGTATTTTTAGTGGATACGGGGTTTTGCCATGTTGACCAGGCTGGTCTCAAACTCCTGGCCTCAAGTGATCTGCCCTCCTTGGCCTCCCAAAGTGCTAGGATTACAGGCATAAGCCACCTTGCCTGACCAACTGTATTAGTTTTCTATTGATGTATAACAAATTACCACAAATTTAGCAGCTTAAAACAATACCCATTTATTATCTCACAGTTCTGTAGGTCAGAAGTCCTGGCAGGTTGTATCGGGTTCTCTCCCTCATGGTCTCACAAGGCCAAGGTCAAAGTATTTGCTATGCTGGACTCTTATCTGGAGGTTCTCAGAAAGGACCCACTTTTAACCTTGTTCAGGTTATTGGCAGACTTCAGCTCCTTGCAGTATGTAGGACTGATGTCCCCATTTCCTCGCTGGCTGTTTTCTGCTCCTACAGGCTGACTGAATTTCTCACCATGTGGGCGTCTTCATCTTCAAAGCCAGCTAGGACATGTCAAATGTTTCTCATGTTTCCAGTCTCTCTGATTTCCTCTTCTGCCACCAGCAGGAGAAAATTCTGCTTTTATGATGGGCTAATGTGCTTAGATTAGGCTCATCTGAATAATCTCCCTATTTTAAGGTCAACTGATCAACAACCTTAGTTATATCTGCAAGATCCCTTTTTTATATAATGTAATATAACCACAAGTGAGATCTCATCATATTCACAGATTCTACCTACAATCAAGGAGTTTATACAGGGGTGAAGGATATGGGGGCACATTCTTAGAATTCTGCCTACTGTGGCCACTTCTGAGCCTTTCCTTTTCATGAATATCCCACCGACATATCCCCATTGATGACCCCCTGACTGGCAAATCTCCCCTTTCAGAGATATCTACCCATTGGCAAATCTTTCATTCATGAACCTGTTGCGGAAAAAAAATCACCCCATTCAAAAACATCTATCAAAATATCCCATTCATGATCCCTCCTAACAAATCTCCCCATTTAGAAATAAACACATTGACATATTGCTCATAGATGACTTCCACTGAAAACTGTTGTTAATAAACGCCCATTGGCATATTTCTTATTTGTAATTTCTTTTTCTTTCTCTCTCTCTCTCTCTACCCCCCCTCTCCCTCCCTCCCCCCCCTCCCCTTCTTCCCTTCCTTTGAGATGCAGTCTCAGTCTGTCACACAGGCTGGAGTGCAGAGGCGTAATCACAGCTCACTGCAGCCTTGACCTCCCGAACTCAAGTGATCCTCCCGCCTCAGCCTCCCAAGTAGAAAACAGGACACAATTGAGAATAACCTATCAATCAATAAACTGACCCAGAGCTGACACAAATGTTAAAATTAGCAGACAAGGATATTAAAAGTTATTGTAACTATTGCATATGCTCACAAAGTTAGTAGAGACATGGGAAATGTTTGTAAAAGACCCAAATCAACTTTATAAGACTTCTACTTCTGGGAAAATGAGGTAGATGCATTTTTCCCCATTCCTCCCACTAACTACAACTAAAAATCCTGGATTGATGTTTCTAAAACAAACATAAGAAGATTCTGGGCTGAGCGCAGTGGCTCATGCCTGTAATCCCTGCACTTTGGGAGGCTGAGGCAGGTGGATCACCTGGGGTCAGGAGTTCGAGACCAGCCTGGCCAACATGGCAAAACCCCGTCTCTACTAAATATACAAAAATTAGCCAGGCGTGGTGGCAGGTGCCTGTAATCCCAGATACTTAGCAGGTTGAGACAGGGAGAATCGCTTGAACCCAGGTGGTGGAGGTTGCAGTGAGCCAAGATCATACCACTGCACTCCAGCTTGGGCAATGGAGCGAGACTCCATCTCAAAAAGAATAAAGTAAAATAAAAATAAAAGTGTGGCATTTCCCCCTACCTGGCTCCTGCTCTGCCTCTGTGTTGCACCTGCTCCCCCTTCACCTTCCGGCATGATTGTAAGTTTCCTGAGGCCTCCCCAGAAGCTGAGCAGATGCCAGCACCATGCTTCCTGTACAGCTTGCAGAACTGTGAGCCAATTAAACTTCTTTTCTTTTTTTTTTAGACAGGGTCTTGCTCTGTCACCCAGGCTGGAGTGCTGTGGTATGGGCACAGCTTACTCCAGCCTCAATCTCTTGGGCTCAAGGAATCCTCCTGCCTCAGCCTCTCAAGTAGCTGGGATTACAGGCATGCACCAGCACGACCTGGCTAATGTTTGTGTTTTTTTGTAGAGACAGGGTTTTGTCATGTTGCCCAGGCTTGTCTCGAACTCCTGAGCTCAAGCAATCTGCCAGCCTTGGCCTCCCAAAGTGCTGGGATTACAGGCATGAGCCACCATGCCCAGCTTAAACTTCTTTTCTTTATAAATTACCCAGTCTCAGGTGTTTCCTTATAGCGATGCAAGAATGGCCTAACACACAGACTCTTGGGGGTGGTCTCTTCCTCTTCTTTTTTTTTTTTTGAGACGGAGTTTCGCTCTTGTTGCCCAGGCTGGAGTGCAATGGCACAATCTCGGCTCACTGCAACCTCCACTCCCTAGGTTCAAGCGATTCTCCTGCGTCAGCCTCCTGAGTAGCTGGGACTACAGGTATGTGCCACCACATCCAGCTAATTCTGTATTATTATTATTATTATTATTATTATTATTTTTGAGATGGAGTCTTGCTCTCTTGCCCAGGCTGGAGTGCAGTGGCATGACCTCAGCTCACTGCAACCTCTGCTTCCTGGGTTCAAGCAATTCTCTGCCTCAGCCTCCCGAGTAGCTGGGATTACAGGCACCTGCCACCATGCCCAGCTAATTTTTGTGGTTTTAGTACAGACGGGGTTTCACCATCTTGGCCAGGCTGGTCTTAAACTCCTGACCTCATGATCCACCCACCTCGGCCTCCCAAAGTGCTGGGATTACAGGCATGAGCCACCGCACCTGGTGCTAATTTTGTATTTTTAGTGGAGACTGGGTTTCACCATGTTTGTCAGGCTGGTCTCGAACTCCTGACCTCAAGTGATCCACCCACCTTGGTCTCCCAAAGTGTTGGGATTACAGGCGTGAGACACTGCACCTGGCCTTCCTCTTCTATCTTTTAAAAAAAAATATATATGTGTATGTATATATGCATGTATATGTATATGTATATATGCATGCATATGTATATATGTATATAGACATGCATATATGTATATATGTATATAGACATGCATATATGTATATATGTATATAGACATGCATATGTATATACATATATAGACATGCATATGTATATACGTATATAGACATGCATATGTATATACGTATATAGACATGCATATGTATATACGTATATAGACATGCATATGTATATACGTATATAGACATACATATATGTATATACGTATATAGACATACATATATGTATATACGTATATAGACATGCATATGTATATATGTATATATACATGCATATAGGTATATATACATGCATATAGATATATACATGCATATATGTATATATGTATGTAGACATGCATATATGTACATAGACATGCATATGTATATATGTACATAGACATGCATATGTATATATGTATATAGACATGCATATGTATATATGTGTATATATACGTATATGTGTATACGTATATATATACACATATATACGTATATACATATATGTGTATATACGTATATATGTATATATGTATGTACGTATATACGTATATATACCTATATGTATATACGTAGATACGTATATATACGTATAGATGTACATATACATCTATACGTATATAGGTATATATGTATATATGTATGTATACACATATATATATGTTTAATTAACTGAATGCTTGCCACAATCTTCCTCTTATAAGGACATCAGTCCTATTGGATTAGGGCCCCACCCTTTTAACCTAATTTAACCCTAATTATCTCCTTAAAGACCCTATCTATTTCAGTCACATTGAGGGTTAGGGCTTCAACATATGAATTTGGGAGGGCACAATTCAGTCTGTATCAACAACCCTCGGCTGGGTGTGATGGCTCACGCCTGTAATCGCAGAACTTTGGGAGGCCAAGGCAGGTGGATTGCTTGATGTCAGGAGCTGAAGACTAGCATGGCCAACAGGGTGAAACCCCATCTCTACTAAAAATACAAAAATTAGCCAATCGTGGTGGCACATGCCTGTACCCCCAGCTACTTGGGAGGCTGAGAAGGGAGAATCGCTTGAACCCGGGAGGCAGAGTTTGCAGTAAGCCAGTATCATGCTGTTGCACTCCAGCCTGGGTGACAGAGCCAAACTCCGTCTCAAAAACAAAACAAAACAAAACAAAACAACACAAAACAAAACAACAACAAAAAAAACAAAGGAAAAACACAAACAAAAAAACTGGGGGCAATAAAGGTATGAAGGGCTAACATACACGCCTTCACAATTGTGTGCTCACCATCAAAATGAGGAGGGCTAAGGGAGGGTCTCCACCAGATGGATTCATTCACTTTATAGAAGGATCTGGGGAAGAGGAAGTCAGAGTGGATGCTGGTACAACATACAGTTTCCTCCCACACCACCTCATCTTTCTGTTTTTCCCTACCTGACGCAGTAGTCTCAGGACCAGAACTGCAACTGTAGCTTCCAGAAGCAGGGATGAGCCCTAAGCAAGAAACTTTAACTATACTTTTACATGTTTATGTCAGAATTCCTAAGGGCTTGATATAGTTTGAATATTTGTCCCTGCCCAAATCTGTTTTTTGTTTTGTTTTGTTTTGTTTTGTTTTTCAGTAGAGACGGGGTTTCGCTATGTTGGCCAGGCTGGTCTGGAACTCTTGGGCTTCAGTGATCCACCCGCCTCGGCCTCCCAAAGTGCTGGGATTACAGGCATGAGCCACCACACCAGGCCTCAAATCTCATGTTGAAATGTAATTGCCGGTATTGGAGGTGGGGCCTGGTGGGGGGTGTTTGGACCATGGAGGTGGATTCCTTGTGGCTTGGTGCTGTCCTCACCATAGTGAGTGAGTTCCCCTGAGACTTGGTTGGTAAGTGTGTGGCACCTCCCCCTGCCATGCTGTCTCTTGCTCTCCTGCTCCCACCAGATGAGACACCTGCTCCTGCTTTGCCTTCCGCCATGATTGGAAGCTTCCTGAGGCCTCCCCAGAAGCTGAGCAGACATCAACACCATGCTTCCTGTAAAGCCTGTAGAACTAGACCGGGCGCGGTGGCACACATCTGTAATTCCAGTACTTTGGGAAGCCAAGGTTGGGCAGATTCCCTGAGCTCAGGAGTTCGCAACCAGCCTGGACAACATGGTGAGATCCCATCTGTATTAAAAATACAAAAGAATAGCCAGGTGTGGTGGTGTGCGTCTGGGTCCCAGGTATTTGAGAAGCTGAGGTGGGAGGATCGCTTGAACCCAGGGATTGGAGGTTGCAGTGAGCCGAGATTTCACCACTGCCCTCCAGCCTGGGTGACAGAGTGAGACCTTGTGTCAAAACAAAACAAAAGCCCGCAGAATTGTGAGCCAATTAAACCTCCCTTCTTTATAAATTACCCAGTCTCATGTATTTCTTTATAGCAATGCAAGAGCAGCCTAACACAGGGCCTAACATGATAGACTACGCCTTCACCTCATCTGGCAAATTAGGGTCGACAGTGAATGCATGCAGCTGTGTTACCTAGTGATTGAGGTAGCCCACTGGTTCCACATCTATGTAACTATACCCTGCATGGATGGGGGTAGACCAAGGCGGAAGCATTTGCTAGACTGGTATTGCTATTGATAATCTAGACTAGCACAGAGGCTGAACCTAATGTCCCTTCCAAAGGTGGAAAAGTTGGGTCAAATTCAACCATAAATGGAGAGAAAGAGGAATGATACCTGAGAGTAAAAGAATGAAGAAATGTGTTGTGCAATAAGGAAAAGTCATTACACTGATGCCCTGAAAGAGGCCGAGAACAAGAGGTGACTTTATTTATTGGCTCAATTATATCAGATATCTGAAAGAATGAAGTGGCCAGGCATGGTGGCTCAAGCCTGTACTCCCAGCACTTTGGGAGGCTGAGGCGGGAGGATCACTTGAGGTCAGGAGTTCAAGACCAGCCTGGGAAACCTGGCAAAACCCCATCACTTACAAAAATTACGAAAATTAGCCAAGCATGGTGGTGCATGCCTGTAGTCCCAGTTACTCAGGAGGCTGAGGTGGGAGGATTGCTTGAGCCCAGGAGGTCGAGGCTGCAGTGAGCTGAGATTGAGTCCACTGCACTCCAGCCTGGGCAACAGAGCAAAACTCCATCTCAAAAAAGAAAAAAAAAAAGGCCTGGTGCGGTGGCTTACGCCTGTAATCCCAGCACTTTGGGAGGCCGAGGTGGGCGGATCACGAGGTCAGGAGATCAAGATCATCCTGGTTAACACAGTGAAACCCCGTCTCTACTAAAAATACAAAAAATTAGCTGGGCGTGGTGGTGGACACCTGCAGTCCCAGCTACTTGGGAGGCTGAGGCAGGAGAATGGCGTGAACCCAGGAGGCGGAGCTTGCAGTGAGCCGAGATTGAGCCACTGCACTCCAGCCTGGGCGACAGAGCAAGACTCCGTCTCAAAAAAAAAAAAAAGAAAAGAAAAGAAAGAAAAAAGAATGAAACCATAATGAAACCGTATGTTGCGAAAACTAACCTCAACATTTAGAACCTAACAAGGTCGATGCCTGTAAACCTCAGTGGCATTGCTCTGGGAGATGAACTGGACCAATTGTTAACAGAACTCCAGTAATGTGCCAGTATCTTTTGACTCTTACTCTGCAGGTTACATTTACTACCATAGCATGATATAATGTAACACTGGCATTGTTGCTAAGATTATAATATCTATATTGATGGTCAAACATATTGGTAAATTGAGTTAAAGCCTTTTCAAGATATAATACTAATAGAAAATGACTGCCTTGTGGAAAAACTGGTTTTGGCTAACCATCAGCTAATTTCTATGCTAAATAGTTTTTTTTTTTTTTTTTTTTTTTTTTTTTTCCAAAGAGAGTCTTGCTCTGTCGCACAGCCTGGAGTGCAACGGCATGATCTCGGCTCACTGTAACCTCCACCTTCCAGGTTCAAGCGATTCTCAAACCTCAGGCTCCCAAGTAGCTGGGATTACAGGCGCATGCCACCATGTCCGGCTAATTTTGTGTTTTAGTAGAATTTCACCATGTTGGCCAGGCTGGTCTCAAACTCCTGATCTCGGGTAATCTGCCCGCCTCGGCCTCCCAAAGTGCTGAGATTACAGGCGTGAGCCACCACACGCAGCCTGCTAAATAGTTTTGTGCAAGTTTACGTAAGATACAAATGGAGATCAAAGAGGAAGAATAATCAAATTAGTTCAAAAAGCCGGGCTTGGTGGCTCACACCTGTAATCCCAGCACTTTGGAAGGCTGAGGTGGGCAGATTGCTTGAATCCAAGAGTTTGAGGCCAGCCTGGGCAACATGGCACAACCCTGTCTCTACTAAAAATACAAAGAATTAGCTGGGTGTGGTAGCATGCACCTGTAGTCCCAGCTACTCTGGAGGCTGAAATGGGAGGATTACTTGAGCCCAGGAGACGGAGGTTGCAGTGAGCCATGGCTGCACCACTGCACTCCAGCCTGGGTGACAGAGACTCTGTCTCAAAAAAAAAAAAAAAAGAAATTAAAAAAAAACAAAAACAAAAAATAAAATTAGTACAAAAATATGAAGATGTATATAATGGCTTGATAGGATGAATTAGTTTTTTACTATTATTATATGTCATATAAATGCTATACTAAAAGTAGATGCCCAGACAAATACGATCATTTTGCTGTGAATGAGTCTTGGCCAAAGGCCAGGGGTCACCTGTGTATTAAGGAATTTAACTTTATCCGAAGAGAGGTCTGGCCTTTGCCATCAGATTCCAGTTGGTAATCTCTAAGCCCTTGGACTGTTGTGTTTGATAGGAGTCTGTCTGTTTGTTTGCTTGGGGGTCTTGGGCCAGATTGAAGCAATGTGATTTAGGGTAGGGGATTTAGCCCAGCCAGATAATAGCTATGTGATTTAGGGTAGGGGCTTGATCTTCTGAGGGCTGGAAACTGAAATCAACCATGTGGACAGTCAATTTTTCCTACATGATTGAGCCATGGACACCAAGGCTTGGGTGAGTTTCCCTGATTGGTAACACTCCATGCTATTGTCACACAACAATGCTGGGACGGTATTGCTGTTCTGATTCCGTGGAAGAGGACAGCTGGAGGCTCTGCATTTATTACCTTCTTGGACTCTGCCCTGTGTGTTTCACCACTTGGCTGATTTTAATCTGTATCTTTTCACTGTAATAAAATGAAACCATGGGTATAACGGCTTTCAGTGAGTTCTGTGAGTCCTTCTAGTGAATCATTTTTTTTTTGTTTTAGAGAGAGAGTCTCCCCTCTGTCGCTCAGGCGGGAGTGCAGTGGCACAATCTCAGCTCATCGCACCTCCGCCTCCTGGGCTCA
Organism: Pongo abelii; assembly: GCF_028885655.2. Lineage (NCBI taxonomy): Eukaryota > Metazoa > Chordata > Mammalia > Primates > Hominidae > Pongo > Pongo abelii. Next base: position 47,814,837 of record NC_072008.2, read on the forward strand.
AGCAATTCTTGTGCCCCAGCCTCCCGAGTAGCTGGGATTACAGGCGCCTGCCACCACGCCAGCTAATTTTTGTATTTTTAGTAGAGATGGAGTTTCACCATGTTGGCCAGGCTGGTCTCGAACTCCTGACCTCAGGTGATTCACCTGCCTCGGCCTCCCAAAGTGCTGGGATTACAGGCATGAGCCACCGGCCTAGCCTCTATTGAACTGTTGAATCTGAGGGTCTTGTAGACCTTTGAGTTTGCAACTGGTGTCAGAAGTGGATACAGTCTGGTATGGTGATTATTCCCTCTAACTTTTGCACAAGATAAACATACAAACATCCATTTATTGTCCATAGACTAGCAATTAACAATAAGAAATTGAACTTAAAAATGAATACCACACAATAAAGTGGAAATAGAACAATACCAAGTAAAACAGCATAAAAATATGAAATATTTAGGGGATAATTTGTCAAAATATGTGAAAGATCTGTACACTGAAAAATACAAAATATTACTGAGAGAAATTAAAGAAATGGAGAGGGGGCTGGGCACAGTGGCTCTCACCTGTAAGCCCAGTGCTTTGGAAGGCTGAGGTGGGAGGACTGCTTGAGGCCAGGATTTTGAGACCAGCCTGGGCAATATAGCGAGATGTCTGTCTCCACAAAAAATAATTTTTAAAAAATTAGCCAGGTGTAGTGGCACACGCCTGTAGTCCCAGCTACTCTCAAGGCTGAGGCAGGAGAATTGCTTGAGCCCAGGAGTTGGAGGCTGCAGTGAGCTATGATCATGCCACTGTACTCCAGCCTGAATGACAGAGTGAAACTGTCTCAAAAACAAACAAACAAACAAACAAACCAAAAAACCAAAAACCAGAAAGAGAAAAGAAAGACATGGAGAGGTATCCTGATTTATGAGTCAGAAAACTCAATATTGGCCAGGTGCAGTAGCTCACGCCTGTAATCCCAGCACTTTGGGAGGCCGAGGTGGGTGGATCACCTGAGGTCAGGAGTTCGAAACCAGCCTGGCCAACGTAGTGAAACCCCATCTCTACTAAAAATTAAAAAAAAAATTAGCTGGATATGGTCATGCGCGCCTGTAATCCCAGCTACTCGGGAGGCCGAGGCATGAGAATTGCTCCATCCCGGGAGGCAGAGGTTGCAGTGAGCCGAGATCGCACCATTGCACTCCAGGCTGGGCAACAAGAGTGAAACTCTCTCAAAAAAATAAAACAAGCAAACAAAAAAACAAAATAAAAAAAAGAAAACTCAATATTGTTAAGATTTCAATTCTGGTCAGGTGCGGTGGCCTGTAATCCTAGCATTTTGGAAGGCCGAGGTGGGTGAATCACTTGAACCCAGGAGTTTGAGACCAACCTGGGCAACATGGCGAAACCCCATCTCTACAAAAAATACAAAAGTTAGCTGGGCATGGTGGTTCACGCCTATAATCCCAGCTACTCAGGAGGCTGCGGTGGGAAGATCCTCTGAGCACGGGGAGGTTGAGGCTGCAGTGAGCTGAGATCAAGTCACTGCACTCCAGCCTGGGCGACAGAGCGAGACCCTGTCTCAAAAACAAAAAAAGATTTCAAATCTCTCCAATTGATCTATGGATTCAAACCAATCCCAATAAAAATCACAACAGCCTTTTTTTTTTTTTTTTTTTTTTTGCAGAATTGGATAAACTTATTTTACAATTCATATGGAAATGTAAAGGACCTACAACAGCCAACACAGCTGCCAACACAGCTCTGACTATTAAATTTACCTACTTGTGCAACCGTCACTACATTCAAGTTCTAAAACGTTTATATAGTCCCAATAAGATCCCTTGTGTTATTATTATTATTATTTTTTTTGAGACAGGGTCTTGGTCTCTCACCCAGGCTGGAGTGCAGTGGCACAATCATGATTCACTGCAGCCTCAACCTCCTGGGCTCCAGCAATCCTCCCACCTCAGCCTCCCGAGTAGCCGGGACAGCAGCCGTGTATGTATCACTATGCCCAGCTAATTAAAAAAAATTTTTTTTTTATAGAGACAGGGTCTTGCTTTGTTCCCAGTCTGGTCTTGAAGACCTGGGCTCCAGTAATCCTCCCACCTCAGCCTCCCAAAACGCTGAGATTTTAGGCGTTAACTACTGTGCCTGGCACCTTGTGCTAATTTACAGTTAATATCCATTAATTGTAATTCCTACCTTCAGACAACCAGTAATCTATAGCTCTCTATAGATTTTTTTTTCTTAGACAGTCTTGCTCTGTCACCCAGGCTGGAGTGCAGTGGCACGATCTCGGCTCACTGCAATCTCCACCTCCCGGGTTGAAGCAATTCTCCTGCCTCAGCCTCCTGAGTAGCTGGGATTACAGGCACACACCACCATGCCAGGCTAATTTTTGTATTTTTAGTTGCTTAGTATGTTTTTGAGGATCATCCCTGTTGTATTTCTCAACATTTTATTCCTTTTTCCTGGTAAATGTACCACATTTTGTTTATCCATTTGCCAGTTGACAGGCTTTTGGATTGTCTCCTTTTAGCTAGTTTGAATAATGCTGTTCCGAAGATTCAAGTGCAAGTGTTTGTGTGAACATTTGTCACATTTCCTTTGGATAGATACCTCGGAGTAGCACTGCTGGGTTGTATACATGGTAAATTTTTGATCAACTTTCTTTGCTTTTTGAGACAGAGTCTCGCTCTGTCACCCAGGCTGGAGTGCAGTGGCATGATCTTGGCTCACTGCAACCTCTGCCTCCTGGGCTCAAGCAATTCTCATGCCTCAGCCTCCCAAGTAGCTGGGATTACAGGCACCTGCCACCACGCTCAGCTAATTTTTGTATTTTTTAGTAGAGATGGGGTTTCAGCATGTTGGTCAGGCTGGTGTTGAACTCCTGACCTCAGGTGATCCACCCGCCTTGGCCTCCCAAAGTGCTGGGATTACAGGTGTGAGCCACTGGGCCCGGTCAAATTTTCGATCAATTTTCTAAGAAGCTGCCAAACTTTTCCAAAGTGGCTATTACATTTTACATTCACAGCAGAAATGTATGAAGGTTTCTTATTCTCCACATCCTTGCCAACATTTCTTATAACTGACTTTTTAATTAAAGCTACTTTAGTGTATGTCAAGTGGTACCTCATTGTGGTTTTAATTGGCATTTCCCTAATGACTTATGATGGTATGCATCTTTTCATGTGTTACAGGTTGTTTTTGTTGTTTTGAAACGAGGCCTTGCTCTGTCACCCGGGCTGGAGTGCGGTGGCTCCATCACAGCTCACTGCAGCGTCGATCTGGGCTCAGGGGATCCTTTTGCCTCAGCCTTCCAAGTAGCTGGGACTACAGGCTTGTGCCATCGAGCTCAGCTAATTTTTAAATTAGTTTGTGTAGAGCCAGGGTCTTGCTTTGTTGCCCAGACTGGTCTCGAACTCCTGGGCTTGAGCAATCCTCCTGTGTCAGCCTCCCAAAGTATCATGTGTTTATTTGCATATTTTCTTTGGTGAAATGTCTTTTCAATATTTTTGTCCATTTAAAAACATTTTGGAATTTTCTTAATTTTTTTTTGTTTTAACAATAAAAGTAATACAAACCATTGTGACAAAAAGGGGGATTTAAATAGTATAGAAATTGGCCAAGCGCAGTGGCTCACGTCTGTAATTCCGGCACTTTGGGAGGCTGAGGCAGATGGATCATCTGAGGTCAGGAGTTCGAGACCAGCCTGGCCAACATGGTGAAACCCCGTCTCTACTAAAAATACCAAAATTAGCTGGGCCTTGTCATGCATGCCTGTAATCCCAGCTACTTGGGAGGCTGAAGCAGGAGAATCGCTTGAACCCAGGAGGCGGAGGTTGCAGTAAGCCGAGATAACACCACTGCACTCCAACCTGGGTGACAGAGCGAGACTCCGTCTCAAAATAAATAAATAAATAAATAAATAAAAATAAAACAGTATAAAAATATATAAAGAGAAGCACTTCCTTCCTCAGTGCACTTGCATACTCTTCCCATTAACAGTCTGCCATGACCTTCCAGACCTTTCACTGTGCATTTATAGAAACAAACATCAAAAACTGTGTTTGCTGTGTGTTTTTACATAAATGAGGTCTTGCTGTGCATACTATTTTGTAATTTGGTTTTTCCTCCTGGCAATGTTTCTTCATTAGTGTTACCGTGCGCCCCTGCCGTATGGATGTTCCCCAGTTTTTCAACCAATACCCAAATTATGCATTCAGGATGTTTCCGGTTCTTTTCTACTACACACTAAACACTTTATTTTCGTATTCTTCTGGTATAAGGTATGCCACGCCATTCTCATCTTCTAGTGACCAAGGAGGAGTCTCGGCTCAGAGAGGACTAGGACAGACCAGGGTCGCTCAGCAGGACCCTAGCAGGCAGGAACCTGACCCAGCCAGAGACATGCCTGCTTGGAACTGAGCGGGTGGCGAGGCAGGCAGGGGCCCGCAGGAGCATCTGCCTGGGACTGAGTGGGCGTGAGGGGTGCGGGGGCAACCTGGCACTTCCCTACCCTATGCAATCCCTTTGGCTTTAGCATGGGGACACCGACACCTACACCCAAGCTTTTTTGCCCATTTTTAAACTGGGTTGTTTGTCTTCTTTTTGAATTCTTTTAATTAGAGATGAGGTCTCCCTAATGTTGCCCAGGCTGGTCTCGATCTCCTGGGCTCAAGTGATTCTCCTGCCTTGGCCTCCCAAAGTGCTGGGATTACAGCGTGAGCCACGGTGCCCAGGCTGAGTTGTGTTCTTTATAGATTCTGGATACAAGTCCTTTATCAGATACATGATTTGCCAGTGTTTTCTCCCAGTCTCCATTTTTTTTTTTTTTTTTTTTGAGACAAGGTCTCACTCTGTCATCCAGGCTGGAGTACACTGGTGTGATCATAGCTCAATGCAGCCTTGAACTCCTGGGCTCGAGCGATCCTCCCGTCTTGGCTTCCCAGAGTGCTGGGATTACAGGTGTGAGCCACCGCACCTGGCCACATTTTTGCTTTAATGTCTTCTATAGAACTAGGTCCTTTCAATGTTGTAGGAGGTTTTTTCCTGTTTTTGAAAGGATTCTTGACTTCTGATCTTGGTGTTGATGATAGTGAGTCATTTTCATCTCGTTTGATTTTTGTGTATTTTTGGCTGGAGTGCCTCGTATAGATTTCTCCACTGGGGCTTTTTCTTCAGTTTCCTCATTATGTTCACCATCTTCATCATCTCCCTCATCATATTCATCTTCATCAGTAGCAAGTTTTGGTTTTTTTATGTGGAAACTTGCTGCTGCTTCCAGGGGCAGATTGCTTTCCAGATAGACTTAGGGATTTGGCATCCTCTTCTTCATCTGACTCCTCCACAGCTGCCAAGTGCTACTAATATGCATAGGCCCTAAACCACACTTCAATTGTAAGACAATAGCCAGTGTTATTTCCAAGCCCCCAAGAGAAGCTTTTGGCTGTACAAACATTTGCAAAGTTGCCAGTGTTACTTTTTTGTTTTTTTTTTAGAGACAGTCTTGCTCTGCCGCTCAGACTGGAGTGCAGTGGCGCGACCTTGGCTCACTGCAGTGGCGTGACCTTGGCTGTCTATAACCTCTGACTCCCAGGTTCAAGCGATTCTCCCGCCTCAGCCTCCCGAGTAGCTGGGATTACAGTCACCCGCCACTACGCCTGGCTAATTTTTGTATTATTAGTAGAGATGGGTTTCACCATGTTGGCCAGGCTGGTCTCGAACTCCTCACCTCAGGTGATCCATCCGCCTCGGCCTTCCAAAGTGCTGGGATTACAGGCGTGAGCCATTGCGCCTGGCCAACCGGTGTTACTTTTAACTGGACTGCTTTCATATCCATTGCCTCTGCTTCAGCAACGTGCGATTCACCCTTTGCACCCGCCCCTAAACTGTCCTTTCTGAAAGATAACTGGTGCTCATTTTCATCATTATCCACTTTAAAGTGATCAATCTTTGTCTGCCTTTAGTTTGCAACCAAAAAGATACTTCTGGGAGCTCAGGGGGCTCATATCCATGTCCACTGAATCTTCCATGGGGTGGTGGCATGCACTTAGATGGGAGGAAAGGTGGATGGAGCTAAATGACTACTGTTCCAGAGAACAGCTACACAGAATCACATCGGTGCAAGCTACTTTGATTCAATTTTGAAGGCTGGCCGGGTGCACACACCTGTAATCCCAAGCACTTTGGGAGGCTGAGGCAGGTGGATTGCTTGAGCTCAGGAATTCAGACCAGCCTGGACAACATGGTGAAACCCTGTCTCTACAAAACATACAAAAATCAGCTGAGTGTGGTTGCATGTGCCTGTGGTCCCAGCTACTTGGGAGGCTGAGGTGGATTACTTGAACCCAGGAGGTTGAGGCTGCAGTAAGCCTAGTGATCATCCCACTGCACTCCAGCCTGAGTGACAGGAGGAGATCCTGTCTCAAAAAAAAAAAAAAAAAAATTCAAACAGCCTTGAATCACTGGAGTAAACCCCACTTGGTCACGATGTATAATTCTTGATAGGTTGCTAAATTTAATTTGCTATATAGTTTTCTCGTGATGTGTTTGTTTGGCTTACATCTCAGAGGTCTCTTAGGTTTCAATACTGGCTTCATAGGGTTGGAGAGTGTTCATGCCTCCTCTATCTTCTGAAAGATTTTGTAGAGTGTTGGTATTATTTCTCCTGTAAATGTTTAATAAAATTAATCAGTTAAACTATCTGGCTTTGGGCTTTTCTTGTGTGAACAGATTTTAACTTACTTATTACAACTCTTTTCATATTTTCTTTCTTTCTGTCTTTTTTTTAATTTTCAGAGATGGAGTCTCGCTCTGTTGCTAGGCTGGTGTGCAGTGGCGAGATCTCGGCTCACTGCAACCTCCGCCTCCCGGGTTCAAGCAATTCTCCTGCCTCAACCCCCGAGTAGTGGGGATTACAGGCGCCCGCCGCCATGCCCAGCTAATTTTTGTATTTTTAGTAGAGACGGGGTTTCACCATGTTGGCCAGGATGGTTTCAATCTCCTGTCCTCGTGATCTGCCCACTTCAGCCTCCCGAAGTACTGGGATTACAGGCATGAGCCACCGTGCCTGGCTCTATTCATATTTTCTATGACTTCTTGAGTCAGTTTGGATAATTGGTGCACTTTTACAAATTTGTCCATTTTGTCCAAGTTGTCTAATTTATTAGCATAAAGTTTTCATAGAAGTATCTTGTCATCCTTTTCCTTTCTGTGGGGTCAGTGGTCTTGCCTCCTAATTTTGGTGATATGTCTTCTCTCTTCTTGGTCCATCTAAATATTTGTCAATTGTGTTGATCTTTTCAAAGAATCAACTTTTGGTTTCACAAATTTTCTTTATTGTTTTTTAAATTTATCCATTGCAATGATTTCCATCCAAATCTTTATCATTTTCTTACCTCTGCTTGCTTTAAGTGTAGATTGCTACATTTCTACATTTTTAAGGTGGGAGCTTAGATTATTGGTTTGAAATCTTTCTCCATTTTTCTTTTCTTTCTATTTGAGATGGAGTTTCGCTCTGTCACCCAGGCTGGAGTGCAGTGGCATAATCTCAGCTCACTGCAACTTCCGCCTCCCGGGCTCTAGCGATCCTCCCGCTTCAGCATCCCAAGTAGCTGGGACTACAGGCACGTGCCACCACACCTGGCTAATTTTTGTAGAGACGGGGTTTTGCCATTCTTGCCAGGCTTATCTCGAACTCCTGAGCAATCTGCCCGCCTTGACCTCCCAAAGTGCTGGGATTACAGGCATGAGCTACCGTGCCACCCTCTCCTTTTCTAATACAGGCATTTAAAGCTATACATTTCCCTTTAAGCACTGCTTTAGTCGCATCCCATAAATTGTGGTATGTTGTGTTTTCATTTTCATGCAGTACTTTCTAATTTCCCATTCATGGCTTATTTAGAAGTGTGTTAATTTCTGGCCAGGCCCGGTGGTTGCCTGTAATCCCAGCTACTTGGGAGGCCAAGGCAGGTGGATCACCTGAGATCAGGAGTTTGAGACCAGCCTGGGCAACATGGTGAAACCTCGTCTCTAATAAAAATACAAAAATAAGCTAGGTGTGGTGGCAGGTGCCTGTAATCCCAGTCACTCAGGAGGCTGGGCAGGAGAATTGCTTGAGCCCAGGTGGCAGAGGTTGCAGTGAGCCGGGATCATGCCACTGCACTCCAGCCTCACCAACAGAGCAACACTCTGTCTCAAAAACAAAACACAAAACAAAACAAAACAAAACAAAAAAGAAATGTGTTAATTTCTAAATATTTGTGGGTTTCTCCAATTTCCTTCTCTTGTGGATTTCTAGTTGTTATAGTCAGAAAACATATTTCGTAGAATTTAAGCCCTTTAAAATGTTTTGAAACATGTTTTATGGTCTAGCATAGATCTATCCTGGAGTGTGTTCCATATGTATTTGAAAATAATGTGTATTCTGCTGTTGTTGAGTGCAGTGCTCTATTGATGTCAATTAGGTCACATCAGGTTTATAGTGTTGTTCAAGTCTTCCATATCCTTGATGATTTTATTTCTAGTTGTTCTATTAATTCCTGAGAATGGGTTATTGAATTCTCCAACTGCTATGTCTGAATTGTCTATTTTTCCCTTTGTTTCTGTCAGTTTTTTGCTCCGTGTGTTTCGAGGCTCCTTTGTTAGATATATATATATATAGTTTTATAAATATATATTATTAAATATATATTTTTAATAAAATATACATTGATATACAATTTTATAAATGTATATAAAATTAAAAAAATATTTTTCTGATGAATTGACCATAGTATCATTATAAAATGACCCTTTCGTGTTTAGTAACATTTTCCAACTAAATTTCTATTTTGCCAGAAATCAGTATAGCCACTCCAGCTCATTTATGTTACTCTTTGCATGTTAGATATTTTTCCATCATTTTACTTTTAGTGTATTTGTAACTTTGAATCTAAAGTGTGGCTTTTATAGGTAGCATATGGTCGGATCCTGTCTTCATCCTAATCTGACAGTCTCTGCCTTTTGATTGGGGAATTTAGTCCATTTATTTCTAATATAATTATTGATATGGATAGATTTACATCTGCCATTTTGAGATTTGTTTTCCTCAGCTCTCATATCTTTTTTGTTCTTTCTCTCTCTCTCTTTTTTTTTGGTTAACTAGATATTTTATTTTTTTTTATTTTTTATTTTTGAGACAGTGTCTTGCTCTGTAGCCCAGGCTAGAGTGCAGTGACACTATCATGGCTTACTGCAGTCTCCAATTCCTGGGCTCAAGTGATCCTTTTGCTTCAGCCTCCTGATTAGCTGGGACCACAGGCATGTACCACCACACGTGGCTATTTAATATATAAAGACACCAAGTCTTTAACTATTAAATGCAACATGTGGACATCCTCAGAGACAGTTTCTAGTAGACTGGTATTTTTTTTTTTCCCGTGTATGGACCAGAATTCTCCGTGTGTGCAGTTTGTTTGTTTTGCATGTCTCATAATTGTTAAAAAGTTGACACTGTAGATAATATATATTTTAGTAATTCTGGATTATGACCCCACCCTCCACAGTTATTATTGTTGCTGTTGTTTTTTGTTTGTTTAGGGACTCGTGGGGACTAATTCTGTAGAGTTTTTCATCCCTCAGTGTGCAGTTACTGATGTTTCTGCTTAGTTTTTTTTTTTTTTGAGATGGAGTTTCACTCTTGTTGCCCAGGCTAGAGTGCAGTGGTGTGATTTCAGCTCACTGCAACCTCCACCTCCCAAGTTCAGGCGATTCTCCTGCCTCAGCCTCCCAAGTAGCTAGAATTACAGGCATGCGCCACCACACCTGGCTAATTTTGTATTTTTAGTAGAGATGGGGTTTTACCATGTTGGCCAGGCTGGTCTTGAACTCCTGACCTCAGGTGATCCACCTGCCTCAGCCTCCCAAAGTGCTGGGATTACAGGTGTGAGCTGCCACACCTGGCTGTTTAGTTTTTAAATAATTCTTTCCGTTTTTATACCTGGTTTCCTTGGGGTCACCTGTGGGTCTGCATAGCTTATTTTTATCCAATGATTGCTTAGAAGTTGTGATTATACACCTCAAACCAGTATGGCTTCCGCTAAGGGGATAAATGTGTGAGTTTGAGTACACATATTAAGTTCGGTCTGCTTGTAAATCTGTGCTGTCATTCATTTAGGCTTGTATAGGGTCTCACATTTATCCAGGTACCTGATATTTTGTGGTCATGTACACAGCCTTCCACATCCTCATGCATATGTGTGGGCTTATCAGTTCCCACTACTGCTGTCTTATTTTCCATATCCCTTTAATTTTTTGTCTGGTCTGCTGTTCACTCAAACAATGTTGCAGCCTCAGGCAGCTGTGAGGTTGGCCTTCCCCAATTACTTGCTACCAACATTGCTGTTGTTTTTGACAATACCCCTAGGCATGGAGCTTTTCTCTGGAGCTCAGAGTCAGGTCAGCTCCCTCCATTTACAGTGAGGCTTCCATTCCTCATGGCTACCATGCCCACAGAGCTGTGGATGGGAGCAGCTCCAAGTCTAAATGCCATAGATCCCACTATTCTTATCAAGGTTTGGTAGTTTTTGACCATTTAAAAAAAGATTTTGGGGGAGGGGTTTTGATGAGCTCCTCACCCTACCATTCCAGAAGCTCCACCTCTGGACAAGTGATTGTTTTTTCTTTTTTAAGAGACTGGGTCTCACTCTGTCACCCAGGCTGGAGTGCAGTGGTGTGGATCATAGCTCCCTGCAGCCTCTAGCTCCTGGGCTCAAGCAATCCTCCCACCCCAGCCTTCTGAGTAACTGGGACTATAGGCATGCACCACTACACCTGGCTAATGTAAAAAAAAAATTTTTTAGAGACAGGATCTTGCCATGTTGCCCAAGCTGGTCTTGAACTCCTGGCCTCAAGTGATCCCCCCACATCAGCCTTGCAAAACACTGGGATTACAGGGCATGAGCCACCATGTCTGGCCTGGACAAGTGACTTTTGACAAAAGTCAAAATATTGAGAAAGGGTAGTATTTTTAAACAAATGGTGTGGAAACATTTGAATATCCATAAGCAAAAACAAAACAAAACAAAACAAAACAAAAACATAAAAGAACTTGGATCCACATTTCACACCATATAACTCAAAATACATGCTAGATCTAGATGTAAAACTTAAACCTTTAGAAGAAAACACAGGAAAAAATCATTGTAATCTTTGGTTAGGCAAGGATTTCTTAGATACAGCACTCAAAGCACAATCCAGAAGTGAATAAATGGAAAGAACGGACTTCATCAAAATAAGCAGTTCTGTTCTTCAAAAGACACTCTTAAGACAATGAAAAGACAATCCAGAGACTGGGAGAAAACCTTTGCAAGGATAATGGACTGATAGTGAAGTTACACCCAGAATATATTTTTAAAAACTCTCAGTGCTCAACAATAAAAAAAAACAAATAACCCAACTGATAATGGGCAAAAGATTTAAACAGACACTTCATCAAAGATTCTCAATAAAAGATGATCAATATTATTAATCATTAGGGCAATGTAAATTAATATCACAATATCACTTCACATGTACTAGGATAGCTATAATAAAAAAGACTGATAATAATAAGAGTTGGTAAGGATGTGGAGAAACCAGAACCCTCATACACTGATAGAATGTAAAATGGTGCAGTCATGTGAGGAACAGGCCTAGGTCTCAGGTCTCAGCCATCACTCATCTATCCTGGGGAGATACTACAATGGTTTGAAGGACAAGAAAATAAAACCGAAAACTAAAACTGACATATCACTATATGCCCACCACTAATGGCTATAGTAAAAAAGATGGAAAATGCCAAATGTTGGCAAGCATGTGGAGCACTAGAACTCGCATACTGGGTTGGTGGGAGTGTACACTGGTACAACCACTTGAAAACTGGTTTTATAACATATAGCTGAACATATGGATACACTTAGGTACATACCTAACAGGAATACATACAGATGTTCACCAATACACAGCAGCACAATTCCTAATAGCCCAAGCTGCAAACAACCCAAATGTCTACAAACAGTAGAATGGATAAATTATATTGCAGCATATTCACAGAATGGGATACAACATGACAATGAGAATGAATTATCTACAACTATATGCAACATATGGATGACCCTCACATACATAATGTGAATGACAGAAGACAGATGCTAAAGAGTATATGGCTCAATTATATGATATATAATTGACTCAATTTATATAAAATACAAAACAGGCAAAATGAATCTATGCTGTGAGAAGCCAGGATAGTGTATACCCTTGGGGGCTTGCCTGGAAGGGAAAGTGGGGAAGGCTTCTGGGGTGCTGGTCATGTTCTGTTTCTTGATCTGAGTATGTTCAGTTTTTGAGAATGCACTGAGCTGTATGTTTATGATATATGCATTTTCTGTATACATTATAGTTTAATAAAAAGATTTTAAAATAAAATAAAAATACGATTACATGCTAGAAAGAAAGTTCCTTTTTATGAGTATTGTAAAAAATGTTTAAGGGAAAATGAGAACGTGTTTATATATCAGTGTTAAAAAAGAGCAGTGCTCTTTCTTGAGAAGTCTTCCAGTTATTCAACTATGATAAACTGTAATTATGTCTTAGAATAACTAATTGCAACGCAACATGACTTTATCACATAGCAGTCTACACAAAACTACCCTTAAAGTGCATGTAGGAAATGAATATACCTTAACCAAATAGGAAGAAAAACAAAATATTAGGAAGTGAAACTCAATTTTTCAACCATTCTTTTTCAGGAAATCCCAAGGAAAGCAGGGGTGTTGGTGGGTTAGCCTGAAAATCTAGAGTGCCATGGATCAGTTCCATTGTCGTAGGGTCAGTTACTGAGGGGATCAGGAATCTATGGCCTGCAGCTTATGCAAATGGCAGCTTTGGGGACATAGGTTAGAAGGCATGCATACTTCTTATAGGGTATGACTCACCTGCTCTCCCAGCAGGGAATTAATAATGAGACCACTACTACCTTTATATGTTTGTATCATTCAATGACTATATTTCTGTAACATAGGCTAGAGCTAGGCCTAATTTCTCAATTCATAAAGTTATACCTTTAAATTTAAAAATTCTGTTGCACTTAAAATAGATATACCATGAGGACTTCCTAAGGGAAGAGGAAAGAAAAAACAGTTTTTCATGGGAATCTTTTCTGTGTCTTAAGTGCCAATGATCACAAAAACAGATATCTGCATTCCCAAGTAGGTTTTCTGCCTTGATGTCAGTGCCCTGCCAGTGTTTGGACAATGAAAACTCTTCTCCTCAACCCAGAAATTTGAAAAAGTTTTTCCCAGTAGTGAGTACTTTTATGTCCCAGGATACGCTGAACTAATCAGTACTGAATTTAAAAAGTTCTTTATCCAAAAAGTGAAGCATAAGAGATGACAATCATCTCCTCAGGTCTTAATTCTACTATTTCCAGGAGCTCAAGAGGTCTGTATGAATCATGTCACCAAACATGACTTTCACTCAAATGCTTTCTCTAAAGGCTCTTCCTATGCATAGAATTGCATATACACTGTGGTGATGCAGGAACTTGTCTTTCCAGTGGACTGAAGGATACTTGGCTCTGTTTGCCTTCAGTTCACTCAAGCCTCAGTCTCTCATACCCATTTCCCCCTGCACAACGATTGCAGCAACAGGCCTTCCTCCTCCCTACTATTAGATACCTGATGCATACCCAGTTGTGATTTCCAGGTGAAGACTTTCTCAGTCACTGGCTTTATAGCGTTTTTCTCCACTATGCGTTTTCTGGTGTTTAATGAGATTCGATCTGTCAGTAAAGGCCTTCTGACATTCTGTACAAGCATAAGGTTTCTTTCCTGTATGAATTATCTGATGCATACTTAGTGTGGCTTTCTGGATGAAAGCTTTCCCACATTTACTACATTCATAGTGTCTTTCTCCAGTATGAGACTTCTGATGTATATTAAGGCGTGACTTCCAGGTGAAGGTTTTCCCGCAGTCACCGCATTCATAGGGTTTCTCCCTAGTGTGGATTTTCTGATGCGTTATGAGATTTGATCGGTCAGTGAAGGCCTTTCCACATTCAGCACATATATTGGGCTTCTCACCTGTGTGGATTTTCTGATGCACACGGAGTTGTGACTTCTTAGTGAAGCATTTCCCACAGTCGCTGCATTCATAGGGCTTCTCTCCAGTATGGATTCTATGATGTGCAATGAAGTGCGATTTCTGGATAAAGGCCTTCCCGCATTCAGGACAAACGTAGGGTTTCTCTCCTGTATGGATTCTCTGATGCACGCTTAGTGTTGATTTCTGGATGAAGGCTTTCCCGCAATCCTTGCATTCATAGTGTCTCTCTCCAATATGAGATTTCTGATGTATTTTGAGGCGTGACTTCCATATGAAGGCTTTTCCACAGCCGTTGCACTTATAGGGTTTCTCTCCAGTGTGAGTTTTCTGGTGTTTAATGAGATTTGACTGGTCAGTAAAAGCCTTTCCACATTCAGCACACATATAGGGTTTTTCCCCAGTATGAGTTTTCTGATGTGTGGTGAGGTTTGTCCTGTGAGTGAAGACCTTTCCACATTCTGTACATATATAGGGTTTCTCTCCGGTGTGAATTCTTTGATGCACATGGAGTTGTGACTTCTTAGTGAAGGATTTCCCGCAGTCACTGCATTCATACGGCTTTTCTCCAGTATGAATTCTCTGATGTGTGTTGAAATGTGATTTCTGGATGAAGGCCTTCCCACAGTCAGTGCATACATAAGGTTTCTCTCCCGTGTGGATTCTCTGATGCATCCTGAGTGCTGATTTTCTTGTGAAAGCCTTCCCACATTCATTGCATTCATAGTGTTTCTCTCCGGTATGAGTTTTTTGATGTATACTGAGGTCTGAGTTCTGGGAGAAGCCTTTTCCACATTCACTGCATTCATAAGGTTTTTCTCCTGTATGAATTCTCAGATGTCTAAAGAGGTCTGATCTCTGGAAAAAGGCTTTTCCACATTCACTGCATTTGTAGGGTTTCTGCCCGGTATGAATTTTTTGATGTGTAATGAGGTTTGATTTGAGGGTAAAGACTTTCCCACATTGAGTACACAGATAGGGTTTTTCTCCTGTATAAACACTCAGATGTACATCAACCTGGGGTTTCTGGGGGAAGACTTTGTTGCTTTTGTCACATTCACGGGACTTTTCTCCAACATGAATTCTCTGATGCTCAAACAGATGTGACTTCTGAGTGAAGCCCATTACACATTCAGTACACACATAAAGCTTCTTCTCAGGATGAATTTTCTGATGGTGGGTGGGAGCTTGTTTGTGGCTGAGATGTTTTTCATAGTGATCACGTTCACAGGAATTTGCTCCTGTCTTAGCATTCTCATTCTTAGTAGAGGAAGGGCTATGGGGGAAATTGTTACCATTTCCAAAAATCTTGCCAAGGTTCTTTGTTGCACTGTTTCTATTATGACTATGTGAGTTTAAAGTATGCTTCAAAATTGTGTCACAGTTATGGAGTCTTTTAATTGAAGGAACAAGCTTGGTAGTCACATGAATTATTTTTTCAATGTTTTTATGTTCATAGCCCCTCTCCTTAATCAATACTTTCACATGACTTAAAAGGTTATTCTGGTTTTCCTGACATTGCTCTAGCTGGTCATTATCTTGCCACAGTTCTTCTAAAATAGAACACAATGAATCTTCTCCTATGGATTGATCAAATCTCTCACAGTGGAAGAAAATTCCTCCAGGAATTCCCTGTTGCTGCATTTTCCCAATAGCCTCACCTAAAAAGAAAAAGAAAGAAATGAAAACGACACAAAGAACAATTAGCAGAGGCTAGAGGGGACATGTAGCTCAGACAGGATGAACACAGATAAATGGAAGAGCCCATAGGACAATATAGTAGTAATAATGTAGCAACACAACATTCTTATAGAACACTTAATAAATGCAAAACAACTGTATACCATTTATGATGCACAGAGACTGTTACAAGTGCTTTACATGAAACAGCTCATTTAATCCTCACTAAACCCTATGAGGTAGCTACGATTATCATTTGTTTTACAATTGAGAAAACAGAGGCACAGAGAAGTCATGCAACTTGCTGAATATCAAATAGCTAAATAAGTGGGAGAGATGGGATTTGAACCCTGGGAGTCCAGCTCCACTATGTAAGAGGCCTGGATTGTGAGTAGAGTAACCAGAAGAAACTGCAGCCTGTGAGGGGGAAGCCTGGCATGGAAGAAATATTTCAGAATTTATGTTCTTAATACATATCAGCTCCACCACTTTACTAAGCTCTCTGCTTCTTCTTGCTTTTCCCTCTATACCATTATGAGTGGAGCCCTTCAAATTTAATATTAATTTGCACATTAAATCTATATGCCTCAAACACCAATTCCTTTATATCTATAGGAAAACTAGTTGCAACATGCATCCTGACATAGACAAACAGTAAATAGACATCTGCACTCCAACTTTATAACCAGCTACAAGTTTCTTTCTTTCTTTTTTTTTTTGAAATGGAGTCTTGCTCTGTCACCCAGGCTGGAGTGCGGTGGTGCGATCTCGGCTCACTGCAACCTCTGCCTCCCGGGTTCAAGCGGTTCTCCTGCTTCAGCCTCCCGAGTAGCTGGGATTACAGGCATCACCACCATGCCCAGCTAATTTTTGTATTTTTACTAGAGACGGGGTTTCACCATGTTGACCAGGCTGGTCTTGAACTCCTGACCTCAAGTGATCTGCCCACCTCGGGCTCCCAAAGTGCTGGGATTACAGGTGTGAGCCACTGTGCCGGCCCCACCTGCAGTTTCTATTGGTTCCAGGAATACATGCTTATAACAAGGTGTGTAAAAGAGGAAAGGGAAAGCTATCTGTGGCAGAATCTGCAGGCCCTCCCCTGAGATCTATTCTCCCCTTCTTTCACAGGAATAGAATGTAGCTGGGCCTTACATCCACTGGCCTCACTGTGTTCTCACCAGTGGAATATGAGCAGAAGTGATATATACTACTTGCAGGCCAGCCTTAAGACAGTGGGCAAATGTCCTCTATTTCCTCTTCCCTCTTCCCACTGGACTCCACAGTGACCCATCATTAACTAGGCAGGTGACAACAATGCCCCAGGAGATGCCAGAGGAGTGACTTAGAACATGGTCCCTGAATGACCCGTCAGGATTAGAGTTGACTTGTTGAACTGGACCCATTCACCTCAGAATTATCATGTAGGGGAAGACATACATCTATATTTAGCCTCTTGTTTTGTTCCTCTGTGCATATCCAAAATGTATTGTCTTTCTAAATATTAGCTCTAATTTTGGTATACCTCTAGGGAGCTTATGTTTGCTATGAATTTGTAAAGCAGACACTGTACCATTCATATTGATACTCAGTTTGGCACAGTTTTATAACAGAAAGGACAAATACACAAAGGGTGAAAGTGTTAACATTTCATGCAGTCATCTTCCCTTTCCAAATATAATGTATGTTCCTTTCAATTCCTCTGAGCAGACACTTGAAAATTTCATCTGAAAGAGGAAAAATCTCCTCCTCTGCCTATATCCCCAAATTCAATAAATTCATTTACTAAATATTTTCTACATGCTCCACTTCAGAAAACTAAAGAATAAATGTGCTGGTTATCAATGTTTTGCCTCTCAGTTCCAAATTCACCCTTCCTTGCCTGCTCAACAAAAACGGATCTGGCCCCAGTTACCCTGATGTGATTATTACACATTGTATGCTGTATCAAAATATCCCATGCAGGCTGGGTGCGGTGGCTCATGTCTGTAATCCTAGCACTTTGGGAGGCCGCGGTGGGTGGATCACTTGAGGCCAGGAGTTTGAGACATGGCAAAACCCTGTCTCTACTAAAGATACAAAAATTAGCTGGGCATGGTGGCATGTGCCTGTAATCCCAGCACTTTGGGAGGCCAAGGCAGGCGGATCACCTGAGGTCAGGAGTTAGAGACCAGCCTGGCCAACATGGCAAAACCCCGTCTCTACTAAAAATACAAAAATTAGCCAGGCATGGTGGCATGCACCTGTAATCCCAGCCACTCGGGAGGCTGAGGCAGGAGAATCGCTTGAATCCGGGAGGTGGAGGTTGCAGTGAGCCAAGATTGCACCACTGCACTCCAGCCTAGGTGACAGAGCGAGACTTTGTCTCAAAAATAAAAAACTCCAAAACTCCCAAATATCCCATGTACCCCATAAATATATATACCTATGTACCCATAAAAATTAAAAATTTAAAAAGTGGATCTTGATCTCTTTAAATATTTTTTTCTTCTGCCAGCTGGCACGATGTTAAACTTTGTCAGTGTAAGATGCTAGAGAGACACTGCAGGATGAGGAGGGTTTGCTTCCTGGTTCTAGGGGGCTCACTCAGCAGGCTCATCCAGCAGGGGCAAGCTGTCTAGCACCAGGCTCATGTAGTGTGGGAATCTTTGCTAACATCTGGCTCCTGACGCACATGTAGTGTCTCCAGTACCCAGGTCTCGCGGTCTTCTCTAGAGCTCGGCTCCTGCAGTGTGGGTGACTTCTCCAGCATCCAGCTCCTGCATCTCATATGGCTTCCCAAGCACCTAGTTCCTGCAGGCCCCCACAGTGCTGTACAGTCAGCAGCACCCAACAACCCCCAGATTACTCTCAGACGATTTGTAGTGGAATAGCTCCAGTGAGTCACCTCCACATCAACAGCTTTCCCTGGAATCCTAGAGGGCAGGTTTCCAGCAAGTTCCACCAGTAAAGGCACCACAGCAAGTATTCTACCTGCCTCGAGCCATGGTTGTGCCCTCCCTACAAGGTCTGAATTTCATCCCTGGGAAGTAGGGAGCCTCTTCCTTGGATGCTCGCTCACAACCCTAGAAGAACCTGCTGTGCTTTCTATCTGCTATTCCTTTATTCTTCAGAGTTTCTTTTTTTGCTAGCAAATCCCTCATTATTCCAGTCCCATGGCTCACTGCAACCTCCTCCTCCTGGGTTCAAGTGATTCTCCTGCTTCAGCCACCCGAGTAACTGGGATTACAGGCGTAGGCCACCACGCCCAGCTAATTTTTGTATTTTTAGTAGAGATGGGGTTTCACCATGTTGGCCAGGCTGGTCTTGAACCCTTGATCTCAGGTGATCCACCTGTCTTGTCCTCCCAAAGTGCTGGGATTATAGGTGTGAGCCACCATGCCCGGCTGCAAAGAATCTTTATGTTAACCATTCTCTGTTCACATTAGTCTGTGGTTTCTCCCTCGGTAAGACTCTGAGTTATACTATAAGAAATAGGCTCTTCATGTATACATATTTCAAAACATCATGTTGTACATGATAAATACATACAATTCTTATTTGTCAAATTAATAGATTTTTCTATAAAAAGAAAGAGGCTCTTTTTTCTTAAATTCTTTTTTTGAAATAGAGATGGAATCTTGTTGTGTTGCCCAGGCTGGTCTTGAACTCCTGGCCTCAAGTGATCCTCCCGCCTCGGCCTCCCAAAGTTTACAGACATGAGCTACCACATTCAGCCTGAAACAGGCTCTTAATTCTGGAGACTTTCTAAAAACATAGAGGTAAAAGCCTCAGTTACCCTATATGCTAAAATCCTGTGATTTTCTCAGAATTCTTGTGGGATGGAGGACGAGAAAAAGGAAAGAGCCACACAGGCTGGAATAATTAAGAGCCATTTTGTGAGACAGGTGAGAACTGATCACAAGCTGGAAAATGTCTCATCTGAATAGACAGAGCACAGAATAAACAGTCAGATTCAGGGAGGACTATCAGATATGGTCAACATTAAGAAAATATTAAAAATGGAGTTGAGCAGAGGTTACAGAAAATATACAGATACGAGTTGAATTGGAAATATGTGACCATGTTGTTTATCTCTTTGAAAGAAGAGTTTAATTGTCATATACTAGGTAATGGAGAACAATTGTAGGTTTGTTTCATAATGCTCATGACAAGAGAAATAGAATGTTTTAGGTAAAGATATCTGTCATTAGCATTTAATATGAACTAGTAAAAACAATGGAATCAGCAAATCAAATCAGGAATAGAATAATTACAATTCAGGCAGCAGAAAATATGGAGCTGGCTGGGTGCGGTGGGTCACACCTATAATCCCAGCACTTTGGGAGGCTGAGGCAGGCAGATCACTTGAGGTCAGGAGATCGAGACCAGCCTGGCCAACGTGGCAAAACCCCATCTCTACTAAATATACAAGAATTAGCAGGGTATGGTGGTGCACATCTGTAATCCCAGCTACTCAGGAGGCTGAGGCAGGAGAATCGCTTGAACCCAGGAGGCATAGGCTGCAGTAAGCCGATATGGCACCACTGCATTCCAGCCTGGGTGGCAGAGTGAGACTCTGTCTCAAAAAACAAAAAAGGAAAAGGAAAAGACTGAACAGGAGAAAAGGTCCCTAGGGAAACCTTGCTTATGGGGAAAATGAGGAAGAGAAGGCTGAAAAAGGGGCAAATAATAAATGGGATGCAGATCAGTAAGAAACAGACAATTGAGGAGGCACAATTGAAACCAGGGCAATGTTATGAACAAGGTAATTCATAGGAGGGAAGCTCAAAGAGGTATCAGGTAAATCATGAAATGTCCAAATTAAAAATGAGATACCCTACTGTTGCATCACAAGGTTAAAAAAAAAAAGAGAGAGAGATACCCCTTTATACCCACTATTGACCAAAAAATGAGAAATACTGGTACTACTAATTGTTAGCAGAAACACTGGGGAAGCCAGAACACTTGTACAGTGCAGCTAATCTGAGAATAATATGGTGGTACTCAGTCCTATTCTGGATGAGATACTCCATGATTAGGCGCAAATCCTCTCTTCTCTACACATCCCTGAGAAATTCTCATACCCTGTAAGGAAACATTTATGTAGAAGTTGATTGCAGAATTGTTTGTATTAGATGGGACTTGGACACAATGCTCAGCGTCCATGACTAGGTGAGCGGTTAAGTATGATGTGGTGCTGGGGACATTGTGAAATACTATGTAGCAATTTGAAGAACAAAGCCAGACAAACACACTAAAATATGGAGAGACCATAGGAATGAGTGAAAAAAAGGAACAGAATTGAGAAACATAGTACGATATGTTTTATATATAATAAAAATACATACTCATAAATCAATACTTCAGGCTTTAAGAGAATATCACACAATTTCAAGGTTCAAACACATTAGATCAGCTGCCCATGGGAGGAGGCATAAAGAATGGATATGGAGAATTGGAATAAAAGAAAAGACCTGGCCAGGCGCGGTGGTTCATGCCTGTAATCCCAGCACTTTGGGAGGCTGAGGCGGGCAGATCACCTGAGGTTGGGAGTTCGAGACCAGCCTGACCAACATGACCAACATGGAGAAACCCCATCTCTACTAAAAATACAAAATTAGCTGGGTGTGGTGGCGCATGCCTGTAATCCCAGCTTCTAGGGAGGCTGAGGCAGGAGAATCGCTTGAACCTGGGAGGCGGAAGTTGCGGTGAGACGAGATCGCACCATTGCACTCCAGCCTGGGCAACAAGAGCGAAACTCCGTCTCAAAAAAAAAAAAAAATAAGTAAAAATAAAAATAAAATAAAAATAAAAATTAAAATTAAAAAAAAAACACCTGTAATCCCAGCAAAGGCCTGTAATCCCAGCATTCTGGGAGGCCGAGTCAGGCAGATCAGTTGAGCCCAGGAGTTCGAGTCCAGCCTGGCCAACATGGTGAAATCACGTCTCTACAAAAAATACAAAAATTAGCTGGGCATGGTGGCGTGTGCATGTAGTCCCCCCTACTTGGGAGGCTGAGGTGGGAGGATCGCTTGAACCTGGGAAGTGGAGGTTGCATTGAGCCAAGATCATGTCACTGCACTCCAGCCTGGGCCACAGAAATTTTAAAACACTTGGATGTACAAGAAAAGACTAAGATCGGGGGCAGGGGTAGAGTAGGAAGAATAAAAAGGTCCTAGATAAGACAGAGTGGTATGTGACACAGAGTACAGAGACTAGAGACAGCTCTCTTGCCAAAAGGCCAATCAAAGAAGACAATAATGTGGCAAGGGTCACACATGGAAATGGCATTTAGGTATTTGAGGGCTATTGTCAACTATCTCCAATTGACTCCAAAAGTTTAGAACTTTCAAGATGGGTTATCTTCAGAGTGTTTCAAAGGCATCAGGCTTTCCTAGGGAAAGTGACACTGACTTCCATGTCCCCATCTGTCTGGGTCATGCTCACTCACCTGAACAGCTCTGATGTGGGGCTTTCCCCTCCAGCGTCCATGGCCCCTCTCCTTGCTCCAACTTGAAGGCGGCCTCTGACTTGGGAACTTGGTACCCTGTTAACAGGACATGATACACGATTGGGTCCAGCTGATTGGGTTTCAGGGGCCTTTCAGTGACACTTTCTCTTAGCTTTTCAGAAAAGTAAACATATTTCATTGGGAACAGAGTAATAATCACAGAGGTGAAAAGGAACTGAATCCCAGACAAATCCAGGATGACACCATCACATAGGTTAGGTGTTGGGCAGCACTCAGCAGCCGAGAATGGAAATACCCTCATTAGCAGATGCATAGGGCGGCCGTGCTTACCCACTGAGAGCAGGTGGCTGTAGTTCTCTAGTGTCACATCCCAGTACAGGCGTCTCTGGGCAGGGTCCAAGTGCTGCCACTCCTCCCTGCTGAAGTCCACAGTCACGTCCTCAAATGACACTGAAGCCTGTAACGACACAATCCTGTTCAAGGCAGCATGGTCAGCACTGGGGGATGGAAGAAGGTAGATAGCAAGTTGTTTTTAATGCTTTTTACCATAATGTACCATGTAGGGTTTTCACTAAGTACTTAGTTTTGTATTTTATTTTGTGAGAGCAAAAAAACTTATTAAAGTATCTTGACATTTGTTGTGTACTACATTAATTCATTTATTCATTCATTCTCTTCAAAATGAGGATTTTAAATGGGCTCTCTGTAAGTCTTCCAGCTAACTTAAAAACAAGATACTGGCTGATTATGTGTCAGATGATGTGCTAGGCAATGGTGATAAATAAAGAGTTGAGTAAAATATAAGGCAACTTAAAGACTTGGATAAGCAACAGAAGACACAAAGGGAGCTTTAGGAATTTGGAAGAAAAGTATAGGAGGTATAAGGTTAGATTTCATAGAGACAGTGGGGCGAGAGTTATCTAGAAGGGAGAAGCATGAGCAACAGTGTGGAGAAAGGAAAATAGAAAAATACATGGTGGATTCTGGGAACTGCAAGTAGTACCATATAAAGGAAAGGAGTCTGTGTAGTATATTGAGAAGGTGGCTATGAGGAAAATCCAGTAGAGATATACTAGCATCAGAAAAAGGAACAAGCCTTTTTTTCTAACAGAGAATGGACTGCAATTTATATGCAGGAAAAGACATGATTGTAATTGCGTGACTTCAAACAGTATTCAACATACATCAGGCTGGGCATGGTGGCTCACTCCTGTAATCTCAGCCTTTTGGGAGGCTGAGGTGGGTGGATCACCTGAGGTCAGGAGTTCGAGACCAGCCTGACCAATATGGTAAAGCCCTGTCTCTACTAAAAATACAAAAGTTAGCTGGGCGTGGTAGCGCACGCCCGTAATCCCAGCTACTTGAGAGGCTGAGACAGGAGAATTGCTTGAACCCAGGAGGCGGAGGTTGCAGTGAGTCGAGATTGTATCACTGCACTTCAGCCTGGGTGATACAGAGTGAGACTCCGTCTAAAAAAAAAAAGGATTGATCATGAGGAATGTTTGAAATGGGTGAGTCCAGATCAGTCTGGAGATGCACTACAGAGTTTATGTGAGAGAATAAGACAATCTGGACTTAAGGCAGTGGTTGTCATGGGCAAGTAAAAGAAGGTGTTGGCCAGGCGCGGTGGCTCACGCCTGTAATCCCAGCACTTTGGGAGGCTGAGGAAGGCAGATCACCTGAGGTCAGGAGTTTGAGACAAGCCTGGCCAACATGGCAAAAACCCCGTCTCTACCAAAAATACAAAAATTAGCTGGGCATGGCGGGCGTCTGTAATCCCAGCTACTCGGGAGGCTGAGGCAGGAGAATTGCTTGAACTCAGGAGGTGGAGGTTGCAGTGAGCTGAGATCACGCCACTGCACTCCAGCCTGAGCGACAGAATGAGACTCCATCTCAAAAACAAACAAACAAACAAAAAAAAAACATGCTGTGTTTTAAAGAGTCTGAATTATGGGAGTGAGAAAAAGAAAGAATTCTAGGGCAATTCTCAGTTATCGGTTTTGTACAACCATGCAGACTGTGGTGTTATATACTGAGAGGGGCTAGTAGATTAGGAAGGGAGTGGGGAAGAGAATGAAACATAATGTTACATTTTGTCCATGTTGAAATAAAGGTGGTAAAACATTCAAGGAGTTACACAATAAGTTTTTGGGCTATTATAGAGGTAAGATTTGGGAGTTCTCATATAGAGCTGGGAAACGGATGAGACGAACCAGAAAGGGTACACAGATAGAGACGATACAGAAACCATCTCTTACAGACCATCTCTAAACCAAGTGTATTTAAGTCAGAAATCAGTAAGAAGACGAAACTTTTCAGAAATCATCATTTTAAAGTTTAAAAATACAGTTCAAGATAACTGATCGTCTAAGAAGATACACTAAATATCAATGTAATCAGTACATGTAAGAATTTATTGGATTAAGAAATGGTAACTAAAGTGGAAATTAGGGTCTTCAGTGCTCATATTACAAAAGAATAAAGTCCAAAATTCCATGCATTAAGCATCGAAATAAAGACATTATAAAAATAACAACAGAGTAAAGCCCAAGAGAAAAAATCCTTAAAAAGCAGAAATCAATACATTCAATGCCATCCCAATTGAAATCACAACAGGATTTTTGTAAAATCTGACAAACCAATTCTAAAATTTCTGTGGAAGTGCAAATGGCCAGGAATAGCCAAGGCATTTAAAAAAAATTATTTTGTATCTTGTTTTCAGAGACATGGTCTCGCTGTGTCACCCAGGCTAGGGTGCAGTGGCGCAACCACAGCCCACTGCAGCCTCAACCACAGGCATACGTCACCACTCGCTGCTTCGTTTTTGTTGTTTTTTTTTTTTGTATTTTGTAGAGACAGGGGTCTCCCTATGTTGCCTAGGCTGGTCTAGAACTCCTGGCCTCGAGTGATCCACCTGCCTCAGCCTCCTAAAGCACTGGGATTGCAGGTGTGAGCCACTGTGCCTGGCCTGCCAAGATGCTCTTGAATAGTTAAAGCAATGTGGGAGGACATGCTTTACAAGACCTCAAGACTTACAAAGCAATGGAAATTTAAGACATTGTTGTCCTGGTGCTAGGATAGACAAATAATCCATTGCAACAGAATGTAGAGTACAGGCCGGGTGCAGTGGATCACGCCTGTAATCCCAGCACTTTGGGAGGCTGAGGCAGGTGGATCACTTGAGGTCAGGAGTTCGTGACCAGCCTGGCCAACATGGAGAAATCTCATCTCTTCTAAAAATACAAAAATTACATGGGCATGGTGGCACGTGACTGTAGTCTCAGCTACTTGGGAGGCTGAAGCAGGAGGATCACTAGAACCCGGAAGGCGGAGGCTGCAGTGAGCCGAGACCAGGCCACTGCACTCCAGCTTGGACAACAGAGTGAGACTCAGTCTCAAAAAAAAAAAAAAATAGAGTACAGAAACAGACCCACATATACATTCACCTGATTTATGCCAAAGGTGTCCAGGCAGACAGTGAGGAAAAATATTTTCAACAAATGTTGCCAGGGCCTGGGCGTGGAGGCTCACACCTGTAACCCCAGCACTTTGGGAGGCTGAGGCAGGTGGATCACTTGAGCTCAGGAATTTGAGACCAGCCTGGACAACATGGCAAAACCCCATCTCTACAAAAAACGCAAAATATTAGCCAGGCATGGTTGCGTGTGCCTGTAGTCCCAGCTACTCAGGAGGCTGAGGTGGGAGAATCACCTGAACCCGGGAAGCTGAGGCTGCAGTGAGCCATGACTGTGCCACCGCACTCCAGCCTGGGTGACAGAGCAAGACCCTATCTAAAAAAAAAAAAAAAGAAAGAAAGAAAGAAAAGAAGACAAGGTTGTGTATAGAAAAAATAAAGTAAAATCTGAGCTCTATTTCGCATCACATGCCAAAACAATAACAAATCGTTTGAACCTGGGAGGCGGAGGTTGCAGTAAGCTGAGATCACACCACTGCACTCCAGCCTGGGTGACAAAAGCGAGACTCCATCTCAAAAAAAAAAAAAAAAAAAATTCAATTCCAAGGCCAGGTGCAGTGGCTCATGCCTGTAATCCCAGCACTTTGGGAGGCCAAGGCAGGAGGATTGCTTGAGTCCAGGTTTAAAACCAGCCTGGGCAATATGGTGAGATTCCGTCTCTACAAAAAAATAAAATATATAGCACACATATAAAAATTAGCTGAGTGGGGTGGCAAGCGCCTGCAGTCTCAGATACTCAGGAGGCTAGACTGGAAGATCTCTTGAGCCTGGAAGGTGGAGGCTGCAGTGAACCATGTTTGTGTCACTGTACTCCAGTCTGGGTGACAGAGTGAGATCCCATTTCAAAAGTATATATAAATTCCAGATGTATTATAGACTTAAATGTGAAAGGCAAAAACTATAAAGCCTTTAGAAGATAATACAGATGGCTATCTTCATGACCTTGAATTAGGAAAATAGTTCTCAAACATGAACCATGAAAACTGATAAGTCTTTCTACAACAAAACTTAGAACTACTATTCATTTAAAACACAGCATTAAAAGAGAACAAAGGGAAAGCCAGAGTAGAAGATATTGCCAACATACATTATCAACAAAGGCTCAGCTAGAAGATGTAGAGAACTTGTACAAACCAATAAGAAAAAAAGAGACCACCTAGTAGAAAAATGGGTAAAGCATTCATTTTACAAAAGAGGAAATCCAAGGCTTTAATAAACATAAAAAAAGGTTTAACCTTCTTAGTAGCCAGGGAATACAAATTAAAACCACAATGGATACCATTACACAACCCCTAGAAAGTCTTAAATGAAAAAGACTGATAATACCAAGTGTTGAAGAGAATATGGTGCAAGAACTCTCATACTGCTGATGGAGGAGGTGGGAATTGCTACAACTGTGCTGGAAAGTATTTTGGCCCTAACTGGTAATGTTGAAGACATGCAGGCAATATGACACAGTGAGTCCACTTATGGAAATATATATGCCCACGTGGACTATGTGCATATGTACAACAGGAGATGCATTCAATAATATTTATAGTGGCATTATTCAAAATATGTATAATATTTCATGATAAAAGGTTTAAAAACAGTGATTTAAAAACAGTGATTCAAAAAAATCAGTATTCAATATATGGACAGTATCAACTGTCTTCGTAAAAAAAATATTAAGGATATTTTCTTTTCTTTTTTTTTTTGAGACAGGATCTTAACTCTGTTGCCCAGGCTGGAGTGCAGTAGCTTGATCTTGGCTCACTGCAACCTCCACCTCCCGGGTTCAAGTGATCCTTCTGCCTCAGCCCCCCTAGTAGCTGGGATTACAGGCACCCACCATCGCGCTTAACCAATTTTTGTATTTTTAGTAGAGACAGGGTTTCACCATGTTAGCCAGGCTGGTCTTGAACTCCTGACCTCAGGTGATCCACCCGGCTCGGCCTCCCAAAGTGCTGGGATTACAGGCATGAGCCACCGTGCCTGGCCAGGATATTTTCTTTTTTTCCTTTGTTTTTTTGAGACAGAATCTCACTCTGTCGTCCAGGCTGGAGTGCAGTGGTGCAATCTTGGCTCACTGCAACCTCTGCCTCTGGGGTTCAAGCAATTCTAGTGCCTCAGCCTCCTGAGTAGCTGGGATTATAGACGCCTGCCACAGTGCCTGGCTCATTTTGTATTTTTAGTAGAGATGGGGTTTCACCATGTTGGTCAGGCTCATCTAGAATTCCTGGCCTCAAGTGATCTGCCCACCCGGCCTCCCAAAGTTCTGGGATTACAGGTGTGAGCCACTGTGCCTGGCCTCTTTTTTTACTTTTTTGAGATAGGATCTTGCTCTGTTGCCCAGGCTGGAATGCAGTGGTGCAATCACGGCTCACTGCAGCCTCAAACTCCTGGACTCAAGGGATCCTTCACGCCTCAGCCTCCTTAGTAGCTGAGACTACAGGTGCACACCACCATGCCCAGCTAATTTTTAAATTTTATTTTTACTTTTTTGTAGAGATGGTGGTGCAGGAGGGTGTCTCACAGTGTTGCCCAGGCTGGCCTCAAACTCCTGGGCTCAAGCAACCCTTTCACCTCCTAAGTAGTTGGGATTACAGGCATGAGCCACAGCACCCAGCTGTAAAAACTTTTATTATATGCACTGGGAGCTGGTAGACAAAAAAACCACCCTCACCTGTCTCTCCCTCCCTGGAAGTCATGACGGTCACAATAACAATGCCACATTCACATGCACAAACACCATGCCAAGCATTGCAAGCATTGACAGATGCAAGAGAAATACAGACAAGGTACACTGCCCAGAGATGTCCCTGTTTGGTCTCTTCCCCCACCAAAATAGAAGCTTTGGACTCCACCATGGCTGGGAAGGAATGTGTAGGGTGGTGAAAGAGGGCTCTGGAGAGATTTGGGTAGAAAGCTGATAACACAGACATGCCCAGATTCCAGCCTTACCTACCACATATGAAAAGGTGTCATTTTTCTGGGCAGTATCTACCATGGAGAATGGTGTGTGTCCCTACCACCACAAGGACTCCTACAAGGACTTCCTCATCCTAGGTAACGGCCCCCATCCCAGTCCCTCATGGCTCTCCAGCTAGTCACACAGCAATGTCTCCATTCAGGGTCATCTCAGTCCCAGCACATTCTGCACCCTCACCCCTGGGGGTATACTCTGCTGCCAGGACTGGCTGCCAACTGCCCGCCAACTGCCCATTCTGTCCCTGATCCCTTAGCCACCTGCTCTGTCCCGCCCTGCAGCTGGCTGGGGGCTCAGGCCTCCTGCTTCAGGGCTGCTCTTACTCCTGCCTCGGCACACTTCTGTCACCTCCTGGTGTGATCTTGCCCTTCCACTCTGCCCCAGGCCTAGCAGAAGGGCTTCCAGGGCACGTAGGAGCATGGCTGGAAGTGAGCCTGGGGCGAGGGACCCAGCTGCTCTGC
The DNA here is from genome assembly GCF_028885655.2 of Pongo abelii. Lineage (NCBI taxonomy): Eukaryota > Metazoa > Chordata > Mammalia > Primates > Hominidae > Pongo > Pongo abelii. Next base: position 47,843,972 of record NC_072008.2, read on the forward strand.
AGGTTTCCCCTGGGCTGGAGGTGCCTTGGTCTTTGCAGGATAATTTTCTGGGTGGCCTTGGACCAACCCAGTTGTCCCCTCTTTCTTGCTTGCAGTTCTCAAGAATAACTGTAGAATGTGCTAGAAATGGAACATCCTGAGCTGTGGAGGGACTGGCCCAAACAGGGGAGAGAGCCAGGGGCTCTCCTGCGAACAGGATGTCCAGTGCTTTAGCCCCACATGTTGGGTGTGCATTGGGGTGTCCTAGGGTATAAAACCCAAGGCGGGCTGCTTTCTGGGATCCCTCAGCTGTGGTGCAAGTGGGGCATGCGCAGATGAGACTCCAGCTGCACCGAGCAGCTTTCCTAAGCCTTGGGGGACCAGCTTGCAATGAATCATAGGCTTCTGCTGTCCCTGGCTGCTTACCTGTAAGTAATAAGCCTGCTCCATGTAACTTGTATGCATAGGTGTTTCTGTCTCATGGGACGTAGACAAGCTGGTAGCTAGTACGCAGAGACCCTGCTTCGGTCTTTGTGAAAAAACATGAAGGATATTTTCTTTTTTTTACTTTTTTGAGACAGGGTCTTGCTCTGTTGCCCAGGCTGGAGGGCAGTGGTGCAATCATGGCTCACTGCAGCCTCAAACTCCCGGGCTCAAGGGATCCTTCCGGCCTCAGCCTCCGGAATAGCTGAGACTACAGGTGCACCCCACCATGCCCAGCTAATTTTTAAATTTTTAAATTGTATTTTTACTTTTATTCCTCCCTGTCCATCTGAGTGTTTCCTGTTCCCCGGGACTGTTCTCTGTGGCCCTGCAACTGCTCTTCCCTCCCTCTGGCTTTCCCCACTTCCCTTGCTGCTTCCTGTACAGCTGTTTGCTGCCTGCCCAGATCTGTCCCTGCTCCCTCTGTTGGTCCTTGTTCCCTCTGACTTTTCCTTGGTCCCTCTGTTTCCTATTCCCTCTAAATGTCTCTTGTTCCTTCCGAGTACCCCCGTTCTTTTATCGCTTTCTTTGACTCTACCTGGATCGCTCTAACTATTCATGCCTCCTGTTTCCTGTTCTGACTGCCCTGTGCTCCCTTTGTTGTCCCTCCAGCTGATCCTTGTTCTGTGGCACCATTCTGATTGTGTGCTAGTCTACCTGACTGTTCCCTGGTCCCTAAGGGCCTTTCTTGGCTCACACAGACTGACTGCTGTTAGATTCTGCTGACTAATCTCTAGTCTCCTGATTCTTCTCTGTCCTTGGACAGTTCCTTGAGTACATTTCTTTCTTTCCATTCTTTCCTTCCTTTTCTTCCTCCCTTCCTGTTTCTGAGACAGGGCGTCACTCTGCCACCCAGGCTGGAGTGCAGTGGCACAATCACGGCTCACTGCAGCCTCCACCTCCCAGGCTCAGATGATCCTCCCACCTCAGTACCACCCTACCCAGATGATTTTTTTTTGTATGTGTATATATATATATATATATATCACACATATATATACACACACACATATATGTGTATATACACACACACACACACACACATATATATATATATTTATTTATTTTGTAGACATGGGGTTTCACCATGTTGCCCAGGCTGGTCTTGAACTCCTGGCCTCAAACAATCCTCCCGCTTTGGCCTCCCAACGTGTTGGGATTACAGGTGTGAACCACCGTGCCTGGCCATTGAATACATTTCTACTATGCTCTCCCGTGATGTTCATGCATCTGGTCTGTGGACCACACTTTGAGTAGTACCTAACTAGCTAGCTTACGCCCTTACCCACTAAAGTGCACTATTGCGTGTTCTATGCCACAGCTGGATTCTGTACTTCCACTGCCTCCATTACTCACATTACATCTAACTATTGGCTAGTTCCTCTGATTGCTTCCCGGGTAGGGTGACCAAGTGTCCCAGTTTGCCCAGGAATGTTCCTGTTTTAGCACTGGAAGTCCCATGTCCCCTCAGTCACAGGCAAACCAGGATGGTCCTGGGAACTCTGGCTGTTTCCCAGACTCTCCAACTGTGCCTTCACCCCAGTAACTACTGCATGGGCCCTTGGGCTGTTAACTCGCTTCAGTTATACCATTCTTTCTGGCTCTCCTCTAGTCTCTCTAGCTGGCCACTGGTCAATCAGCCTGCTACCCCACACTGGATACATGTTTAATGCTCACTTGACCTGTTCCCTAGTTCCTCTGGTTACTTCCCGGGGCCTCTGGTGGACCCTCAGCCCCAAGCACATTTTGGCTGCTCCCTCTGGCTGCCCCCCAGCCTCAGTGACTGTTTCTTGCTCCAGGTGTTCCACAGTACTCTAGGCCATTCTGCAGCTTCAGAGGCTCTTCTCTCATCTTTCCACCTGTTCCATGGGCTCTGTCCCTTCCCTGATCCCTCTGCCCATTCTACAGCCTCAGCAATTGTCTCCTGGTTCCTCTGGCTGCAATCCATTCTCTGGGTCATATTTCCCATTTCTTGTTCCCTGGTATCGCTGTCTTTTGCCTATGCCCTCAAGCTCTCTTCTAAACCAAGGAACTGCTTCCTGGTTCCTCGGGAAGTTGCTTGTCCCTCAGGCTCATACCCAGTTCCTTGGATATGTTTGCCTTTTCCATTTTATCTGATTCTTCTGCTTCCTCACCCTTCTGGATACTGACTGCTCCGTCTGGCTGCTATTTGGTTCCTCTATTTCCTGGTACCTCCTCCTATTTCATGATCCTTCTCACTGTTCTTTAACCCTCGGCTCTTCCCTGCTCCTCAGTGATCACCACTTCTCCAGCCTCAGAAACTGTTTCTTGGTCTCTGGCTCCAGCGTCTGACTCATGTCCTGTTTGTTTCATTATTCTTCCACCTATACCCTGGACCCCTTGGCTATTCTTCATCTCTAGTAAGTGCACCATGGTCCCTGTTCCTTATTCCCTTGTGGCTCCTCCCAGCCCTCTTTACCTTACTGATCCCTCTGCTTCTTCTCCATCTTCAGCCACTGTTTCTTGGTACAACTGGCTGCTCCTCAAACCCTGGGGATATTTTTATTGGTTCCTAGGTATCTCTGCCTATACTCTGCTCCCTGATGTTTAATGAAAAAACCAAGAACCTAACCAATAAATAAGTCAATAAATAATATTCCCCCCAGGGTCTCGGTCATTTCCATCTCTTGAGGTGGGTCAGAGATCTGTGGTTGGGAAAGAAGAGATGAATGGAGAAATGTGCCTTGCAGAGCCCAGAATCATTCGTCTAGAAATCCCCCCTATTGGCTGGGCAAGAGGCCATGTGCAGGAGTGGGGAGGACCACATTGTCATGGCCCTAACCTGTGGGTCCGTGACTGACATGATTGAGCAGAGCTTAGACAAGGTGGAAGTGTACTACTGTCAAGCATTGATTCCCTTGCTATTTAATGCCCCTATACCTTTGACTCAAAAACATAATTTCAATGACTTGGCAGAAAGATGTATTTATTTATTTACTTATTTATTTATTTTGAGACGGAGTCTCACTCTGTCACCCAGGCTGGAGTGCAGTGGTGTGATCTCGGCTCACTGTAGCCTCAACCTCCTGGGCTCAAATGATTCTCTGACCTCAGCCTCCCAGGTAGCTGCGACTACAGGTGCACACCACCACACCTGGCTAATTTTTGTATTTTTGTTGAGATAGGGTCTTACTATGTTGCCTAGGCTGGTCTCAAACTCCTGAGCTCAAGCGATCTGCCCGCCTTGGCCTCCCAAAGTGCTGGGATTACAGGCATGAGCCACCATGCCCAGCTGGCAGAAAGATTTAAATGTAGGAATTTTATCATAGCAGTTTTAATCACAATAGAAAACCTGAAATACCCTAAATGCACATTATTAGTGGACTGGTTGTGGGGGGATGGGGAGACATTGGTCAAAGTATACGAAGTTTTGTTAGAGGGAATAAGTTTTTGAGATCTATTGCAGTTTGGTGGCTATAGTTAATAATGATGTAATGTTATTTCAAAATTGCAAAGAGAGCAGATTTTAAATGTTCACATTACCAAAGAAATAAGTCTTTGAGGTAATGGATATGTTAATTAGGTTGATTTAAATATTCTACAATGTATACAAATATCAAAACATCACATTGTACCCCATAAATATACATAATTATTATTCGTCAATTAAAAATAAAATATGCAGGGCATGGTGGTGACTCACGCCTGTAATTCCAGCACTCGGGGAGGCCAAGGCAGGAAGATCACTTGACCCCAGGAGTTTGAGACCAGCTGGGTGTGGTCCCATGTGCCTGTAGTCCCAGCTACTTGGGAGGCTAAGGTGGGAGGATTGCCTGAGCCCAGGAGGTTGAGGCTGCAGTAAGCTGAGATTGCGCCACTGCACTCTAGCCTGGGCAACAGAGGGAGACTGCCTCAGAGAAAAAACATTAAAATAAATAAGTAAAATTAAAAAAAATAGTGAACTGGCTAAATTATGGACATCATAAGTGTATGAAGAAAAATACTTGCTGCTTAGCAAATTATGTTAAACTGCCCAGTTAAAAATGAGGTAACCAAAGAGTATGATTCTGTTTTAAAACTTTAGCTATATATGTGTATGTGTATAGTATGTATGCCTACTCTGGCCCCACACATATACTCACACACATGCACACATGCACATACAAAGGAAAAAACAACTGAAAGGAAATACAGCTAAATGTTAACACTGGTTAACTTTGGGTAATGTTGGAACGACAAGTAATTTTTTAGTTTCTTCTATTTGCTAACCTATACTTTCTAATATTTTATTATGAAGTTATAAAATGACCAAAAAAATAATATTTAAAAGTTTAATATTATCCTAATGACTGCATGACCCTGAGTCCCTGAGATAATGAACCCTTCCAGAGCCAACAGCATCCACAGGTAGGTCTGAAAGGAGGGAGCTGTCGGGCAGGGTCTGGCTTGCTCGTGGTCCTCCTCGGCTTACAGAATCTCAATGGGAACTCTGATCTGAAAGGGAGCTCTGAGAGGGAAACCTGATCTCAGCTGTGGTGCGGTGAGGGTGGAAGACACAGTCAGGAGACCTGGCTCCAGTCTAGTGTTGTCACCGCCAACCTGAGAGGCCTGGGTGAGTCATGTGTCTTCTGGGGCATTTTATTCATCTTTTTTTTTTTTGAGTCTCACTCAGGCTGGAACGCAGTGGCATGATCTCAGCTCACTGCAACCTCCACCTCCCAGGTTCAAGCGATTCTCCTGCCTCAGCCTCCCAAGTAGCTGGGATTACAGGCATGCGCCACCACGCTCAGCTAACTTTGTATTTTTAGTAGAGACGGGGGTTCGCCATGTTGGTCAGGCTGGTCTTGAACTCCTGACCTCAAGCAATCCACCCACCTCAGCCTCCCAAAGGTGCTGGGATTACAGGCATGAGCCACTGTGCCAGGCCATTTTATTCATCTTTGAAAGAAGGGACAGCCAGGAGGGCCCCAGAGACTGTGGTGGCCCTACTACCCTACCAGTCTCTAAGTTCCAAAGAAAAAGGATTTTTCTTTACCTAAATCAGGATAGAGGAGAAATCACCAGATCCCCAGAGACCTGGGAGAAGGGGGCACTGGTGGGGATCAGCTGACATCTGTAAAGAGCCGATGGAGAGGGAAGGGTTGGTGCTGGGGTGGGGGATGGAGTCTCCCTGGCTATGGATAGTGGCTGCTTCTACCTGGACCTCACCCTCATTTGCCCTGCAGGGAGCTGCCCCCACTCCCTAGGCTGTAGGGCTCACCTTCCACATCCTCCCTCTCCTCTAGTGTAATCAGCCACATTACACTGTCCACTGAAACACACCGGGCTTTGGATGTGGCCGCATCAGCCAAGTGGTGCTCACTCTCAGCAAGAGGACCCTGATCTGTCTCCAGGGCGGCAGTCCGGAATCTGCCACTTCCTCTGACTCACCTCCTTCTGCCCCGAGGCCCTGGGGACAGGTCAGGGTATCTCCTCACTGAATGAATTCTTGCCTCTGGGGTCCTTTCCCTCCTCACCTCACATGAGCTGCCACGTCCCTCTGCAGCCAGGGCCGGGGACCATGGGGGAGAGTCCCCATTAGCTGCCATGTTCACGCTGGGCCTCAGCCCTCAGGCTCTCCTGCTGACAACCCCACTCTTCCCCAAGCTGGAAGCTGAGCTGGCATCTGTGGACTCAACCGGAGCTGCTGGGGCGAGGCAAGCAGGGGTCAGAAGGAAGATCCTGCAGTTTCCACTAAGAAGCCTGGCCCCCGGACTCTGCAGAGGCTCCAAGAAACCCTGGAAAGACAGTGTCCACATGGTCATCACTCCGCATTCATCCACAAATGTTTTCTGGTGGCGCCCAGGGGCCGCTCACTGTGCTGGATGCTGCGGAAGAGAAAAGTTTGGTAAAACCCACACCAAGCATTAAAGCAAAACATGGGGAAAATTCACAAGATCTGGTGTAAAATGAATGAGGGTTTGTATTTAAGCTCTTCTATGTTCTAGCTAGAATTTGGGGAAGTCATTTTATGTGAAGTTTCTTCATCTTATAACAGGATGAAAATACCTATCTCATAGGGTTGTTAGAATTAAATGAAATGATGCTTCTAGGCACACCTACTTGATACCTGGAACATGCTCAACTCATATTAAATAGTGCTATTATTACAAGATGCAAGGCATGTTTTATTAGGTGCCCCATTTAATTTTCACACTCATCCTGTGGACTAGGCATTACTATTATTACGAATCCCATTTACCATCAGATAGAGCTGTTCAGAAATATTAAGAAATTTGCCCCAGGATCACTCAGATGAGGGGGAAGGACAAGGATTCAAACCCAGGTATGCCTGGTTCCAAAGCATACTTTCTTAAATACTGAGCCATTTGGTACTCTATACATGGCAGAATCACAATAAACACTGTGGTTCCTGCTACCTTCAAAGTGCTCTGGCTGAGGGGTGACCATGCCACTTGAGCATAAACTGAGCTTCTGTGTAATTCAGTGTACATTCTATGCAAAGGATAGAGCCCATCCTCTTCTGTCAAAGATGAAAACTCATACTTATCCCTTTCCATCAGGCCCTGAAAACCTGCAGGTCTGCACAGGCTCCCAAATCCCTATAGCCCACACTGTTGACAAAAAACTGTGTCCCAAATGGTGTCATCAATTGGTTTCCACAGGCTCCTCAAATTATCACCAACCCAGGCAGCACACCATCAATAGGATCAATGACTCCCATAAAACCCTCAGTAATAGAAGTTCTAGTCCATGACAAAGCAACTCACACAGTACTATAATAACCAATGTCCATAGGTCCCAATCCAGGACTGCCACAGGACCCCCAAAACTGACTTGTAATCCCTGAGAATCCCAGACTTGCAATCATTCACCACCTTAGCACCCCAATCAATAAGCTCTCATGGACTGAATCGATGACCTCAGATACTGACATTTCCAACACTTCCAGGCAGAACCAACACGCCATTTACAAGGAAAAGGGATCACAATGGCACTAGATTTATTTGCAACAACAGAAGCCATGTTAGAAGAAAACTCTACAAATTATTGAGACAGGACTGAGATCCAAGAATTCTAAACCTGCCCTAGCTAGATACCATTCTTTTGTCAGAGCAAAAGAAAGACAATTTTAGATATAAAAGCATTTCTAGCATTTTATGCCAATATTCCAATCTCAGGAGAACACTCAAGGGAATAGTCTAAACAATGGTAAATGGAATAGAAACAGAAACGTCAAAATAGGAAAGCAGTTTTGAGAAAGGATTCTTGCAATTGATATATAATTATATCTGGATAAAGAAAAACAATGGGCATTTGTAGTAAATAAGGCTGTTACTATTAACTATGTGGAAATTTAAAAATTCCCTGGCCAGGTGCCGTGGCTCACGCCTGTAATTCCAGCACTTTGGGAGGCCAAGGAGAGCGGATCACCAAGTCAGGAGATCAAGACCATCCTGGCTAACACTGTGAAACACTAAAAATATAAAAAATTAGCCGGGCGTGGTGGCACGCACCTGTAGTCCCACCTACTCGGGAGGCTGAGGCAGGAGAATCGCTTGAACCCGGGAGGCGGAGGTTGCAGTGAGCCGAGATTGCGCCACTGCACTCCAGCCTGGGTGACAGAGAGAGACTGTCTCAAAAAAACACAAACAAACAAACAAACAAATTCCCTGGAAAATTTACTGAGTGAAATGAGGAGAAGGCAAATTACAAATTTCCATGGGCAGATATTGGTACCATATTATTTGGATTTAGTAATATAGAAAATATACACAATCATATTTGTAAGGAAGGTAAAGGCAACTACTAGCAGAAATTGATTAAAAAATAATTAAAATTCCAAACAATCAAAATTCAAAAGTAATAAAAACCTGAAAGGAGATTAAGAGAAACATGACCGAGGCCGGGCGCAGTGGCTCACACCCGTAATCCCGGCAGTTTGGGAGGCCGAGGCAGGCAAATCACGAGGTCAGGAGTTCAAGACCATCCTGGCCAACATGGTGAAACCCCGTCTCTACCAAAATTACAAAAATTAGCTGCGTGTGGTGGTGTGTGCCTGTAATCCCAGCTACTCAGGAGGTTGAGGCAGGGTAATTGCTTGAACCCGGGAGGTGGAGGTTGCAGTGAGCTGAGATTGTGCCACTGCACTCCAGCCTGGGTGACAGAGCGAGACTCCGTCTCAAAAAAAAAGAGAAACACGACCGGCCGGGCGCAGTGGCTCACACTTGTAATCCCAGCACTTTGGGAGGCTGAGGCAGGCAGATCACCTGAGGTCAGGAGTTTGACACCAGCCTGGTCAACATGGTGAAACCCTATCTCTACTACAAATACAAAAATTAGCCAGGTGTGGTGGCAGGCGCCTGTAATCCCAGCTACTCGGGAGGCTAAGGCATGAGAATCGCTTGAACCCAGGAAGCGGAGGTTGCAGTGAGTTGAGATTGTGCCACTGCACTCCAGCCTGGGGGGACACAGTGAGACTCTGTTTCAAAAAAAAAAAAAAAAAATAGCAAACAAAAAATAACAGGAGAAAAAAAGGAAAAAAAATAATAGGAGGCATAAAATCAAGTATGTTATAATGCAAAGAAATTGAAATGAGTTGAATTCTGCTATAAAAGACAAAGATTTATGGGACTGGGCTAAAAAACAAAATATAGTTGCAACATATCTAAAACAAAATGATGAAGATGTAAAATGAAGCATTTGATAGAAACACACCATATTGTTGATCATTCTTTCCTTTATGGTTGGCTTGTTAGGAAACCTTCACCTACCTCAGGGTCATGTAAAAGTTTTATCATTTTAGCTTTCACATTTAGGTCCACAGTCCATCTGGGAAGGATTTTAGCGTGTGGTATGTGTTAGAGTCAAGATTCATTTCTTTCATATGGAAGCAAGACGATCCAGCACCATTTATTGAAAAGCCTACCCATGGCCGGGCACAGTGGCTCATGTCTGTAATCCCAACACTTTGGGAGACTGAGGTGGGCAGATCACCTGAGCTCAGGAGTTCGAGGTCAGCCTGGCCAATATGGTAAAACCCTATCTCTACGGAAAATACAAAAATTAGCCAGGCGTAGTGGCAGACGCCTGTAATTGTAGCTACTCGGGAGGCTGAGGCAGGAGAATCGCTTGAACCCAGGAGGCGGGGGTTACAGTGAGCTGAGATCTCACCACTGCACTCCAGCCTGGGGGGATAGAGTGAGAATCTGTCTCCAAAAAAGAAAAAAAAAAAAAAAGAAAAGACTATCCTTTCTCCACTGCTCTGTAGTGTCTCCTTGTGAATCATACATGTGGGGACCATTCCTGAACTCTGTATTTCCATTGGTTTATTTGTCTACTCTGGGACCAGTGTTATAGTCTTAATTAATGTGCTTTATATTAAGTCCTGATAAAGGATACCTAGATTGGACTACATTAAAATTAAGGACTTCTGTTCATCAGAAGATAAAATTAAAAATGTAAAGGCAAATCCTACAGTGGCAGAAGGTAATTGTAATACCTATATTTGACAAATGATTAATATCTCAAATATATCAAGAATGTCTAGAAATCACTAAGAGCCACAGAAAAAGGGCAAAAGGAACAGGCATTTCACAAAGAAAATATCCAAACAGCAAATAAGTTTATAAAAAGATGCTCGACTTCACCAGTTGGCAAGGAAATAGAAGTTAAACTACAATAAGATAATCCTCCACATAATCCTCCATATCTACAATAAGATAATCCCACCAGAAATTGCCAAAATGAAAAAGATGGGAAATAAACAAGAGTGGGCAAGGATGTGGAGCAGCCAAAACTCATAGATTGCTTGTTAGGATCATAAACTAGTACATACACTTTGAAAAACTGTTTGGTAGTATCTATTAATGATGAATACATGCAACATCCTATGACCCTGCTATTTGACTCCAGTTCTCTCTCACTCAAGAGAAATGCAAATATTTGTTTACTAAAAGAGATGATAATGTTCATGGTAGCTTTATTCAAAACTAAAAATTATGTAAATGCCCATCAACATCAGAATGGGTAGACAAGTTGTGTTATATTTATACAAGGAAATACTACACAGCAATGAGAAAGAATAAATTGCCATACTCAACACGCATGAGTCTCATCCCATGAACACTCTGTTGAACTAAAGAAACCAGACTCAAAAGAGCAATGAAGCCATGCCATATGATTATGTTTATATACATTTCAAAGAAAACACGGCTTCTTTTTTTTTTTTTTTTTTTTTGAGACAGAATCTCGCTCTGTCTCCAGCCTGGTGTGCAGTGGTGAGATCTCGGCTCACTGCAACCTCTACCTCCAGGGTTCAAGCGATTCTCCTGCCTCAGCCTCCCAAGTAGCTGGGACTACAGGCGTGTGCCACCATGCCCAGCTAATGTTTGCATTTTTAGTAGAGATGGGGTTTCACCATGTTGGGCAGGATGGTCTCAATCTCCTGACCTCATGATCTGACTGCCTCAGCCTCCCAAAGAAACATGGCTTCTTTAAAACTTTTTTTTTTTTTTTTTGAGATGGCGTCTTGCTCTGTCGCCTAGGCTGGAGTGCAGTGGCACGATCTTGGCTCACTGCAACATCTGCCTCCCGAGTTCAAGCAATTCTCCTGTCTCAGCCTCCTGAGTAGCTGGGATTATAGGCGTCCGCCACCATGCCTGGCTAATTTTTACATTTTTAGTAGAGACGGGGTTTCATCATATTGGTCAGGCTGGTCTCGAACTCCTGACCTCGTGATCCATCTGCCTCAGCCCCCCAAAGTGCTGAGATTACAGGCATAAGCCACTGCGCCTGGCCTACAAAAAAATTTTTTTTTTAGAGACAGGGTCCTGCTCTGTCACCCAGCCGGGAGTGCAGTGGCATGATCATAGCTCACTGCAGCCTCAAACTCCTGAGCTCAAGTAATCATCCTGCCTCAGCCTCCTAAGTCGCTGGGACTACAGGTGCATGCCACCACACCCAGCTAAAAAACATGACTTATTGAGAGCTAGTAACATTTCTTCATCTAGGTGGTGGCTATGCAGGTTTGTCTGGTCTGTTAAAAAATCATCAAGCTAAATATGCACAATGTGTGTACTTTTCTGTATTATGTTATATTTCAATGAGGATTTAAAACTATACAATTTACTAGGCAAATACCAAGAAAATGAAAGGAGGTCTGAAAATAGAATTATTGTGGGGGAAATTAAGGTCCAAAGCATTCAACAGATTAACAAAAAAGGGGAATATCTTTTAATAATAAAAGAAACAATAAAGAAGTACTAACTGGCATAAACCTTCAGGATCATTCAACGCATACAAATAAAACCAGCACAAATGCATTAAACCACATGAAGTCTTAAAAATCATAATTGTTTTTGTATTATATTTAACAAGTGTTGCTATTAAGGTTATGCCAGTTTTTAAAAGGAACTCAGGAAATTTATTTTTATGTGTTAAAATGGCATAGATATTATCTTCTTTAAAGTTCAGCTACAAACACATTTAGAACTGGTGCCTTTTAAAAATGGTACATTTTAACTATTTTCCTTTCTTTGAATTTTGGTCTTTACCAAATGTTGGAGAGGATGCAGATAAACTAGATCTCTAACATATTGCCAGCAGGAGTGTAAAGTGGTACAGCCACTCTGGAAAATAGTTTGGCAGCTTCTTTAAAAACTAAAATACTTATCACTTGATCCAGCAATTGCACTTCTGGGCATTCATCCCAGAGAAAGGAAATCTTACGTGTATACAAAAACCTGTACAAGATTGTTCATTACAGCTTGATATGTAATAGCCTCAGACCGGAAACAAGCAAAATGGCCCTCAATAGGTGAATGGCTAAACAAACTGTAGTAAATCTATAATATGGAATACTACTCAGCAACAAAAAGAAGTGAATTATTGTTCTAGCAACAGTTTGGATGGTTTTCAAGGACATTATGCTGAGTGAAAAAACCAACCTCAAAAGATCACACACATTGGGCCAGGCGCGGTGGCTCACGCCTGTAATCCCAGCACTTTGGGAGGCCAAGGTGTGAGGATCACCTGAGATCAGGAGTTTGAGACCAGCCTGGCCAACATGGTGAAACCCCATCTCTACTAAAAATACAAAAATTAGCTGGGCATGGTGGCAGGCGCCTGTAATCCCAGCTACTCAGGACGCTGAGGCGGGAGAACCGCTTGAATCCAGGAGGAGGTTGCAGTGAGCCAAGATTGTGCCACTGCACTCCAGCCTGGGTGACAGAGTGAAACTCCATCTCAAAAAAAAAAAAAAAACAAAAATCACAGACTGTATGGTTCCATTTATATAACATTCTCAAAATGGCAAAACTAGAGAAATGAGAAACAGATGGTTGGTTGCCAGGGGTTAGGGATGGCGGTGGGAGTAAAGACTATAAAAGGTCTGGTTACAGTGGTTTGTGCCTGCAATCCCAGCACTTAGGGAGGCCAAGGTGGGTGGATCGCTTGAGGCCAGGAGTTTGAGACCAGCCTGGTGGTCTCAAACATGGTGAAACCCCCATCTCCAGAAAAAATTTAGAAAGTAGCCAGGCATGGTGGCATACGCCTGTAGTCTCAGCTACTCAGGAGGCCAAGGCGGGAGGATTACTTGAACCCAAGAGTCCGAGGCTGCAGTGAGTGATGATGGCCCTACTGTACTTCAGCCTGAGCAACACAGTGAGAACCTGTCTAAAAAAAAAAAAAAAGAGTAGGCCGGGCGCGGTGGCTCATGCCTGTAATCCCAGCACTTTGAGAGGTCAAGGCGGGTGGATCACGAGGTCAGGAGATTGAGACCATCCTGGCTAACACGGTGAAACCCTGTCTCTACTAAAAATACAAAAATTTAGCCGGGTGTGGTGGTGGCAGGTACCTGTAGTCCCAGCTACTCGGGAGGCTGAGGCAGGAGAACGGCGTGAACCCGGGAGGTGGAGCTTGCAGTGAGCCGAGATCGCGCCACTGCACTCCAGCCTGGGCGACAGAGCGAGACTCCGTCTCACAGAAAAAAAAAAAAAAAAAAAAAAGACTATAAAGGAGTAGTAGTTCTGTATCTTGATTGTGGTGGCTGTTACATGAATCTATGCACACGACAAAACGACATAGAACTATGCACACCCTAGGCCGGGTGCAGTGACTCACACCTGTAATCCCAGCACTTTGGGAGGCCGAAGTAGGTGGATCATGAGGTCAGGAGTTCGAGACCAGCCTGGCCAACACGGTGAAACCCCGTCTCTACTAAAAATACAAAAATTAGCTGGGCGTGGTGGCACGTGCTTGTAATTCCAGCTATTTGGGAGGCCGAGGCAGGAGAATTGCTTGAATCCGGGAGGCAGAGGTTGCAGTGAGCGGAGGTTGCAGTGAGCAGAGATTGTGCCATTGCACAATGGGTAACAGAGCAAGACTCTGTCTCAAAAACAAACAAACAAAAAACCACAAAAAACAAAAAAGAACTACGCACACACCTTGTACCAATGTCAAATTCTACATTTTTATATTGTATTGTGATTTTATAAGATGTAATCATTGGAGAAAACTGGGTGAGTGTATACAGGGCTCTGTGCTATGTTTGCAACTTCCTATGAATTTATAACTATTTCAAAATAAAAAGTTCAAGAAAAATCATAATTATGCCAGGAGATTTTGTTGTATCTCTTCTATGATATAATGGATCAAGTAAACAAACAAAAAACAAGTAAAGCAGATTTGAGAAATATAATCAACAAGCTAGGCTTAAGACACATAACTTAACTTTACCCAATGAATATACTCTCTTCTCTTAGACCCATGGCATAGTTTACAGAAATTTTGAAAAATTATGTAACTTGGACTCAAAGAAAAAATCTTGATACATTTAAAAATTAGAGTTTTGGCAGGCTATATTGACTATAATCCTGTAAAATCATAAATAGATAATAAAAAGATAAACTACCAAATCCAGATTTCAATTAAGAAATATTCTCTAAACATATACGGATTGAAGATGGCATTTGATAACAAAATTTTAGACTTCATAACAAATTTGGAGACATAGCTAAAGCTATATTTAAAGAATATTTTATCTTTGGCTAGAGTTGCAGAGGAAAAAGAGAATATTTTGGCCTAATTATTTTTAATGTTTAAAAATAAAAGCTAAAGGTAAATGAACTAGCTGTTCAATCCAAGAAATTAAAAAAAAAAAAAAAAAAAGGCCAGGTGCGGCAGCTCACGCCTGTAATCCCAGCACTTTGGGAGGCTGAGGTGGATGGATCACCTGAGGTCAGGAGTTCCAGACCAGCTTGGCCAACATGGTGAAACCCCATCTCTACTAAAAATACAAAAATTAGCCAGGTATGGTGGCACACACCTGTAATCTCAGTTACTCGGGCGGCTAAGGTGGAAGAATTGCCTGAAACTGGGAGGCAGAGGTTGAGGTGAGCCGAGATCGCACCACTGCATTCCAGCCTGGGCAGCAGAGCGAGACTCCATCTCAAAAAACAAACAAACAAACAAACAAGCAAACAGACAACAACAACAAAAATTAGCTGGATTGCTTGAGCCCAGGAGGTGCAGGCTGCAGTGAGCCGAGATCGCACCACTGCACTCCAGCCTGGATGACAGAGGGAGACCTTGTCTCAAAAAAAGGAAAAAAAAAGTCAGGGCACAGTAGCTCACGCCTGTAATCCCAGCACTTTGGGAGGCCAAGGCGGGCGGATCACGACGTCAGAAGTTCGAGACCAGTCTGGCCAACATAGTGAAACCCCGTCTCTACTAAAAATACAAAAAATTAGCTGAGTGTGGTGGCGTGTACCTGTAATCCCAGCTACTCGGGAGGCTGAAAAAAAAAAGAAATTAAAAGAAGACAACAAAATATTCATGAGAACCCTGATCAAGGTAAAAGAGAAAGGAAAAAATATATATATATATATATGTATATATACATCCACACACATCACAAGCATGCACACAGTTTTAGGAGTGAAAAAAGAAGCTATTGCCACAGGTATGGAAATGATCAAGGTAAATTAATGAAGCATTATGCACAGATGCACAAAAATATAACATCCCTAGCAAACATACACTACCAAAATTAATCCCCCCCACCAGAAATCTGTAGAGCAATAATCAGAGAAAATAAAAGTTAAAATTTGCCATTTTAGGCAATCATTAAAAAGTCAGGAAACAACAGGTGCTGGAGAGGATGTGGAGAAATAGGAACACTTTTACACTGTTGGTGGGACTGTAAACTAGTTCAACCCTTGTGGAAGTCAGTGTGGCGATTCCTCAGGGATCTAGAACTAGAAATTCCATTTGACCCAGCCATCCCATTACTGGGTATATACCCAAAGGACTATAAATCATGCTGCTATAAAGACACATGCACACGTATGTTTATTGCAGCATTATTCACAATAGCAAAGACTTGGAACCAACCCAAATGTCCAACAATGATAGACTGGATTAAGAAAATGTGGCCCATATACACCATGGAATACTATGCAGCCATAAAAAATGATGAGTTCATGTCCTTTGTAGGGACATGAATGAAATTGGAAATCATCATTCTCAGTAAACTATCACAAGAACAAAAAACCAAACACCGCATATTCTCACTCATAGGTGGGAATTGAACAATGAGAACACATGGACACAGGAAGGGGAACATCACACTCTGGGGACTGTTGTGGGGTGGGGGGAGGGGGGAGGGATAGCATTGGGAGATATACCTAATGCTAAATGACGAGTTAATGGGTGCAGCACACCAGCATGGCACATGTATACATATGTAACTTACCTGCACGTTGCGCACATGTACCATAGAGCCTAAAGTATAATAATAATAATAGTAATAATAATAAAAAAAGAAAAAAAAAATTTGCCATTTTAAAAAAGGTATCAATTCTAAATGTGTATATAGTTGAACTTAAGAGAATGTCTATGCTATTTTAACACATAAAAAATGGAAATCTCCTGATTTCCTTTTAATAACTGGCATAACCTTAATACCAACACTTGTTAAATATAGTAAAAACAAGAAAACTATAAGCAAATTTTTTATAGTGGCAAAAATTCTAAATAAAATATTACTAACTCAGGCCTCCTGGTGCTTACCACAGGCTATGTTCTTACACTGACTGTATAGAAAAAGAAGTGGGCCTGCCTTCTCTGTTCTTATACTAACTGTATAGAAAGAGAAGAGCTCCTACCCTGTATACACCTCTGCCCAGGCCCTAGTCCTGGTCTGAATTGTGAATGGGGGGGACATGGAGTTGAGGAAAAAGAAAAAAATACATTACTAACTCAAATCCGACAATGACTCATAAGAAAAATTGCCCTTGACCAACAGAATTATCCCAGGAAGGCAAGGATGGATCCACATTATATATCAATATCATTCATTACAACAACCAGTTTAGGAAAATAACACCATTAGGCTATTACATCAAAAAGGCATCTGACATAATTCAAGAGCCATTCCTAAGAAAAATACAAATCAAGACAGGAACATATGAAAACTATAAGGACACCATCAGGAAAGTGAAAAGACACAGAGGCTGGGCACGGTGGCTCACATCTGTAATACCAGTACTTTGGGAGGTTGAGGCAGGCGGATCACTTGAGGCCAGGAGTTCGAGACCAGCCTGGCTGAAATGGCGAAACCCTGTCTCTACTAAAAATACAAAAATTAGCTGGGTGTGGTGATGCGCACCCGTAATCCCAGCTACTTGGGAGACTGAGGCACGAGAACTGCTTGAACCCGGGAGGCAGAGATTGCAGTGAGCCGAGATGGCACCACTGTGCTCCAGCCTAGGCAACAGAGCGAGACTCTGTCTCAGAAAAAAAACAGAAAACAACAACAACAACAACAACAACAAAAAACACCCACAGAATGAGAGGAAATACATGCAAATCACATATGTGACAAGGGACTTCTATCAAGATTATCTAAAGAACTCTTACAACTTGATAATACAAAGACAATTCAATTTAAAAATAGGCCAAGGATTTGAATAGATATTTCTTCAAAGAAGATATACAGATGGGCAATAAGTACAGGAAAAGATGCTCAACATCAGTGGCCACTAGAGAAATGGAAATCAAAACCACAAGATACCACTTCACCCCTACTAGGAAGGCTAGAATTAAAAAGACAATAAGTATTAGCAAGGATGTGATAAACTGGAACCCTCATACATTGCTGCTGGGATATAAAGTGATGCAGCCGTTTTGGAAAATGGTTTGGCAATTCTTCAAAATGTTAAACATAGAAGGCTGGGCGCAGTGGCTCATGCCTGTAATCCTAGCACTTTGGGAGGCTGAGGCGGGTGGATCGCTTGAGGTCAGGAGTTCAAGACCAGCCTGGCCAACATGGTGAAACCTTGTCTCTAATAAAAGTACAAAAATTAGCTGGGCATGGTGGTGGGTGCCTGTAATCCTAGCTACTTGGGAGACTGAGGCAGAAGAATCGCTTGAACCCGAGAGGTGGAGCTTGCAGTAAGTGGAGTTAGCGCCACTGCACTCCAGCCTGGGTGACAGAGTGAGACTCCGTCTCAAAAAAAAAAAAAAAAAAAGTTAAACAAATGGGTATGCCATGTGATCCAGTGAAGGAGTTAAAAATATACCACTCTGGCTGGGTGTGGTGGCTCAAGCCTGTAATCCCAGCATTTTGGAAGGCCGAGGCGGGTGGATCACCTGAGGTCGGGAGTTCAAGACCAGCCTGACCAACATAGAGAAACCCCATCTCTACTAAAAATACAAAATTAGCCAGGCATAGTGGTGCATGCCTGTAATCCCAGCTACTCGGGAGGCTGAGGCAGGAGAATTGCTTGAATCCGGGAGGCAGAGGTTGTGGTGAGGCAAGATCGCACCATTGCACTTCAGCCTGGGCAATAAGAGCGAAACTCCACCTAAAAAAAAAAAAATACACACACACACACACACACAACACACACACCACTCTGGAATACTGGCTATTTTGATTTACAGGCACTTGAAAAGCAGCAGGTGCAGAAAGATCATACTGACCTTCCCTCTGTTTCCTAAAAGTGGGAGATGAAATTCCCATGTGAAAGATGCCCTCCCTCTACCAGAAGGAATGCCACATTCTTTTTTTGTTTTTGTTTTTGAAACAAAGTCTTGCTCTGTTGCCCAGGCTGGAGTGCAGTGGCACAATCTCGGCTCACTGCAGCCTCCACTTCCCGGGTTCAAGTGATTCTCCTGCCTCAGCCTCCTGAGTAGCTGGGACTACAGGCGCACGCCACCATGCCCAGCTAATTTTTGTATTATTAGTAGAGATGGGGTTTCACCATGTTGGCCAGGCTGGTCTCGATCTCCTGACCTCACGATCCGCACGCCTCGGCCTCCCAAAGTGTTGGGATTACAGGCGTGAGCCACAGCACCCGGCTTTTTTTTGGAGACTGAGTCTCGCTCTGTCACCCAGGCTGGAGTGCAGTGGCACGATCTCTGCTCACTGCAACCTCTGCCTCCCGGGCTCAAGCGATTCTCCTGCCTCAGCCTCCCAAGTAGCTGGGATTACTGGCGCCCGCCGCCACACCCAGCTAGTTTTTGTATTTTTAATAGAGATGGTGTTTCACCACGATGGCCAGGCTGGTCTCAAACTCCTGACCTCAGGTGATCCACCCACCTCGGCCTCCCAAAGTGCTGGGATTATAGGTGTGAGCCACCGCGCCCAGCTGGAATGCCACATTCTTACTATCAAGGCCAGGAAATTGAGAGCAAGAGAATTGTGTACAGATCTTATGAAAAATAACTTTTTTTCTTGGAGAAATAAGCCAAAAAAAATTTTAAAAACTCTTATGTTTTAAGCCTCCCCACATAACTGAGTTGCTTTTTCACAACTTAAGTATTCTTTGTCCAATCCAGTATATGAGTGATTGACTCTAACTACTACTTTGGGTCTTCATTTCTTTATGAAGGCTCCTGTGCCACATAAAACTTGTATTAAATAAATCTGTACACTTTTCTCTGTTGATCTGTCGTATGTCAATTTAACTTTCAGACCCAGACAAAAAGAAATCCTAAAAGAGAAGAGGTAAATTTCTACCTCACTCCTTATACCAGTCATTCCACTCCTGGGTATCCACCCAAGAGAAATGAAAACATATGTCCATACAAAAACTTGTACGCAAATGCTCATAGCAGCATTATTCATAATAGCTAAAACGTGGAAACAACCCAAATGTCCATTGACTGATGAATGGATAAACAAAATGTGGTGTATCCATACAATGAAATATCCTTCAGGAATAAAAAGACATGAAGTACTTCTAAAATAAACTGATAGAAACAGATAGTAGAATGGTGGTTGCCAGGGGCTGAGAGGAGGGGGTAATAAGAAGTTGCTATTCAACGGGTATAAAATTTCAGGTATACAGGAGGGAAGTTCTAGAGATTGGCTGTACATTGCACCTATAGTTAACAGTACTGTATTGTGCACTTAAAAATTTAAGAGAACACGCCACATGCGGTGGCTCACACCTGTAATCCCAGCACTTTGGGAGGCCGAGGCAGGTAGATTACCTGAGGTCAGGAGTTCGAGACCAGCCTGACCAATATGTTGAAATCCTGTCTCTACTAAAAATACAAAAAATTAGCCAGGTGTGGTGGCACGCACCTATAGTCCCAGCTATGCGGGAGGCTGAGGCAGGAGAATTGCTTGAACCTGGGAGGTGGAGGTTGCAGTGAGCCGAGATCATGCCACTGCACTCCAGCCTGGGTGACAGAGCGGGACTCTGTCTCAAAAAAACAAAACAAAACAAAACAAACAAACAAACAAAATTTAAGAGGGTAGCTTTCATGTTAAGTGTTCATACCACAACAAACAAAATAATAAAAGGAATAAGGTCCTAATACATATTATAAGATGGATGAGCTTTGGAAACATTAGGCTAAGTTAAAGAAAACAATCATGGCCGGACACAGTGGATCATGCCTGTAGTCCCAGTACTTTGGGAGGCCGAGGTGGGTGGATCACCTGAGGTCAGGAGTTCAAGACCAGCCTGGCCAATGTCTCTACTAAAAATACAAAAGCTAGCCAGGCGTGGTGGCAGGCGCCTGTAATCCCAGCTACTTGGGAGGCTGAGGCAGGGAGAATTGCTTGAACCTGCGAGGCGGCAGCTGCAGTGAACTGAGATCCGGCCACTGCACTCCAGCCTGGGTGACAGACTGAGACTCTGTCTAAAATAAATAAATAAGACAATCATAAAAGACCACATGTTTTATGATTCCATTTATATAAAATGTCTAGAATAGACCAATCTATAGAGACAGGAAGTAAATTAGTGGTTGCCTGTGGCTAGGGTGAGGGTTGGGAATGAGGAATGATTGCTAATGGGTACGATGTTTCCTTTTGGGATGATAAAATACTCTAAAATTAGATTGTGATGATGGTTGCACAATTCAGTGAATATGCTAAGAACTGCTGAACTGTAAGCTTTAAATGGGTGAATTTTATGGTAGATGAATGATACAATAAAGCTGCTAGAAAAAAAAAATCATAGCTAGTAAGTGCCAAGCAGGGTTGCAAAGTCAATATCTGGCAAGGGGTAGGTATTCAATAAATGTTTATTGACTAGATTAATGAATAAACACCTTTCACATTCAAATAAAAAATGTCCAAGTTATTGTCATTAACATTAGCAACAAGATAGCAAATACCCTCTATTAAATGTCACTCAACATTGTTCTGAAAGCTCTAACTAGTGCAACAGAAGATGAGGTGATCAGAATAAATATTTGAAAGGAAGAGACAGTATCATTTTTAATTGGATGGAATATGACAGCTAGGAAAAGTAAGAGACTGTAAAAAGCAACTAGATTCATATGAGAATTTGGTAATTGGATTGAATACGAAATAAAATTATAAAAATAGATTTTCCCTATGGAAATAGAAAAAAATATGCTATTCACAATGATGATAAAAACAAAGGTAAAATATCCAAGAATGAACTGTTAAAAAAAAAAAAGGTGTTGGACCCATAAGAAAACTATCAAAAATTATAGTTTTAGTGGTTATTTTTGAAACTAGATAAAATAATTTTAACATTTACATGGAAGAATAACACTGGGTGCGGTGGCTCATGCCTGTAATCCCAGCACTTTGGGAGGCCGAGGCAGGCAGATCACGAGGTCAGGAGTTTGAGACCAGTCTGGCCAATATGGTAAAACCTCGTCTCTACTAAAAATACAAAAATTGGCTGGGCAGGGTGGCACGCGCCTATAGTCCCAGCTACTTGGGAGGCTGAGGCAGGAGAATTGCCTGAACCCGGGAGGTGGAGGTCGCAGTGAGCCAAGATTGCGCCACTGCACTCCAGCCTAGATGACAGCAGAGCAAGACTCCGTCTCAAAAAAAAAAAAAAAAAAGAAGAATAGACGCACAAGAAAATTAATTAAAGCAACCAAAAAGAAAGCAAGGGGGACTAGTTCTACATGATATTAAAACTATTTCTAAAGTCAATATGATTTTTTAAAAAGGAGTAATACATATATCAGAAGAACTAAACAGAGTTGAGAAATAAAACAATACACATTTGGGAACTTATGTGACAAAAGTGACATTTAATTGAATTAGAAAAGGGTATTCATTTAACGACTGGTGCTGGCAAATTAGCTATCCAAATGGAATATACGAACTGATTCCATCTCATACCATAAACCAAAATAAATTCCAGTTAGATTAAAATTTAACTTTAAAAAATTGAAACAATAAATATATTAAAAATAAATTTAAGGCGTATTTGTTTGAACATGAAATGAGGAAGTCACTAGGCAAGACAAGACACTCAGAACCTGTAAAGGAAAAAGGCAGATATATCTTAATAGATGATTTTTTAAAAATCAAATGTGAAGACATCTTTCAGAAGTCAAAATATAGAGATAGATGAAATATAGTTACAATACAGGTTAATATTCACAAATTAGTAAGAAAGACAAACCACCTAAAGGAAAAAAAGGGCAAAGGATATGAAAAAGTTTAAATATATATTTCAATGGCCAATAAGAATGAAATAATGTTCAGCCACTAGTTGTCAGGAAAATGCACATCAAGGCAAACTAGATATCCTTGTGTTTGGCCCTCAGAATGGGGTAAATTTAAAAAAAAAATCCAATGTGGAACAGGATTTTGGAAGAAGCCTTTTTATATGTTGCTGGTGGGAGTTCCAATTTTACAAAAGCTTTGGAAAGTAGTTTGGTGGTATGTATTGAACTTAAAAGCATCATTCCTGCACGTAATGATCACTCAGGTGACAGCCTCTAACCACAATTTAGAAATCAATAACAAAAAAGGGAAGATGAGGTGGGAGGACTACTTGAGGACTGCTTGAGGCCAAGGAGTTCAAGACCAGCCTGGGCAACATAGCAAGACCCCAATCTCTACAAAAAATTTAAAAATTAGCTGGGCAAACCTGCCTGTAGTCCTAGCAACTTGGGAGGCTGAGGTGGGAGGGTCACTTGAGCCTAGGAGGTTGAGGCTGCAATGAGCCATGATGGTTTCACTGCACTCCAGCCTAGGCAACAGAGAGAGATTCTTGTATCTTTAAAACAAAAATCAGCCTGGGCAACATAGTGAGACCCCGTGTCTACACAAAATAAAAAATTAGTGGGTGTGGCAGCACATGTCTATAGTTCCAGCTACTTGGGAGGCTAAGTTGGGAGGATCGACTGAGCACAGGAGGTTGAGGCTGCAGTGAGCCATGATCGTGCCACTGCACTCCATCTCTGGGCGACAGAGTGAGACCCTGTCTCAAAACAAAATAAAACCGAACAGCAGCAACAACAACAAAACATGTGACACGGAGCTAAAGTGTTCTTAGAGAAAAATTTATAAACTGAATGTTTATATTATAAAATAAAATGACTGGATAGTAAGAGATAAGCATTAAATTCAGGACTTCAAAAATGAGAACAAAAGAAAAAAACAGAAAAGAAATAACGAAGTTAAGGGCAGATATTAATGACAGAGAAACAAAGATACAGGAGGACCAACAAAGTCAAAAGTAGGTTTTTGAAATAACCTCATCTCAGACCTAAAGACCACCTATCACTGACCCCAGGAAGCTGCATATCTGATTCCACGGCCCCCCATCATTAGTCCCAAATAAACGCATCACTCACCCAGCAGAAACCTTGGTCACTCACCCAATAAACCCCACCCCACACCTCACAGACCTCCAGTAGTCACCCTGCACAGCCCCTTCTCACCCCCACGGACTTCTCATCACTCATCTCACATATACCTTATCACTCACCCTAGAGACCCTGTATCACTCACTCCACAGACCCCCTTATCATTCACTCCGGTGTCCCCAACACTCATCCCACAGGCTACCCATCAACTTTCTCTAGTGATCCATCACTCACCCACAAACCCCAATCACTCATTCTGCACCTCCCTATAAATGACCCCAGAGAAGCCTCCTTACTCACCCTACTGAGCATCATCGAGTACAAAATCCATGTCATAACATCCCCATAATTATCTCAATGCTTGATCCATGTCATAACATCTTCACATTTATCTCAATGCTTAAGTGGCCCTAAGTCCGTCTGTTAAACTCACTCCCAGAGCCTTAAGTCCCGAAAACTGCTTCGAGGAACCCCGGCGCTTCTGGGCTTGACCTGCACATGCTTAGTGTCAGCTCCGAAGCGGCCGCTCGCCCACAATTACACCTGGTGCCCTTACACCGCGCCGGTGCGTGCGTGCCCGTGCGCGTGCGCGTGCGCGTCGAAGGAGAGGCGGGTTTTCCAATTTCCTTCAGTGACTGTCAGGCAAGGAACATGGCTGTCCCCTGGGAGTGTCTCTACGGGAGCCGCCATCTTGGAAGGGCGGTCATTTCTGCCGCGGAGCCCGCGGTCCCCTACTCGATATACCCCTGTGGGATTTTCCAGTGGCCGAGGCACTGGGCCATGGAATGTACCACCAGGCTTCTCCCCTCCGCCGCAGCCTCTAGGAATCAGTCACCTCCGACGCCCCGGCGGGCGAGGCGCTTTGCCTCTTCCGCCCTCAGGGTGCCCTCGGCCTCAGGCCGTCCCCACCGGGGAGCCTCCGTCTCTTTAAATATCGCCCAGCCCCCACCTCCAGGAGCAGGTCGCGAGACGCCCCCGCCCCCGCCCCCGCCCCCGCCCCCGCCCCCGCCGCCGCACTGCTCTGTGGGAGGCGGCGACCCCTCTCCTGCGGCGGCCGGGACCCCGCGCCCGCCCCGTCTGGAGCCCACCTGGCGGCCCCACTGGCTACAGCTCCGACCTGGGCCCCGGCCGGCTGCGGGAAACGCTGGCGTCTCGGCTGTCACCGAACCTGTGCAGTTGCCGCGGGGGGAGTCGTGCGTGTCAGATTTAGGCCAGGAAGCGGAAGTCACCGGCAGCGAGAGTTTAACCTCTGTGGGCGCAGAGAGTTGCGGGGATTCAGCGCCCGGGACCGTGGATCTGTGCAGGGAGTCATAGGTGTGTGTGACATCAGTGGTGGAGCATTTTGGCTCGTTTTCACAATTCAGTCATTATCCTTTCTGCTTTCCTCCTGGAAGCATTAAGGTTGAAGTTTTCTTCTAAAGATCCAAGTTTTGATTTGTTGTATTAGCTCGGATTTGTTTGATTTTTGTTTGTGTTCGGTTTCAAGTGCTGATTTGTAACTCTTCCCCCCCCCCCCACACACGCCTTTTGACCCCTGAATTATTTAAAAGTCCATTGTCGGAGTGGCAAACATCCTCCGAGACTCCAAGGGCAAGGCCATGGGCGCTTTATTCCGGCTGCTGCTCCAGGAACGTGGGAAAGCAGTGGAGTTTTATTCTAGGGGAAGGAAACAAAGGCGGCCGAGTGCCAGCTGCACGTTTGGTGGGATTTGGTCATCAGGGGTGGACATGCTGCCCAATGTAGCTGTGGGCAGTTTAACCCGGCTTGGTCCGTCGCGTCCTGTTCTAGGAATCGATTATTCAAAGAAGGAATTTAGAGGGACTGCAGAAAATGTTACAGGTCTTAACACCATTTTGCATTTCCGCAAACGAACAAGAAGTTAATCCCTGTGTTAGCGATTTCTAAGCCCATTTGCCTTGTGGCCCAAGAACGTTGAGCTTGAAATTTGATGAAACTTGCCTTAAGGCTCAAGTACGAGGCCAGCTTTCAAAAATGGTTTTGTGCCTTGATTGGATTTATCGTACTCTACGGCTCTATTGGTTCAAGCTTATGCGTTGGGCCTTTTAAAATGTGTGTTTCCTGATAATTCCTGCCTAGTTGTTGGATTTATCGTACTCTACGGCTCTGTTGGTTCAAGCTTATGCGTTGGGCCTTTTAAAATGTGTGTTTCCTGATAATTCCCTTCAGCTTGTCAACTGGGGGTGATGTGGGGGGGAGAAAGAGAGAGAGGAGAGAGAGAGACTGTACTTGCAGGTTTTCCTTGTGCTATTCAATGTTTTGCTTCCTATGTTTTGAAGTTTTATTATTAACTGCAGGTATCGGTGTTTCATTACTGAATAGATATAGCCAAATTCCTTCCCCCAAAAGATTATAAAGTTTCCTAGTCCTACCAGCAAAATCATTAAGTTCATTAAGGCAAATCCCCTCTAGCGCTGGATGTTGATGCTGTCTTTAATTTTGTGTTTTTCTGACTATTTGTGCAATTGAGGATTGTTTTGGTCTATTGGCCATTTGGCTTTTCTCTTTTGCAAATGTTCATATCCTTTGTCCAGTTTTCTTTGGGATGATTTTTCCTTTTCTTATCAATTTGTAAACAGTGTACAAATTGCATTGTACATTAGGGATATTAACAGTCTGTCAGTTACACTGTACATTAGGGATATTACATTAGAGATATTAACATCTTTGTCCATTAAGGGTATTAACCATCTGTCAGTTACATTGCAGTATTTTTTCCCAAACTCTTTTTGTCTTTTGCATTTTATGTTTTTTTAAATGTGCAATTAGAAAAATTTTATGTGGGCTGGGCACAGTAATCCCAGCACCCATCTCTACTAAAAAAAAAAAAAAAAAAAAAAAAAAAATAGCCAGGCTTGGTGTTGGGCGCTTGTAATCCCAGCTACTCGGGAGGTTGAGGCAGGAGAATCGCTTGAACTTGGGAAGTGGAGATTGCAGTGAGCTGAGCTTGGGCCACTGCACTCTAGCCTGGGTGATAGAGCAAGACTTCATCTCAAAAAAAAAGAAAGAAAAATTTTATGTGTAATATGTAACTAGTGAAACGTAGCCTCTGATCAGATATGTCTAAACTTTCTTTTATGGCTTTTGTATATCCCATCTTGCCTAGTTTCCATTCCCTATTCCAGATAGAAAGATAATCTTAACATGTATTTCAGTGTTTTTATTGCTTTAATTTTTTCTACTTTAATCTAGTTGGAATTTACTCTGGTATATGGTATGAAATCAAGATCAAGCTTGAACAAGAAGCCTGTGTCACACTTTTTTCTGTGTCAAATAAAAAGAGACTTTAATTAGAAAGACAGACTATTGCAAAAGGGAGAATGCTCCCATCTCAGAAACCTGAGAGCATTTTGAAACCAAACAGAAAAAGGCTTTTCTTGTAGAGAGTAAGGAGGCAGGCAGAGATAAGCAGAATCTGTGGAAAGGAAGCTGCACAAACAAGGGGGAATGGCCAGTGGGGTCTGCCAGGAAATTGTCCCACAGTGATGCGCCCATTCCCAGGAGAAGCTGAGAAGCAGGGTCCGTTGGGAGGGGAGGAATTTCGACTTTTTTTGATGCTTGCCCAGGCTTCGGGGCAAGCAGAGTTAGGAGCTTGTAGGAAAGAAGCCTGGTTCAAGTTTGGCTAAAGAGCATTTTATTCCGATTGATCAGTGGAGACAAGCAGTTAGGCTTGTCATCTATGAGGCAAAGAATGGGAATTTGGAGAGTGGGTGTCTGGCCTTCTCATAGGTAAACAGGGGACATCCGTGACTTCTAAGTCATATGGGGAAGGATGGTTCTTTGCAGTAAGCCATTTTCCCTTTAGAGTAAGGGGATTTCTTGACCTGCACTGCTCACTAGGAGAGGTAAAATTCAGTATTGCCAGTTGGCACCATTTATGAAACACACCACCTTGTAACCACTGAATTAAATATTGCTTCTGTCATATAAGGTCACAAATATACTTAGCTTGACCTGAACTCTATTTTGTGTCTGTAATCTATTTGATTTCAAGGGATTTTTGTTCTTGCAAATTTATTTTCTAGGAATTCTCTGAAGTTTAAAATCATTTAATCAAGTTTCAAAATGAATGCTACCAACCCGTCCCCCAGCCCCTGCAAAAAAAACAAAAACACAACAAAACTAAATTGTTGTGACTGGGCGAGGTGGCTCATGCCTATAATCCCAGCATTTTGGGAGCCCAAGGTGGGCAAATAACTTGAGGCCAGGAGTTGGAGACCAGCCTGGCCAACATGGCGAAACCCTGTCTTTACTAAAAAATAAAAAAATTAGCCACCTGTGGTGGCAGGCACCTGTAATCCCAGCTACTTGGGAGGCTGAGGCAGGAGAATTGCTTGAACCCAGGAGGTGGAGGTTGCAATGAGTAGAGATCACGCCACTGCACTCCAGCCTGGGCAACAGAGTGAGACTGTCTCAAAAAAAAAAAAAAAACAAAAACAAAAAACAAAACCCTCAACTATTGCTGGGTGAGGTGGCTCACACCTGTAATCCCAGCACTTTAGGAGGCCCAGGCAGGCAGATCACTTGAGGTCAGGAGTTTAAGACCAGCCTGGCCAACATGGTGAAACCCCATCTCTAATAATAATACAAAAATTGGCACAGTGATGCACGCCTGTAATCCCAGCTACTCGGGAGGCTAAGGCAGGAGAATTGCTTGAACCCGGGAGGCAGAGGTTGCAATGAGCTAAGATCGTGCCACTGCACTCCAGCCTGGGTGACAGAGCAAGACTCTGTCTCAAAAAAAAAAAAAAAAAAAAACTATTATGATTTTGATTGGAATTATATTTACATTAATATAATAGTTGGGGAGATTTAACGTTTTTATTACATTAAGCCTTTCTTTGTATCTAGGGATTTTATGTGTCTGATTACGTCTTATATGCTGCAATGATATTTATAATTTTTCTTCTTATAAATCCATCATCTTTTTATCTTTTTTGGTTAAATTTATTTTTCGCATATTTATATTTTTGTTGTCGTTAAGACTTATTTTTGCTAGTCCCATCTGCTTACTGCTAGTATAGGAATAACATATTTTTATAATTTTCTCTTTTATTTTTATTTTTTGAGACAGGATCTTGCCTTGAAGGTCACTGGCATGATCACAGCTCACTGTAGCCTCAACCTTCCAGGCTCAAATGATCCTCCTTCCTCAGCCTCCCAAGTAGCTGGGACTACAGGTGTGCACTACCAGACCCAGCTAATTTTAAAATTTTTCTGTAGAGATAGGTTCTCCCTATGTTGCCCAGGCTGGTGTCAAACTCCTGGACTCAAGTGATCCTCCCACATCAGCCTCCCAAATGGCTGGGACTACAGGTGATAATTTTATCTTGTATCCAACTCCTTATCAAGACTATCTACCTATTCTGGTAGCTTCTTATTACAGTTTTTTCCTAGGTTTTCTAATTGTACAGTCGTATCAGATATAGATAATATTTCCTATCTGACATTTGATATGATTATTTCTTCTTTTTTCTCTGTATTAGCTGTCTAATAAGGTAGCCTCTAAGCTCATTGGCTATTTATTTATTTTTTTATTATTATTTTTTGAGACAAGGTCTCACTCTGTCACCTAGGCTGGAGTGTAGTGGCACGATCTCTACTCACTGCAGCCTCTACGTCCCAGGCTCAGGTGATCCCCTCACCTCAGCCCCCCAAGTAGCTGGGACTATAGGCGTGTACCACCACGTCCAGCTAATTTTTGTATTTGTAGAGACTCGATTTCACCATGTTGCCCAGACTGATCTCAGACTCTTGACCTCAATGGATCCACCTGCCTTGGCCTCCCAAAGCGCTGGGATTACAGGCATGAGCCACCACACCTGGCCTGCTGTTTAAATTTAAGTTAAATAAAACTTAAAATTCGGTTTCTCGGTTGTCTGGCCACATTTCAAGTGCTCAGTACCCACATATGGCTAGTGGCTACTGTATTGGATGATGCTAAATATAAAAACATTTCCATCATTGCAGAATGATGGACAATGCTGTATTGGACAGTGCTGAAATAGAGCCTTAGTTGTATTGGACAATGCTGAGATAAAGCCTTCAAAATAATGTTGAGTAATAGATGTGATAGAAAACACCCCTATCTTGTTGCTGGTGTTCATGGAAATGATTTAACCATTTTACCATTTAGTATAAAGTTTTCTGGCAAATTTTGGAAAATAGTGTTGTCCATTTTAAGTAGTTTTCTTTTTTTTTTTTTTTTTTTTGAGACAGAGTCTCGCTCTGTTGCCCAGGCTGGAGTACAGTGGTGCCATCTCAGCTCACTGCAGCCTCCACCTCCTGGGTTCAAGTGATTCTCATGCCTCAGCCTCCTGAGTAGCTGGGACTACAGATATACATCACCATGCCAGGCTAATTTTTATTTTTATAGAGATGAGGTCCCAGTCTGGTCTCAAACTCCTGGCTTCAAATGATCTTCCCACCTTGGCCTCTCAAAGTCCTGGGATTACAGGCGTGAGCCACCCTGCCCCTCCAGTCTCTTTATTTTATTATTATTGTTATTTTTAGACTGAGTCTCACTCTATTGCCCAGGCTAGAGTGCAGTGGCGTGATCTCAGCTCACTACAACCTCCGCCTCCTGGGTTCAAGTGATTCTCCTGCCTCCGCCTCCTGAGTAGCTGGGATTACACGTGCCTGCCACCATGCCCGGCTTATTTTTGTATTTTTAATAGAGACAGGGTTTCACCATGTTGGCCAGGCTAGTCTCGAACTCCTGACCTCAGGTGATTCACCTGCCTCGGCCTCCCAGAATGCTGGGATTACAGGCATGAGCCACCACACCCCACCCCAGTCTCTTTATTTTAAATGTGCTTCTAGGCTGGGCATGGTGGCTCATGCCTGTAATCCCAGCACTTTGGGAGGCCGAGGTGGGCGGATCACCTGAGGTCGGGAGTTCGAGACCAGCCTGACCAACATAGAGAAACCCTGTCTCTACTAAAAATACAAAATTAGCTGGGCGTGGTGGCAGATGCCTGTAATCCCAGCTATTTGGGAGGCTGAGGCAGGAGAATTGCTTGAACCCAGGAGGCGGAGGTTGCAGTGAGTCGAGATCACGCCATTGCACTCCAGCCCGGGCAACAAGAACAAAACTCAATCTCAAAAAAAAAAAAAAAAAAGTGCTTCTAGTAAATAACACATAACTTTTGTTTTATAACCCAATGTTACAGTCCCTCTCTTTTATGGGAGAACCCAGTCCATTCAGTTTATCAGTGATATGCCTGTTTTTGTGTGTTCCATCGGACTTTGTTTCCTTTTTTCGATTTTGTTACTGTTTCCACCTTTTCAATTTCCTTACATTTGTTGGCTCTCTCAAGCTTCTGTTTATTCCCCTTCTCCCTCCCTTAGTAATTTGGAAGTTCTACTCTGCTTGTCAATTCTTCTGATGATTATCTTTCCATTCCTTATAAGCATAATTCACATTTTCTTTATTGGTAGATTAAGCACACACATGGGCGCACATACACACACACACACACACGCACACACACACACAGATGTGTTACTGGCCTTTACTCCTAATTTCTCAGGAGAATGAACCATTTAGAATGTTTTTACCTCTTCATTCTGCCCTCACCCAAAATTTCTGTTCTTTTCTGAGATCTTTTTTTTTTTTTTTTAATTAGAAGAGACGCTGGAAGCCTGATGGCAGCAGCGTAGTTTTCACTCTCTTGTTATGCCAGCATACAGACAGAGCAACCAGATGACAAAATCAAAACCCATGGATAATATTTACGGTGAGGCCAGTAGACACAGTGTCCCTAGTGTGGCAGATTTTCTGCAGATAGGGCTGCCAGCTGTATTTCCAACCCTGTATGTGTTTGCCACCCACCCATCAAGACATGGAGCCTATTTTTTCATCCTTTGTGTCTGGGCTGGCCTTGTGTTCCATTTGACCAATAAGGTATGGTAGAAATGGCATTCTGGGACTTCTGAGCCCAGCCTTAAAAGACATTGAACTTTTGCTTTAGTGAGAGGGGAATCTAGATACCCTGTAAAGAGGTCTGTGCTGTCCTTCTGAAGACAGAGGTCCTGGAAGATGAGACACTTTTTAAAAATAGGTCATGCAGCGTTGTGACAGCCATCCGGCTAGCTCAGTCGGTAGAGCATGAGACTCTTAAATATAGGCCATGTACATAACTGAGGCCCCAGCTGGCAGCTAGCACTGAGGTCCCAGTCATATGATGAAATTATCTTGCATCCTCCAGTACCATTCCAGCTTCTCCAGGCATCATATAGAGAAGAAACAAGTCTGGGCGTGGTGGTTCACACCTGTAATCCCAGCACTTTGGTAGGCTGAAGTGGGCAGATCATCTGAAGCAGTGAAGCAAGGAGTTGAGACCAGCCTGGGTAGCAAAGCAAGACCTCATCTCTACTAAAATATATTAGTCAGGCACAGTGGCACATGCTGGTAGTCCCAGCTACTCGGGAGGCTGAGGCGGAAGGATTGCTGTGCCCAGGATTTTGAGGCTACAGCGAGCTGTGATTACACTACTACACTCCAATGGTCAACAGAACAAGATCCCACCTCTTAAAAAAAAAGAAGAAGAAGAAGAAACGAGCCATCCCCACTGAGCCATGCCCAGATTCGTGAGCAATAAAATAGTTATCAACCCACTAAGTTTTGGTGTGGTTTATTTACACAGCAATAGATAGCTGAAATATCCATGAATATCAAAATACACATGAGTAAGGACAAGTCACCAACAGCCACAACAACTTCATGGTACAATTATCTGTATAGGAAAAAGCAGGGGGAAGTAAGCAGCATTTGCCAGACCTGAGAACACAATACCAAAACAGCCAATGGGCATGGCAGACCAACTTGAATTCAGCAGCTGAAACTGGGAGGAATTTTGCAAAATTCAGCAACGAGTGTGAGGGATCTGCAGAAAGGTTGGAAGGGGTTGGAGCAGACTATAATAATTCCTAGGAACTCTTTTTTCTTTTCTTTCCTTCTTTTCTTTTTTTTTGGGACTGGGTCTTGCTCTGTCACCCAGGCTGGAGTGCAGTGCCATGATCTTGGCTCACCTAAGCCTCAACCTCCCAGGCTCAAGCAATCCTCTCCCTGCAGCCTCCCGAATAGCTGAGACTACAGGCACATGCCATCACACTGAGCTCATTTCTTAAATTTTTAGTGGAGACAAGGTCTAGCTATGTTGCCCAGGCTGGTCTTGAACTCCTGAGCTCAAGTGGTCCTCCTGCCTCAGCTTCCCAAAATGCCAGGATTACAGGTGTGAGCCACCATGCCCAGCCTTCTATGAACTTTTAAGACGGACTGTGCTTGGGGGTTCCCAGGACCAATCTCAGGTTCACTGATTGACTATGAAGGACTCAGAATTCAGCAATGGAAAAGGGTACATAGGGCAGAGTCCAGGGGAAACAAGGATCAAGCTTTGGGTTCTCCCTTCTTGGTGGAGTCATAGGGCCACTGCTTAATTCTCCTAGCCAGATGTGGGGTAACATACATGAAGTATTACCAACCGTGGACTCTCACTTGAGCCTCGGTGTCTGTGGTTTTTATTTGGAGTCAGTTTCAGGCATGGCCAACTACCTGTGTGGTTGACCTTACTCAGTCCTTCCAAGGTTCACGCTGATACTGCACAGCTCAAGACTCACCAAAAATCACAGCTATCTGGCATGGCTCATGCACTCAAGTAAACAAAGATTTCTTAACAGGCAGTATATTCCAAGGGTTTAGAGCAGTGGTCCCCAACCTTTTTGGCACCAGGGACCAGTTTTGTGGAAGACAATCTTTCCATGGACATGGAGCGGGGGGGGATGGTTTCGGGATGAAACTGTTCCATCTCAGATCACCAGGCATTAGATTCTCATAAGGAGTGTGCAACCTAGATCCCTTGCATGCGCAGTTCACAATAGTTTGTGTTCCTATGAGAATCTAATGCTGCCACTGATCTGACAGGAGGTGGAGCTCAAGCAGTATCACTCCCTTGCCTGCTGCTCACCTCCTGCTGTGTGGCCCAGTTCCTAACAGGCCTTGGACTCATACTGGTCTGTGGACTGGCAGTTGGGGACCCCTGACTTACAGGTTATATCCCAGGAGCTGGGGCAAGGGCCAAACCTTTCCTTGGAGTGCACAAGGTTTAAACAACCCAGACCTCCTAAGTTAATTCTTTACTGTATGATGATATACCAGGGCTCTCTTCTAGGACAGCAGAGCACACTAAGATACTGCTGGGAGTGAAACAAAAATTGAGTAGGATAGAGAAATAGTAAATGTAATTTTTTTTGTTTTGTTTTTTTCTGAGATGGTCTTGCTCTGTTGTCCAGGCTGGAGTGCAGTGGTGTGATCATAGCTCACTGCAGCCTCATCCTCCCCAGGCTCAAGTGATACTCCCACCTCAGCTTCCTGAGTAGCTGAGACTACGGGTGCATGCCATCACAGCTGGCTAATTTTCTGTATTTTTTTGTAGAGATGGGGTTTCACTGTGTTGCCCAGGCTGGTCTCAAACTCCTGGGCTCAAACAGTCCACCCACCTCGGCCTTTGAAATTGCTGGGATTATAGACATTTGCCACTGTACCCAGCCTCTCATGTTTGTTTTGTTTTGTTTTTATTATTATTTAATTGACAAAGAAAAATTGTATATATTTATGGTATTAATAGAAGTAGAGGGAAAAAAACAGTCTTTCTTTCTTTCTTTTTTTTTTTTTTTTTTTTTTTTGAGATGGGGTCTTGCTCTGTCTCCCAGGCTGGAGTGCAGTGGCGTGATCTTGGCTCACTACAACCTCCACCTCCCGGGTTCAAGTGATTCTCCTGCCTCAGCCTCCTGAGTAGCTGGGATTACAGGCATCTGCCATCATGCTCGGCTAATTTTTGTATTTTTGTAGAGATGGGGTTTTACCATGTTGGCCAGACTGGTCTTGAACTCTTGACCTTGGGTGATCTGCCCACCTCGGCCTCCCAAAGTGCTGGGATTACAGGCATGAACCACCACGCCTGGCCAAAACAGTGTTTCTCTTACCCAAACACAGCCAACACAACACTTCTGACATTAGATTCTCCAGTGGATGCCACCTGGGTATCCTCCAATTCAATTCTGACGCTACCTGAAAATACTGCCATTAGAGGGCTCAATACCACAAGACTGCCCCCACTGCAGATGCCAATTGTAAGTCCCAGGTTGTGACCTACACGTCTGACCAACCAGCTATAAATCAATGACCCCCTCTTTAGGTTCAATTAATTTGCTAGAGCAGCTCCTAGAATTTAGGGAAATATTACTTACATTTACCTATTTATTATCAAGGATATTACAAAGGATGCAGATGAATAGCAGATGGAAGAGATGCATAGAGTGAGGAATGGGGAAAGGGGTGCAGAGCTTCCATGCCCTCTCTAGTCATGCCACCCTCTAGGAATCTCACTGTGTTCAACTATCTGGAAGCTCATCCAAAGCCAGTTCTTTTGGGCTTTTATGGAAACTTCATTATGTAGGCATGATTGGTTATATAATTGGCCATTGGTGATCAAGTCAACATTTTGCCCTTCTCCCCTCCCCAGAGTTTATGGTGAGTCTGCAAGTCTCAATCCTATAATCATGCCTTGGTCTTTCTGGTGACCATCCACCATCCTGAGGCTATCTGGGGGCCACCAGTCATCATCATCTCATTAGTGTAAAAAGTCACTCATCACTCTGGAGATTCCAAGGCTTTTAGGAACTCTGTGCCAGGAAATGGGGAATGTATTAGACTGTTCTTGTACTGCTATAAATAAATACCTGAGACTGGGTGATTTATAAAGAAAAGAGGTTTAATTGGCTCACAGTTCCACAGGCTGTACAGGAAGCATAGCGGCTTCTGCTTCTGGGGAGGCCTCAGGAAACTTACAACCATGTCAGAAGGCAAAGGGGAAGCAGGCATGTCTTACATGGCCAGCGCATGAGGGAGAGAGGGTGGAGGTTCCACACACTTTTAAACAACCAGATCTTTTGAGAACTTAGCACCAAGGGGATGGTGCTAAGCCATTCATAAGAAACTGTCTCCATGATCCAGTCACCTTCCACCAGGGCCCTCTTCCAATATTGAGGATTACAATTCAACATGATATCTGGGCAGGGACACAGATCCAAACCATATCAGGTGATGAAGACCAAATATATATATATCTTATTATAAATCATAATATCATGGGTGCACAACATGATGTTATGAAATATGTATACATTGTAGAATGGCCAAATCAAGCTGATTAACATATATATAACCTCAAATATTTATTTGTTGTGAGAGCACTTAAAATCTACTGTCAGCAGTTTTCATGTATACAATACATTGTATATTAGTCTGTTTTCATGCTGCTATAAAGAACTGCCTGAGACTGGGTAGTTTATAAAGGAAAGAGGTTTAATTGACTCACAGTTCTGCATGGCTGGGGAGGCCTCAGGAAACTTACAATCATGGCAGAAGGTGAAGGGGAAGCAAGGCACCTTCTTCACAAGGCGGTAGAGAGAAGAAGTGCTGAGCAAAGGGGGAAGAACCCATAATAAAACCATCAGCTCTTGTGAGAACTCACTCACTATCATGAGAACAGCATGGAGGAAACTGCATGTGATTCAATTACTTCCACTTGGTCTCTCCCTTGACACACAGGGATTATGGGGATTACAATTCAAGATGAGATTTATGTGGGAGCACAAAGCTTAACCATATCAATTGTTATTAACTATAGTCACCATGTTGTACAATAGATCTCTTGAACTTGTGTATTCATTTCCTTTGGCTACTGTAACAAAATACCTTAAACTTGGTGGCTTGAAACAACAGAAGTTTATTTTCTCACAGTTATAAAGGCCAGAAGTCTGAAATCAATATCACTGGGCCAAAATCAAGTATCAGCAGGGCTCTGCTCCCACCAGAGGCTGCCAGGATTCCTTGGCTTATGGCCACATCACTCCAGCCTCCGCTTCTGTAGTCACATTGTCTTCTCTTTTGTGCCATCTCCTTCTACCTCTCTCTAATAGGAACACTTATGATTGCATTTAGGGCTCATCTAGATAATTCAGGTGATCTCCTCATGGCAAGTTCCTTAACTTAATCACATCTGCAAAGTCCTTTTTTTGGCCAAATAATATAGCCAAATATGCCAAATTATGGCCAAATAATATATCTTTTAGGGAGTCATTATTCAACCTACACAATCCACTCTGTGGTTCCCAAACATTGATGTTCATCCCACATACAAAATACATTCACCCTATCCCAACACCCTCAAAAGTGTCAACTCATTACAGCATCAGCTCAAGTTCAAAATCTTAGCTAAATATCATCAGCTCAGAAGTCTCAAATCTCATCATGTAAATCAGGTTTCAGTGAGACTCTATGGCAACCCAGGGGACTATTCCCCTTCATTTGTGGACCTTGTGAAACAAGAAAATGAGTTATCTATTCCCAAAATACAAGCATGGGACAGGCATCGGATAACAGTTACAGACATTCTCATTCTAAAAGGGAGAAAAATTGAAGGAATTAAGAAGTCATAGTTACCAAGCCACTTTGAAACCCAGCAGGGGAGATTCCATTAGGGTTCAAGGCCTTGAAATAATCCTCTGTAGTTCATGAATTGACACTATGGGCCCAAAACTCCATCCTTTTTATTGAAGGGTAGCTCAGCTTTGAAGCTTAGTAGTTTTATTGCCTGCAGAATTTTTGGAATCTGGAAGCCTTCCTTCATTTCATTCCATCTCTGTCTCTCAGTATAAGCTGGCAATGTTTCTGCTAGCATAACATTCTTTGAAAACCTTGTGGATCTCCTGTATATATCACAGGGATTCACACCATCAGGCAAGAGGGCCACAGGCTTTTCCTCGTTAATCTCATTTCTACTCCTGGCTTCTGCTGTGAAGATTGAGGGGATCCATGAATTACATGCCTAATCTCTGTGGTAGTAGCAAAAGGTTACCCAGCCATACCTTTGTTCTCTCCAGAGCATGCTTTCCTAAAAGCAAATGTCCTAATTTTAGTAGCTTTGGCAACGTGGATAGGCTAAGAATTTCCCATATTATCAACTCCTGATTCTTTCTTCTTTTCGTTTTTCTTTTTCTTTTTCTTTTTTTCTTTTTCTTTTTCTTTTTTTTTTTTTTTGAGACGGAGTCTCGCTCTGTCACCCAGGCTGGAGTGCAGTGGCGCAATCTTGGCTCACTGCAATCTCTGCCTCCAGGGTTCACGCAATTCTCAGCCTCCCGAGTAACTGGAATTACAGGTGCGTGCCACCACACCTGGCTAATTTTTATATCTTTATTAGAAATGGGGTTTTGCCATGATGGCCAGGCTGGTCTTGAACTCCTGACCTCAAGTGATTCTCCCTCCTTGGCCACCCAAAGTGTCGGGATTACAGGCGGGAGCCACCGTGCCTGGCCCTGATTCATTTTTGCTTAGCAGTTCTTCCCTCAGTTTATCACTTTCCTCTCATCACATTTTACCATAAGCAGCAAGAAAAAACCAGGCTGCACTTCAACACTTTGCTTGGAAATCCCCTTAGCTAAATATGCAAGTTCACTGCTTATAAGTCTGCTTTTAACATAACTGTAGGACACAATTAACTTAATTGCTAAGTTTTCTGTCACTTTATAATGAGGATCACCTTTCCTATAGTTTCCAATAAGATTTTCCTTCTTAGCCCTCACCAGCAGCACTTTTAATGGTCATATTTATACTAACATGCTTATGATGATACATGTCTTCTCTAAGATGATATAGACTTTCTCTACCATCTTCTTTACTTCTTCTGAGTCCTCAACCAGCAGTGCTTTCAACATCCATATTTCTACCAACAGGGTGTTTTGGGTAATCTAGGAGTTTTCTATAATGTTTCTCAACATTCTTCCAGCCTCTACCTATTATCTAATTACTCTATTCCAAAGCCACTTCCACATTTTTGGGTATTTTTTACAGCAACACCCCACTTTTGCTACCAAACGTTTCCTATTGCTAGTGTAACAAATTACCACAAACTTGGTGACTTAAAACAACAGAAATTTATTTGTTCACAATTCTAGAGGCTAGAAATCTAAAATC
The DNA here is from genome assembly GCF_028885655.2 of Pongo abelii. Taxonomy (NCBI): domain Eukaryota; kingdom Metazoa; phylum Chordata; class Mammalia; order Primates; family Hominidae; genus Pongo; species Pongo abelii. Next base: position 47,882,556 of record NC_072008.2, read on the forward strand.
AGTATGGCTGGGCCAAGATCAAAGTGTTGGCAAGGTCGTACTCTCTTCATTCCTTGGCTCTTCCAGCTGCTGGTGGCCGCTGGCATTCCTTGGCTTGTGACCACAACACTCGAATCTATGCCTCTGTATTCATATTTTCTTCTCCTATTTGTGTCATCTTCCTCTGCCTCCCTCTTATAATGACACCTGTGATTGCATTTAGGGCCTATGTTAATAATCTAGAATAATCTCTCCATCTCAAAATCTTCAACTTAATCACACCCCAAAAGTCCTTTTATCATATAGTAACATACACAGGTTCCAGAGATTTCTCTTGGGGAGTCATTATTCGGCCTACCTCAATAAGGGAAGAGACTGTCTAAATAAAAGTGGGGAAACAGAGCCAAGAATCTCAGAAACAAGCTTCCATAATTTTTAGCACTATGCAAAAACAACAGAAGAGGGAGCTCTGACATTTGAAAAGCTACCCTGAACCCCCACCTCCTTCTGAAAGTTCAGGAAATTCGATATAAAGAAGAGCAATGGAAATATACAGAGGACAAATCCCATACAATATTGCTGTAAGAATAAAAGAATAAGGGGTAGAATACCATTCTTGGACACAATGAAAGAATGCCAAAAACACATGCTCACAGAACGGATCAAAATTATAGCCAACTATTTTGAACAAGCTAAACAACATTAAGAAAATGATGCAAGACAATGAAAGAATAACATAAATAAGAACTAGAAAAACTCATGATAGATCTCAGAAAATATTTGGAAATAAAAGAAAAAATCTTTCAGAATAGAAAATTAAACTGCAAGGAACACAGAGCAAATAAACATAACACGTGATGGCTTAAAAGAAATAGAAGGTGGAAAGGATGAATATATTTTTTAAAAAGCAAAAGAATAGTATTTGAGGACAAATGGCAAATATCAAAGTTATAAAAAGAAGATCCAATTCATATACCCTAGGAGTTCTTGAAGAAAACAAGGGCAAAAGGATGAAAACAAATACTAAAAACTATAATTCAAGAAAACTTCCTGGAATTAAAAAAGAATTGAAACTACATACTGAAAGAGCACATCAGACTTCCTTTTGCTTCTGGCCAAGATGGAGTTACAGAAACCAGATTTACTCTTCCACTTGAAACAACTACAAAAATGATAAAATATATGAAACAATGGGGCTGGCCGTGGTGGCACATGCCTGTAATCTCAGCACTTTGGGAGGCCAAGGCGGGCAGATCACTTGAGGCCAGAAGTTTGAGACCAGCCTGGCACATGGCAAAACCCCATCTCCGCTAAAAATACAAAAAATAGCCGGGCAAGGTGGTACACACCTGTAGTCCCAGCTACTCGGGAGGCTGAGGCATAAGAACTCCTTGAACCCAGGAAGCGGAGGTTGCAGTGAGCCGAGGTTGCAGTGAGCCGAGATTGCACCACTGCATTCCAGCCTGGGTGACAGAGTGAGAGCCTGTCTCGAAAAAAAGAATTAAAAAAGAAAAGAAAAGAATGCAGGTCTGAAAAATATCTCAAGCACCAATCTTAGGTTTTACAATAGTGATGTTATCAAAAGGAGCAATTGCAGAGGTTAGGAATTTTGTGACCTCCGGCCACATGACTTCTAAACCAGAATTTCTACTCTTGTGGCTAATTTGTTGGTTTTACAAAGGGTGTTTGGTCCCCAGGCAAAAAGGGGGTTTGTTTTGGGAAAGGGCTGTTACCATCTTTGTTTCGAAGTTGAACTATAAACTAAGGCTGGGCACAGTGGCTCATGTCTGTAATCCCAGCACTTTAGGGGTTGAGGTGGGTGGATCACTTGAGGTCAGGGGTTTGAGACCAGCCTGGCCAACATGGTGAAACCCCGTCTCTACCAAAAAATTAAAAAATTAGACAGGCATGTTGGCACACGCCTGTAATCCCAACTACTCGGGAGGCTGAGGCGGGAGAATTGCTTGAACCCGGGAGGCAGAGGTTGCAGTGAGCCAAGATCGCACCATTGCACTCCAGCCTGGGTGACAGAGTGAGACCCTGTCTCAAAAAAAAAAAAAAAATATATATATATATATATATATACAAACTAAATTTTTCCTATAGTTAGCTTGGCCTATGCCCGGGAATGAACAAGGGCAGTTTGGAGGTTAAGGGCAAGATGGGGTCGGTTAGGTCAGATCTCTTTCACTGTCATATTTTTTTCAGTTATAATTTTTGCAAGGGCATTTCAGTATTGTTATTCAGAGACTGGATAACGTGGGTGCCTAGAAAGGGATTAACAGAGCAGGCCTGAGACTGTTATGCTGAGAAAAGCTTGTTCTCAAGGTTTGCCCTTGGCTGGTGTCTGGGAACTTGGATTTCTGGAGGGTTCCCACTTTTCCCTAACTGATAAGGGTGTCTCACTGTGTCTGTGTTGTGCTGACAGTCTGGTTTATGCTGGCCATCTGCCTCTCTTCTAGGAGTCTGAAATATTAGTGCGTGCTAGGCAGAGGGCACCTAGTGCCTAACTCCCAATAAAAACTTTTGACACTGAGTCTCTAATGGGCTTTTCTGGGCAGAAACATGACACGCTTGTTGCTGCATTTTTGATGCTGGGGGAGGGTGCACTATGTGGGAGCCTTCCTGGGAGGGAAGAAGAGGGAAGAGGGATGAGTAAATCATGCCTGGGTCGCTATGGAGTTACCTATGGTGTAAAACAGCAGCTGACCTGCTTGCTATCTCTTATGAGAGGTAGAAGTTACCCGTGGCATTTGAAAATGATAAATCCAGTCATAAACAGTTGGCTTGCTGGATCTCCTGGCTGCTTTTGGCCATGCTGGCTAAAGATAGGAAGAAGTGCAGCTCAAAGGATGACTTTGGTTTTTGTTCTCTCCTCCAACTGGGAGGAAAAAGGACCCAGACATTCCCCTCAGTGAGCTTCCTATGCACTAAAGACAGGCCGGGTGCAGTGGCTCACGCCTGTAATCCCAGCATTTTGGGAGGCCAAGGTGGGCAGATTGCTTGAGGTCACAAGTTTGAGAACAGCTTGGCCACCATGGTGAAATCCCGTCTCTACTAAAAATACAAAAATTAGCTGGGTGCGGTGGCATGCACCTGTAGTCTCAGCTACTCAGGAGGCTGAGGCAGGATAATGGCTTGAACCCAGGAGGTGGAGGTTGCAGTGAGCTGAGATCATGCCACTGCACTCCAGCCTGGGCGACAGAGCGAGATTCTGTCTCAACAAAACAAAACAAAATAAAACCAACGAAAAGACAATAACAGTTCATTGGAGTTGCTCTCTCTTCTAGGTGGGAGGGGGAAGGGTCAGAAAATTTCTGAAGGCAGGTTTTGGGTGAATCAAGAATGTTCAAAGTTTGCATTGCTCGCTCCTCCAAGTGGAAGAAAAATAGTTAAATCAGTTCCCAGGGCTGGAGCAAGGCTTTAGATAAACCAGAAGGGGAGAAACAGTAAAAAACATTCCCCCCAAACAAGAAAACCACTCTAGCCTTTTCTACAGCTTAGTAGCTGCCTCTGCAACTCAAAGCCCTCCTTACACTGCAACCTTCATCTCCCAGCTGTAATGTTAACCTTGTAAATGCTGTGTGGAAACTAAAGCAACTCCATCTTGGATGCTAATCCATGATGTTGACTTCAGATTAACTCCAGTGCCAGGAAGGCTTCTCAGATTTCCAGTCTAGCTATCTTTCCTTGTGTAAGAGCACATACTTACCATAAATCCTGCCCGTAGGTCAAAATAACCTCAATGTGATCGTTCTTCAATTCTACACATCACTTCTGAATCACCCCTTCCCTATGGTATATAAGCCCTGAGTCTGGGGGGTGATGGCACAGGGATCCACTTTGTCCTCTTACCGCTGCCTGAGACGCAGACATGGCTTCTGTTTGCAAGTCCCTATTAAATGTTTCCTTCTAAGAAATTGGATATGTCAGCCTCTTTCTTTGGCCTCTCAGCTTCCTGGGACTTTGGGGGTAGTTTTGTATAGACCTGCTCACTGTGGAACATGCTGATTTTACAGCTAGGGGTTTGGGGAAAACAGAGGGGAATGTTTATTCAAAGGCTTTGTATTTTGTGGCTGTCGCATCTGGGTGTATGATAAAATTTGATGTAAAATGTTATCTGCTTTATTTGATCAACGTTAGACAGATCATCCTAATAGGGAAAGCTGCAAAGAAAAAAAAAACAGTGTTCGTGGAATCAGAGCTCCCTTGCTTTTTGCTGCCTGTGGGTGGATTGCAATTTAAACTCTTTGAGGATTGGAAACAGAACAAGTCTCCATAACCACTGATTTTTGCCCACTGGAGCCTCTGGAAAAAGGGAGAGAACATAAAAAGAGAGGCAATCTCCGAGTAGAAACATGCTTTGGGAGTTTTCAAAAACAGCTTTTAGTTTGCTAATGTGCTCTTGCTGCCATGAACTGCCTGACCCATAGAGGCTAATGGTTTTCAGCTTGCTGTGCATATATTTGAGTAGGTCTATTTGGCCTCTAAAATGAACAAGATAAAAAGGAGTTTTAGAAAAGTCTTGTTTGTCACTTGGGCTTGGTACACAGCTGTCTGGCTCTTCCTTGTATCAGCTTTGCTGCTACTGAAGGAAAGCCAGGGGCTTTTTAAAAATCCCAGATTCATAGATCCTAATTGCCTGTGCCTGCCTCTGAGCTGAAACTTGATGCTGTCTTCTGCAGCTGTTTCAGCCTTGCGGTGAGCTGTGCAGAACTGAAGGCTCATCTCAAAGAACAGGACTCAGATTCTGAATTGTTGCCCATTTAAGACAGCCTCTGTGGGGCTATAAATGACAAAAATACAGACGCTGACCGGACTGTCTGGGTCACATAAAAATGCCAACAGGAAAGAGTGTGTTCTCATGAGACCATCTAAAATTGGGTGGCTGAGTGGCTCTAGATTTCTGATACAGAGACTAATCGCATTCCTAACTTGTGATTTCTCTTGAAAGCTTCAGGTCGGGGAAGGACACATAACAGAGAATGTGACCCCTTCACCTACTTCACAGATTGGACTGGTGCCCCTCTTTGAGATGTCTCATTGCTGTTGACTTGTTGCATCATTCAGCTTTCAGGATTAGATGCAGTTTGTGCCAATGGACTGATAGCCTGACTCTATTTCCCTCACCTTTCTTTTCTTTCTTTCTTTTTTTTAGACAGGGTCTCACTCTGTCACCCAGGATGGAGTGCAGTGGCACGATCATGGCTCACTGCAGCCTCGACCTCCCGGGCTCAGGTGATCCTCCTACCTCAGCCTCCCGAGTAGCTGGGACTACAGGCTCGTGCCACCCAGATAATTTTTTTTTTTTTAAGAGATGGGGTTTCGCCATGTTTCCCAGGCTGGTCTCTAACTCCTGAGCTCAAGCAGTCCGCCCACCTTGGCCTCCCAAAGTGCTGGAATTACAGGCGTGAGCCACTGAGCCCAGCCTACTACCCTCACCTTTCTCCTAGTGCACACATCTTAGTAAAACAGTTTGATTATTCAGTGTAGCTGTCCCCAGCAAGAGATTGATTTTTTTTTCCTAGGCTGCTCACTGGGTAAATGATGAGGAGGAAAGGAATGGGAAGTTAATGGAAACCTATTTTGAAAAAATTGGAAAGTTCAGGATTCTTCCTGACCAATTTCTGGACATGATATGTCTTTCTGGTTAAATTGCATAAAAATATTTTCCTGGAAAAATGTTTCTTTCCTTCTAGCATATAACCCTTCCAGACAAATGGTCTGGATGAGAGTAAAATGATTGGGAAATATGAAGTCATGATTACTGAATGAGACTCACTGATTTTTTAACAATGGAGAAAAAAGAAAAGCCCATGGAGGTGCCAGGGTATAGAGAGTGTATTAATGATCTTTGTTTTTTCAGAACTGCTCCTGGCAGCTTTCCCCTCTTTCTGTAGAAGAATGCCCCATGTTTCATTTCCAAGCTGCTGTGAGTGCTTTGAATGTAAATTGGCTGCTGAGCCTCTGATCACCCCTGACAGCACTGACTATGACACAGCAGGGGTGGCACCTGCTCCTGTGCTTTGCCGGCGGAACACCTGCAGATGCCATCCACACGCATGAGAGGGATGAACTGATGTCATGGATAAGCAAAACTGAGGGAACCTGACTACCTCTGGGCAGTCCCGCTGAAACCAAGGACCAAACTGAATTATTTGGATTAGACTCAGTGGGAGTTTTCCCCATGGGAGGCCACACTGGGAACCCTGTTAACCTGCCCTGGCTGGCTAATGTATGCCCTGCTTGGGGTACCTGAACAATTGTAAACTCTTGGTTTCCAGGGCTATCACCTGTTCCCTCTGGGATTGTACTTGCATGTGCACCCTAACTGTCCTGACTCTGCCTCAGCCTGGAAGACATTGACATCAGCTTCAGTTTACTGGCCAGAGTGGTGCTGAGTCTGAATTGATGTGGCAGGCTGGGCAAAAAGGGGTTAATACAGAAATTTAAGGAAGAAGCCCCCTGACTTTCAAAGATGAACTTTTGTGGTTAATGGATGTTTTTTTTGCTTTGTGTGTGTATTTTGAGACAGTGTCTCACTCTGTTGCCCAGGCTTTAGTGTAGTGGTGTGATCAGCTCACTGCAGCTTCAAACTCCTGGGCTCAAGTGATCCTCCCACCTCAGCCTCCCAAGTAGCTGGGACTACAGGCGCATGCCACCATGCCCAGCTAAATTAAAAAAAAATTTTTTTTGTGTAGAGATGGGGGGTGTATTAGGGTTCCCTTAGAGGGACGGAACTAATAGGATATATGTATATATTTATAGGCTGTCTTCAAGCTGAGGAACAAGGAAAGCCAGTCTCAATCCCAAAACTGAAGAACTTGGAGTCCGATGTTCAAGGGAAGGAAGCATCCAGCACAGGAGAAAGATGGAGGCTAGGAGGCTAGGCCCATGTTGTTCTTTTCTCATTTTTCTGCCTGCTTCATATTCGATGGAAGCTGATTAGATTGTGCCCACCAGATTAAGGGTGGATCTGCCTTTTCCAGCCCACTGACTCAAATGTTAATCTGTTTTGGGCAACACCCACACAGACACACCCAGGATTAATATTTTGTATCCCTCAATCCAATCAAGTTGACAACTCAGTATTAACCATCACAGGGGGTCTCACTATGTTGGCCAGGCTGCCCTCCAACCCTTGGGCTCAAGCAATACTGCTGCCTTGGCCTCCCAGAGTGCTGGGATTACAGGTGTGAGCCATTGTGCCCCACCTGGAATTTGTTTTAACTGGCTAAATCCAGGACCCCTGGAGGGTATAAGTGAGGTTAAATCTGCAGGGTGGTCTCACCTGGCTGCATGGGGTCCTACTGATAATTTTGCTGTGAAGATGCCAGGGCCAAGGGGTGGACTAAGCAGAAGGGGGTTAACATAGCAGTCCTGCAACTACTATCCTTTGAAAGTCCTGCTTACAAGCTTGGCCCTTGGCTGGCAACTGGCAACTTGGATTTCGGGAGTATTCCCAGAATTCCTTAACAGATAAGGATGGCTTACTGTTCCCAACCTGTTCATGCAAACAGTGGTTTCTGCTGATCACTGGCTTTCATTCTGGGAGCCTGGAATTTTCGTAAGCACTAGGTAGAGGGTGCCTAGTGACCAGCCGCCAATGAAACCTTTGGGCACCAAACCTCTAATGGGCTTCCCTGGGGAGAAACATTATACATGTGTTCCTGGATTTTTGTTGCTAGAAGGATAGCTCTGTGCAAGCCTCCTGGGAGGGGGAGACAGCATGAGGAGGCCTGTGTACAGCATCCTTCACACTCTGCCTCTGTCTTTTTACCTTGATGATTCTGTTACATATCCTTTTGCTGTCATAAACCTTAGCTGTGAGGACAATTATATGCTATGCTCAGTGCTATGAGTTCTTCCAGCAAGTCACTGAACGTGGGGGTTGGCCCTGGGACCCCCCAACAGAATGGGATAAAGTAAATTAATAATTATGAGATATTCCAATTCTATCATCCCTGCGTCTTTGAGAACCTGTAATTTTGTTGTGAGAGAAATGGAATGCAGGCCAGGTGTGGTGGCTCATGCCTATAATCCCTGTACTTTAGGAGGCTGAGGCGGGTGGATCACCTGAGGTCAGGAGTTTGAGACCAGCCGGGCCAACATGATGAAACCCCGTCTCTACTAAAAATACAAAAAATTAGTCAGGCATGGTGGCGGCCGCCTGTGATCCCAGCTACTCAGGAGGCTGAGGCAGGAGAATTGCTTGAGCCTGGGAGGCGGAGGTTACAGTTAGCTGAGATCACGCCACTGCACTCCAGCCTGAATGACAGAGTGAGACTCCGTCTCAAAAAAAAAAAAAAAAAAAAAAGAAAGAAAGAAATGGAATACAGATACAATATAAAAGAGAGCTTAAGGAAAAAAAACCCCTATATTCCTGAATTTGAGTTGGGCATATCAATATGATCTCACAAGAGTTTATTTTTAAAAAGAATGTGACACACACACACACACACACACACACTTCATAGCTCTGTCTGCTGAAGAGGCCTACAAACAACAACCAACACAGCAGTAATGAGCAACTCTGGAACCCAAATTGTGGCCTTGACATTCCATTTCCCATGAAAAGGAATCAGTACCAGATCTGGCACTGGAAATGTACAAGATAATCCTGGAATCTTGTCATAAGAGCAGATAGTGAGAAAGCTGTTAATATCTATTAGGGTCAAGTCAAAAGGATGTGGGAGCCAACTCCAGGAGTCTCTCACGGGCCGCAGATGAGATAATTTGAGCTTCAAGAAGTTAATAAATGCAATTTGACTGAAACCTGCCTAATATGCTTAAATTCATGAGTTCACAATGATCTTTTTAAAAATAGTTACCTTTGGGGAATGATAGGGAACCAAATCATTTTCTTGAAAACTGATAAACGGACAAAGAATAAAGCATTTATGTTGCCTTTCCTAAATAAGCTGTAGTATCAGTAACCAAATGATAAATGAACAAAAGCATCTCTATAAAATTGTTGCAATTAATAAATGAAAAAGAATTGTTGGTTGGAATTTGTATATCACCATTTTGCAACCACCAATAAATTTCATGGATCTTCTAGGCATTGAAGCATCTCAGCTGCTAACATCATAAGAGTGACAACCAGACATTCTGTGCCCCCTGATGAGAGCACATGTAGTCTTGCTAAAGGAATTAAGCTTGAACCAGATCTGGTCCCTGCATTGACCTGCCAATTTGCAGGAAACATGGAGTACAGAGAAATATATTGCCATGCGCATGCAATCACCCAAATCCAGGCTGTGAAAAATCCAGATTTGAGTGAGGACCTTGAAAGTAAAGGAGACTTAAAAAATGAATCATTTTTTTTTTCATGAGCAAGACTAACATATAATGTTTGAGGATGTACACTTGGGTGATATAATTATAAAGAAATGCAAGGAAGTAATTACTATAAAGTCAAGGTCAAGGTTGGTGAGTTGAAATTGGATGGGGCTTCTGGGTTGGCTGGCAAAGTTCTTTCTTGAATTTGGTGGTTGTTACAAAGCTGTTTGCCTTGTAAGAACCAGTTAAGCTACACTTTGATGTTACACGGCTATATGTAGCTATATTTTATTTTACTTTAATAAAAATAAAGTCCTGAGCTGTTACTGTTTTTTTCCTTATGGTAGAAAATATTTATTTCAAATGCCCAGTCATGGCTGGGCGCGGTGGCTCACGCCTGTAATCCCAGCACTTTGGGAGGCCGAGGCGGGAGGATCATTTGAGGTCAGGAGTCTGAGACCAGCCTGGTCAACATGGTGAAAGCCTGTCTCTACTAAAAATACAAAAATTGGCTGGGCGTGGTGGTGGGTGCCTGTAATCCCAGCTACTCAGGAGACTGAGGCAGGAGAATTGCTTGAGCCTGGGAGGCAGAGGTTGTGGTGAGCAGAGATCGCACCATTGCGCTCCAGCCTGGGCAACAAAGCAAGACTCCGTCTCAAAAAACAACAACAACGACAAACCCAAATGCCCAGTCATCATCCATTTAGATTCAATTTTATGCATATGTTGCAAGAGTCACTGTTTGATATTATTTTATTACTAGTTTGAGATTTCTCTTCTAAAGTGAGAGAACTTTGTTGATTATTTGCCTTAAGTCTAGAACATTACTGGTAACTTCTCTATACAGTATTCTTTGTCGAAAAATATCTTTGCATTGACTGATAAGAATTTTCATACTTATTTTTAAGATGAAGTGAAAATGAAGCAACTTTTTAATATTCTCATGCCTAAAAAGAGTAAGAGCTGGAGTTGAAACTGTCATTAATTCTACCCAGAATGTCATTTGTATTTCCAGTATTCCATCATGACTAAAATCTAGAGTTAATTCTCACTGAACTTTGTATACTGTATTGTATGTAGCATAGTGGCCTATATCAAATTTACCAGGCAAATATATCTTTTAAACATTTTAATTGTGGTAAAATATACATAACATAGAATTTACCATCTTAACCATTTTTAAGTATACAGTTAAGTAGTATTAAGTATGTTCACATTGTTGTGCAACCAATCTCCAGAACTTTTTCATCTTGCAAAACTGAAACTCTGTACCCCTTAAACAACAACTATTCATTTCCCCTCCCCAGCCCCTGGTAACCACCATTCTACTTTCTGTCTCCATAAATTTGACTACTTTAGGTACTTCGTATAAGCAGAATCATACAGTAGTTGTCTTTCTGTGACTGGCTTATTTCTTTTAGCATAATGTCCTAAAGGTTCATCCCAGTACAATTTTTATTTTATTTATTTATTTTATTTTTTTGAAACGCAGTCTCACTCTGTCACCCAGGCTGGAGTGCAATGGCAGGATCTTGGCTCACTGCAACCTCTGCCTCCCCGGTTCAAGCCATTCTGCCTCAGCCTCCCAAGTAGTTAGGATTACAGGCATCCGCCACCATACCCGGCTAATTTTTGTATTTTTAGTAGAGATGGGGTTTCACCATGTTGGCCAGGCTAGTCTCGAACTCTTGACCTCAAGTGATCCGCCTGCCTTGGCTTCCCAAAGTGCTGGGATTACTGGTGTAAGCCACCTCGCCTGGTCACAATTTTCTTTTTTTTAGAGATAGTCTCACTATGTTTCCCAGGCTAGTCTCCAACTCCTGGCCTCAAGTGATCCTCCTGCCTCAGTCTCCCAAGTCATCGGAATTACAGGCATGAGCCACCATGCTTGGCCACAAATAATTTTATGGGGCCACTTTACCAAGTTCTTCCCTTCTGGGAGGGAAAGAGGCCCCACCTTCCTGGAACCACAGCTCCACAGACGGCAGAGGAGGGTTCCCCTCCCTCAGAGTTGTGGCTCCTATGAGGTGCCATTTGGCCACTGCCACGGCTACCATGAGATTGCTTAGGCGCCTGGACACAGGAGACAAGAGAAAATAAAATAGTGGAGGATTTTCATACTGTCTCTGAGCCCTAGGAGTTCTGTTTCCTATTTCTCAAGCCAGAGCTATAGGGCTTCCCTAGATCTCTGTCTGCACCATAGTGCTCACTTCTGGGCTTCAATCTGCCTTAAGTTCAGGCTGGAGAATACTGGAGGGGGAAAAAAGATGAATACTACATTTCAGTGCTACTGCAAATGTTGATCTTCCTCAGTCCTCCTGCTATTTACTTTTCTGAGCCCTGAAATAGCTGGTTCTGGTATTTTGTCCAGATTCTACAGCTGAATGAAATCTGTGAAGTCTGTCTGCCCTGCAAGGTACAGTTGCTGATGTCTCTGCTCAGTTATTTTTTCTTGTTTTGTATCCTTAAGGCTGGCTTTCTAGGGGTTATCCCCTGTCTTTACAGCTTGGTGTTCAACCGAAGATTGATCAGAAGTTGTGTTCAATCATGTCAAGCCATCTTTGACTTGCTTTGCCCCTGGGGAGCACATTCAAACCTCAGGCCTTTTACAAGCCCAACCTGGCTTTTACTTTCTGACAGGCTTGCTCATGTCTCCTCTGTGCATCCACAGGCTCAGTTGGTCACGGATATGGGGGTGGTTTGGGTCTGCTCTGATCCCTGCTACCCATGTGCATGGTCTCCAGTCTGCCCAAGATAGAGGGAGACTTTGTCAAGTCCCCCATGGATTGCTTACATTCCAGATCTCCATGTTCAGTTCCCAGCAGATCAGTCCATTGCTTGCCCCAAAAAGGCTGTAAGGTGAATCTAAGGGTGCTGCTGGCCCTCTCCATTTTCTTGCTGTGGAGACAGTTACTTAAAATGACCATGCTCCAAATCCTGTTAGCCATCTCCAGCAGCGGCAGTGAAGCCTGTTGTTTTCATGGCCTCCCTTGTCCTGGTTGAACCATGGCACTGACAAAGCTGGAGGAAGTATAGGAGCCACACTGGGAAAAAGCCCACCATAGACTGCACTGTTCTGAGCCAAAGTTGAGTCGTTTTGATGAATAAAACACCTCTCAGCTTGTACTTATGTGTTCAGCTGAATTCCAGAATACTGAAAGGGTTACTTTTGACACTTTTCCCCAGCTTTTAGAGTTGCTTTCCAGGGAGAGGACTTGCCAACCTCCTTACTCCCTCATGCCAGGAGCACAATCTGCCTTATGTTTTTTCTTTTCTTTTTATTAAAAAAAATTTGGTTTGGGGTGGGGTCTCACTATGTTGCCCAGGCTGGACTGGGCTCAAGCGATCCACCTGCCTCAGCCTCCTAAAGTGCTGGGATTACAGGCATGAGCCACCGCACCCAGCCATGCCTTCTATTTTATACAAGCAAAAAGAATAGAAGAAAGCAGCTTACCTGCCACCAGCCCCAAACCTCACTTTAAAATCAAGTCAGTCCACATAGCCAAGGATGCTTGTCTTTTCACAGACATCCTCAAAATGAAACATCTGCTGCCTGCTAACAGCATGATGAAGACTCCAAACTTTCCCATCAAACACACGCTCTCCTGGAATACACCACTCCACCGTTATCTTCCTCTATATTCCAGAACTGAATTCTCATGACCTTTAACCTCCAGTCACTTCCCCAAATTGGAATGTGTAGGGCAGCAGTGAACTGCATACCCAGACCTAACCTGCTTACGAAAACGTCTCCCACTTTTTCATTTTCAACCTCTCCATTACAAGTATTCCCATCCTGAAGCTTGGATATAGCTCTATTTCATTCATATATCCAATCTGAGATCCTCTTTCATTATTAGGTGAGTTAAATCATTTATATTCAGTGTGAGCTTTTGGCCTTCTCTCTAAAGCAGTGAGTCTTTTTTTTTTTTATGGGACGAAGTCTCGCTCTGTTGCTCAGGCTGGAGTACAGTGGGGCGCGGTCTTGGCTCACTGCAACCTCCACCTCCTGGGTTCAAGTGATTCTCCTGCAGCAGCCTCCCAAGTAGCTGGGATTACAGGCATGCACCGCCACACCTGGCTAATTTTTGTATTTTTAGTAGAGACGGGGTTTCACCATGTTGGCCAGGCTGGTCTCCAACTCCTTACCTCAGGTGATCTGCCCGCCTCAGTCTCCCAAAGTGCTGAGATTACAGGTGTGAGCCACCATGCCAGGTTGAGCCGTGAATCAGTGAGTCTTAACAGGGGCGGTCTTGCCCCCCAAGGGACATTCAGGAATATCTGCAGACGTTTGTTTTGATTTTCCCAATGAGGGAGTGGTGGTGCTACCAGCATCTAGTTCGTAGAAGCCAGAGATGCTGCTAAACATCCTACAATGCACAGTCTGCTCCACCCACCATGAAGGAGTTGTTATAGATGTTCAAGAGTCATATATTCTATTTCTTAATAATTATCTCCTAGAGATGCAATCGTTGACATTTCTGGGCTGTGAATCACTGGTCCAGTACACACACTATAAATCACCTCCATAGAACACTCTGTTTTCTGACTTCCAAAAGTTCCTAATCACTGCTTCACATGCTTAGCAACACTGACCCCAGGATCTGGTGTTGATTAACAACACTGATCCATAATCACTTCCATCTACTGTCCCCCAGAAACTCACTTGCTTCGTCCCCAAACCCCTTAATTACAAACACTTAATCACTAAGAGGCATAGATTTCATAAGACTAAGGCCCCACCCAGACCACATGGAACAAAAGCTACCCCACAGGCACTAGTCATATGGCCTCTAACCACTGACCCCTAGAGCACCCATATCCCAGAAGCCCACCAGTCACTATCCTGTAGCTTGGAAATTGTCACTCCCATTCTCACAAGAAAAAGAGCTGAACAAACGGAAACACAACAACTCTTCCCAGATTTGTCAGAGAATTGAGGGCACAAGGCAAACTGATGCCCTGAAAAAGTGGAAAGACAGCAATACAGAGAATCACAGCTTACCAGGAGCAGGCATGAGTAGGAAAAGGTAAACCAAGAGATCAACTGTTGGAGTCTGAGCTGCTCTCAACTACTGGACATGAAGTTCCTCTGACCCCTCATCCCTGCCAAAACATGGCATGATCAGCTCTCCAATTTATGGCAGGTGTAATCTGGCAGGTGTAAATAAGTTGATTACATCATGTTTCCTTTTTTTTTTTTTTTTTTTGAGACGGAGTCTTGCTCTGTTGCCCAGGCTGCAGTGCAATGGCGTGATCTTGGCTCACTGCAACCTCCACCTCCCGGGTTCAAGGGATTCTTCTGCCTCAGTCTCCCAAGTAGCTGGGATTACAGGCACCCACCACCATGCCCGGCTAATTTTTATATTTTTAGTAGAGACAGGGTTTCACCATGTTGGCCAGGCTGGTCTCAAACTCCTGACCTCAGGTGATCTGCCCACCTCTGCCTCCCAAAGTCCTGGGATTACAGGCATGAGCCACTGCACCCGGCCACTAAGATGTTTCTTAGCATCTCTCTGTGAACTGCATGTCACATGCTTTGCCTATTTTTCTATTGAAGTTCCTAGCTTTTTGCTGTGGCAGCTGATTTGCAGGAGTTCCTTGTATATACTAGATATTGTTCTTGGTTGGTATTAGACACTTAAAAGATCTCCTAATTTTTCGTATATCAATTAACTTTATCATTTCCTTAACTGAGCAGAAATCCTACTGTGATGTAGTGATCTGTATCATATTTTTGCCTTATACATTGTGTATTTGTAATTTTCTTTAAGAAGTCCTTCTTCGCCACACCTAAGCAGGGCTTTAAAAAATATGTTTGGTTTGAATGTGTGCAGTATACATTAAAGACATGTATAGGAGCTCAACACCCTATAGTGCAACCCTATAGGGTGACCCCAATAAAGTCACTTTCGTTTGATGACAACAGTAAATTCCTCCCTTGTGGAGAGACTGTTAGGCTTGTAGCATGGCATATGCTCACAGTAGAGGCACAGTGGAGGTTGGTTCTGCTGTGAGAAAAGAGACATCATCACCCCTCTAGACCCATCCTCAGGTTGGATGATACACTCAGGAATGGGGGTTCATCTAGGAGCTACTCAGTTTCCCCAGATCCTTACCTAAATTGCAATGAGTCTGATTTCCTGTGGCCCTGAAGACAGGGCCAGAGCAACTTCTCTGTACTGAGCTCCCCAGACCTAAGACCACACCATTCCCTGCCCCACAAACACCAGCAGTCTCTTTGCTCAACCTGCTGTAGGGCTATCTTCCCCACCTGATATCATGCTCACGCTCAATAACGATTCCTTTAAATATCCTATATAGAAGACAAAAGTGTATTTTTTCCCCATTAGGACAGATCAATAATATACAACATTGACAAGGGTGTCAGAAAATACTCCCTCTCACTCTTGCAAGAAATGAGATTGGTAAAAATATTCAGGAGGGAAATGTATCAAGAACCATCCTCCATCCTTTTTTTTTTTTTTTTTTTTTTTCAGGAATGTGGCTGGTCTCGAACTCCCAGGCTCAAGCCTACCAAAGTGCTAGGATTATAGGCCTGAGCCACTGCACCCAGCCAAGACCCACCCATTTAAATAGCTGCATATTATCCCATCATGGCACATGAAGTCTGCACCATGATTCACTGAATCATTCCCCTATTGAATTTTCCCCCTATTTACTATTTCAAAGAGCTGCACTAAATATCCTTGGACATATATCTTCATTTACTTTCTCCAATAATTCTAATGATAAAACGTAATATCCAGTCATTGCAAATAATTAGAATACAAAAACATAATTTATAATTCAACCTCCCAGACTTCATCATTGTTAATGTTTTTGTGTGTATCTTTCCAGTGATGCCTAAACTCGCCAACATTATTCTAAAAATCTCTGGTATTATTTTGAAACCTACCCTAAAAAGTGTTTATTATTTTTATTATAAATATTTTCAAACTTATATAAAAGAAGAAATATTAGTAAAATAGGCTCTCATGTATTTATCGCTTAGCTTCAATAAAAAAAGAATATAAAAAAATAATAATTATCAATATATATCTAAAATAGTTTTATCCGTACTTCAATTCCCCCAATGAAATATTCAAAAGTAAGACCCAGATATCATATCATTTTTTCTTTTTTCTTTTTTACTGTGCTCAAAACTACATAAGATAAAATTTACTATCTTAGCCATTTTTAAGTGTACAGTTCAGTAACGTTTATTATGTTCACACTGTTGTGTGACAGATCTGTATTTTTTTCTTCTTGCAAATCTAAAACTACACCCATTAAACAACTCTCCTTTCCCCTCCTCTCAGCCCCTGGTAATCACCATTCTACTTTCTGCTTCTATGAGTTTGACTACTTTAGATACCTTATATAGGTGACATCATAATCATACAGTGTTTAGCTTTTTTTTTTTTTTGAGATGGAATTTTGCTCTTGTCGCCCAGGTTGGAGTGCAATGGTGTGATCTCGGCTCACTGCAACCTCTGCCTCCTGGGTTCAAATGATTCTCCTGCCTCAGCCTCCCAAGTAGCAGAGACTACAGGCACACGCCACCAGCCTGGCTAATTTTTGTATTTTTTTAGAGACGGAGTTTCACCATGTTGGCCAGGCTGGTCTCGAACTCCTGACCTTAGGTGATCCGCCTGCCTCCCGCGCCCAGTCCAGTGTTTATCTTTTTGTGACTGATTTATTTCACTTAGCATAATGTCCTCAAGGTTGATCCATGTTGTAGCATGCATCAGAATAGCTTCCTTTTTAAGGCTGAAGAATATTCCATTGTATGGATAAACCATTTTTTATTGATCTATTCATCCATTGATGGACATTGCTTCCATCTCATGGCTATTGTCGATAATGCTGCTAGAAGGCTGGGTGCAGTGGCTCATGCCTGTAATCCTAGCAGTTTGGGAGACCAAGGCGGGAGGATTGCTTGAGGCCAGGACTTTGAGACCTGCCTGGGCAACATAGCGAGACTCAGTCTCTATGAAAAATGAAAGAATTAGTCAAGCGCAGTGGTGCATGCCTGTGGTCCCAGCTACTAGGGAAGCTGAGGTTGGAGGATTGCTTGAGCCTGGGAGTTTGAGACTGCAATGAGCCATGATCACGCTATTGTACTTCAGCCTGGGAAAAAAAAAACTGCGGCTATGAACATGGGTGTGCAAATATCTCTTCAAGACTCGGCTTTCAATTTTTTTGATATATGCTCAGAGGTGAAATTGATGAATTATATTGTAGCTCTATTTTTATTTTTTTGAGGAAGCTCCAAACTGTTTCCTATCAGTTGCACAATTTTACAGTCCCACCAAAAGTGCACCAGAGTTCCAATTTCTCCAGATTCTCACCAACACTTGTTATTTTCTGTGCCTTGTCTCCTGCCCCTCTGCAAGTAACAGGAAGTACTAGAGACAGAGGCCCAGCCATTGACTAGCACCTTAGCCAGGCCCTGACTCATGCCTCCATTTATTCCAGTCACAGTGACAAGAAAGGAGAAAGGACACATCAGGTGTGGAGAACCCAGGAAGAGAGGTCCTGACTGGGGAGGACAGTGAGGGGAATGGAATTGGGGGAGCTTCCGTTTCTCACCTCCACTCTCTCAGTTTCACTGTGAGACAGAATAAAACCCTGTCTTAAAAACAAAACAAAACAAAACAAAAACAAACAAACAAACAAACAAAAAACAGGGGGGGACGGGCATGATGGCTCATGCCTGTAATCCCAGAACTTTGGGAGGCCTAGCTGGAAGGATCACTTGAGCCTAGGAGTTCAAAGCCAGCCTGGGTAACATAATGAGACCCTGTCTCTACAAAGAATTAAAAAAATTATCTGAGTGTGGTAGCGTGCACCTGTGGTCCCAGCTACTCAGGAGGCTGAGGTGAGAGGATCGCTTGAGCCCAGGAGGTCAATGCTGCAGTGAGCTGTGATTGCGCCACTGCACTCCATCCTGAGCAACAGAGCAAGGCCTTGTCTCAAATAAATAAATAAATAAATAAAAATTAAAACAGCTCAAATAAACTGAGACAGAGGTTGAAAAAGGTTACAATGGGTAGGGGTTGGAGGGGAGATGAAGGTCTGAGGATACAAAATAGCAGATACCTACCATGAACAAGTCCGGAGGCTAATGTACAACATGAGGACTAAAGTTGATACAATTGTATTAGGGATTTTTGCTAAATAAGTGGATTTCAGCTGCTCTCCTCACAGAAAGTAACTGTGAGATGATAGATACTACGCTAATCTGCTTCGCTATAGTAATCATTGTACTATCTACATGTATCTAGTCATGTATGTATCCCATGACATTATGTTGCAAACCTCAATTATACACAATAGCGTTTATTTAAAAATAAAATAAAAATAGGCTGGGCGCTGTGGCTCATGCCTGTAATCCCACCACTTTGGGAGGTTGAGGTGGGCAGAGCACTTGAGGCCAGGAGTTCGAGACCAGCCTGGCCAACATGGTGAAACCCCGTCTCTACTAAAAATACAAAAATTAGCTGGGCGTGGTGGCGGGCGCCTGTAATCCCAGCTACTCGGGAGGCTGAGGCAGGAGAATCGCTTGAGCCCGGAAAGCAGAGGTTACAGTGAACCAAGATGGTGCCACTGCACTCCAGCCTGGGTGACAAAGTGAGACTCTGTTTCAAAAATAAATAAATAAAAATAAAAATAAAATATACACTTAATTTCAAAGTGTGTAATATACTTTGTAGTCACTTCCAGGCACTGCCTAGGCTAAAAGTCACTTCCACTTGGTTATATTGGACCCAGGATGGTGAGGAATTTGCATTCAGCCCTGACCACGTGCTCCCCACATGGGTGCAGGAGGACAAATTTGTCAGGCAGCACCACTGGATGAAGACTTGGCATCTTCCGGCCCAATGTGGAGACAACTTTGTCTTCATCCTTCTAACTGACTAGGGTAGGAAGAGTGATTTACAGCTCTGGCTACCATAGGCCTGAGACATATCTCATAACAGAGGTTCTGGGAGAGCCGCCTTTTCCCCCTAGAACCCACCTCCCTGCCTGGCCTGGGGACTGTGGGGACCTGGGCTCCCTGGGGGATGGGGCAGAAATGGCAGTAAAATAAACGGAGGGAGTAGAGGTGAGAAATAGAAGCTCCCCCCATTTGATTCCCCTCACTCTCCTCCCCAGTCAGGACCTCTCTTCCTGTGTTCTCTGCACCTGATGTGTCCCTTCTCTTCCAGCTTGTCAATGTGACCGGAATAAATGGAGGGATGAGTCAGGGCCTGGCATTGATCAAGGAGCTGGGAGGGAGGGTCTGGGCCTCTGTCTCTAGTACTTCCTGTTATTGGCAGCAAGGCGGGAGATAAGTCAGACCCCTGCATTCAGCTGCTAGACAGGTGGCTGAGAGGAAGTCACTGAAGGGACCAAGAGGTGACATTTGTCATTTTCTCTCCTGCCTCCAAGCTTTCTTTGGCTCACATTTCCACCCTATGTCCTAGGCTGCCCTGACATTCAGCCTTGCTGCCCCAGTCCCCTCCAGGACTTGTATCCCCACCCATCCATTGTACAGCAAATTCTGCTGCAGAATATATTAGGATGTGAAACCCCATGTGTTCTTGATCTTCGATCTCTAATTGCCATGGTTAAGATAGAAATGACATTCTTGAGGCTCATCTATTTGAGAGAAAGAATCTAATCTACAGCTGACTGTGGCTCTGCCCTTCCCCATCTCTATTTCTTGATCATTGTTAAGATAATGTAGAATTTGGGATTCATATAGTTATCAATATACTGTTTTATATAATAATCTTTTGGTTCAGCCTGGGCAACATGGTGAAACTCCATCTCCACGAACAAATATAAAAATTAGCTGGGTGCAGTGGTGTCTGTCTATAGTCCCAGCTACTCAAGAGGCTGAGGTGGGAGGATCACTTGAGCCCCGGAGGCAGAGGTTGTGGTGAGCCAAGCTCACACCACTGCACCCTAGCCTGGGTGACAGAGGGAGAGACCCTGTCTAAAAATAACAACAACAGCAACAATAATCCTTTGGTCATATGTTGACCTAAGGTTACAGTTTTATAACTGGATGGATATATATATATATATATATATATATATATAGAGAGAGAGAGAGAGAGAGAGAGAGAGAGAGACAGGGTCTCACTCTTTTGCCCAGGTTGGAGTGCAGTGGCGAGATCTCGGCTCACTGCAACATCCGCCTCCTGGGTTCAAGCGATTCTCCTGCCTCAACCTACCGAGTAGCTGGGACTACAGGCCTGCGCCACCATGCCCAGCTAATTTTTGTATTTTTAGTAGAGATGGGGTTTCCTCATGTTGGCCAGGCTGGTTTCGAACTCCTGGCCTCAAGTGATCTGCCCGCCTTGGCCTCCTGAAGTGCTGGGATTACAGGCATGAGCCACTGCTCCTGGCCTCATAATTATGTTTAACCTGCTTCATTTTTCACTGCCAGGCTCAGCAGTGTCCAATAGAAATATAACGTGAGCCACCTATGTAATTTTAAATTTTCCTGAAACCACTTTATAAAAAGTAAAAAGAAACAAGTGAAATTAATTTTAATCATATATTTTATTTAACTCAATAGATCCTAAATTGCATCATTTCAGCATGTAATCAATATAAAAATATTAATGAAATATTTTACAATCTGACCCAACAAGCTGGTAGATCTGACATGAAAACGTGTCTACCCATTAGGATGGCTATAATTAAAAAAAAAAAAAAAAAAAAAAACAGAAAATAACAAGTGTTGGTGAGAACATAGAGAAATTGGAACCCTGGTGCACTGCACTGTTGGTGTGATTGTAAAATGGTGCAACTGATATGAAATAGTTTAGAGGTTCCTCAAAAATTTAAAACTAGAGCCACCATATAATCCAACAATTTCATTTCTGAGTATACATCAAAAGAATTGTGCCTGGCATGGTGGCTCATGCCTGTAATCCCAGTGCCCTGAAAGGCTGAGGCGGTGGGTGGATCGCTTGAGCCCAGGAATTCAAGACCAGCCTAGGCAACATGGTGAAACCCTGTCTCTACCAAAAAAAAATTAAAAAGTTTGGCAGGAGTGGTGGTATGTGCCTGTAGTCCCAGCTACTTGAGAGGCTAAAGCAGGAGGATCTCTCTTTTTTTTTTTTTTTTTTTGAGACAGTCTCACTGTTGCCCAGGCTGGAGTGAAGTGGCACGCTCTCGGCTCACTGCAACCTCCGCCTCTTGAGTTGAAGTGATTCTTGTGCCTCAGCCTCCCTAGTAGCTGGGATTACAGGCGTGCGCCACACACCTGGCTAATTTTTATATTTTTAGTAGAGACGGGGTTTTACCATGTTGGCCAGGCTGGTCTCAAACTCCCAACCTGAGGTGATCCGCCCACCTCAGCCTCCCAAAGTGCTAGGATTATAGGCATGAGCCACCATGCCCTGCCTTGGGAGGATCTCTTGAGCTCAGGAGATTGAGGTTGCAGTGAGCCAAGATTTTGTTATTGCACTCCAGCCTGGGCAACAGTAAAACCCTGTCTCAAAAAAAAAAAAAAAAAAAAAAAGAAGAAGAAAAAGAATTGAAAGCAGGGTCTTGAAGAGATATTTGCACACCCGTGCTCATAGCGTTATTTTTATTTGAGACAGGGTCTTGTTCTATTGCCCAGGCTGGAGTGCAGCAGCGCAATCTTGGCTCACTGCTACCTTGGCCTTCTGGGCTTAAGGGATCCTTCCACCTCAGCCTCTTGAGTAGCTGGGACCACAGCCACACACCACCACATCAGACTAATTTTTAAATTTTTTGTAGAGACAAAAAGTCTTACTATGTTGCCCAGGCTGGTCTCGAACTCCTGGGTTCAAGTGATCCTCCCACCTAGACCTCCCAAAGTGTTGGGATTACTGGTACGAGCCACTGTGCCTGGCCCTCCCCCACTTTTTTACGAGACAGTGTCTCATTCTGTCTCAAAGTGAGACTGAGGGAATAGAGGTGAGAAATGGAAGCTCCCCCCATTTGATTCCCCTCACTCTTCTCCCCAGTTAGGACCTCTTTTCCTGTATTTTCTGCACCTGACGTGTCCTTTCTCTTTCATCTTGTCACTGTGACTGGAATAAATGGAGGGATGAGTCAGGGCCTGGCATTGATCAAGGAGCTAGAAGAGAGAGCTGGGCCTCTGTCTCTAGAACTTCCTGTTACTGGCAGAGGGGCAGGAGACAAGTCATAGAAAACAACTTTCCCAAAATAAAGTGTTGACGAGAATATGGAGAAATTGGAACTCTGGTGCACTGTTGGTGGGATTGTAAAATGGTGCAACCAGGCTGGCGCAGTGGGTCATGCCTGTAATCCCAGTACTTTGGGAGGCTGAGGTGGGTGGATCATTTGAGGTTAGGAGCTTGAGACCAGCCTGATCAACATGGTGAAACCCCATCTCTACTAAAAATACAAAAAACTAGCCAGGCATGGTGATGGGTGCCTGTAATCCCAACTACTCGGGAGGCTGAGGCAGGAGAATCACTTGAACCTGGGAGGCAGAGGTTGCAGTGAGCGAAGATTGTGCTACTGCACTCCAGCCTGGGCGACAGAGCCAGACTCCATCTCAAAAAAAAAAAAATAAATAAAAAATAAAATAAAATGTGCAACCAATAGGAAATAGTTTAGAGTTTCCTCAAAAAATTAAAAATAGAACTACCATATAACTCAGCCATTTTACTTCTGAGTATATATAAAAAAGAATTGAAAGCAGGGCCTTGAAGTGATATTTGCACACCCACGTTCAGAGCAGCATTATTTTTTTCTCAAGCTGGAATGCAATGGTGTGATCATAGCTCACTGCAGCCTCAAACTCTCAGGCTCAAGTGATCTTCTTGCCTTGGCCTCCCAAGGTGTGGGGATTACAGGTGTGAGCCACTGTACCCAGCCTGAGCTCTTTTAAAAATATTCTACATATAAGTGAAGTCATGAAATATTTTTCTGCCTGTGTCTTAAGCAAAGCTATCCTTCAAAAATGAAGGAGAAATTAAAGTTTTTCCCCAACAAGAAAAAGCTGACGGAATTTATCTCCACTAGACCAGACTTAAATGTGGATTTCTAAACCTTGCTAGTCAGTTTGCCAATATTTTAACTTATACCTGTAGCATTTTAATGTCTATTTTATTCCATAAAGATGTATTGGGTACCAGATGTGTGCTTGACACATGGTTACCTGTGGGTCTTTTTATTTCAATTCCATCTTTTACACCAAAAGCTTCTAGGCCTGCCTCCACTATCCAGGTGCCCTGCACTCTCCATTAGGGTGCTGGGGCCAGGGCTCAGATGCCTAGATTCTCCTGAGAACCATCAGCCAGGGAAGAGGAGTTGGGAATGGAAAGCTGCCTTGTTTGTCCGGTACATATGCATATGTAGTTACTGGGTAATTGTAGTTACTGGGAAATTAAATCAGGCCAACATGTGCATGTTTCTAATGTGGGGATAGATTTCTTCAATTCATTAGATCAATTGAGAGATTCTTAACTGTTTTGAACAGACAAATGTTGACAGGAGTTTATTTCCAGAGGCATATGGAGTAAGATTTTAGGTCTGTGGTGTATATCAGGGTGGGGATTGTTAAGGAAAAGGGATATCTGGGTATTAGGGGAAGGGGAGCACAGATATGTAGGACAGACCCACAGGCCTGGGTGACATCTGGACACCGCCTTACCAAGGAGCCCCCGTGCCCTCCTCAAGCCCTGCCCAGCTCCTTTTCCTGCCTGGCCACAGCCTGGGATGTACCTGGCTTCCCTTTATCTATAAAAAGGAAAGGCTTCAATTGATTTTAATATGAATTTATGCACATTCTACAAAGGCATTACCACACCTGCAGAAAACCATTGTTCATACTTGGAGGGAGTTTTGATGATCATTCCTGTTCTGTGTATAGTTCACATTTTTACATGGAGATTTCTGTGTGTGTATCCTGCATTTTTCGCTTTAATAGTGTATGAAAATAATTTCCCATGATGTTACATAGTATTGATAAACAATTTTTCAAATGGTTCCATAATATTTTTAAAGAGACTGTCTACCTGGGTTTCTTTAATTTCATATTCCCTGCGGCTTCAGATGTTTCCTTTTTTAAGGATAATGCTTGGTAAGTATCTTTACACGCGTACGCGCACACACACATCCATCTCTCATCCATCAATCTGTTAAGAGAAGAGGAGGATGGAGAAGTTGGAGGAGGTGAGGGAAGAGGAAAGGAGGAGGGCTGCTCCTTCATGTCGTGAGCGCTGCGGGTGGTTGCGGAGCCTGGGTGAACACGACCGTGACCGCGGCTGCGAAGGCGGGCCCCGCCCTCTGACTGCGGACTACGCGGCGGCGCCTGTGCCGCAGTGGCTCTGGGCCTTGGCCTCTGGCGGTCTCTGGCGCCCCCTCCCGTTCGCATCGTGAACTGGGCCGAGCCCGCTGCCCGCCGTTCCTCGCTCCTGTCTGTGCCTCCTCCTCCGTTTTGCTTCCCTGCAGCTTTTGCCCCGCCCCCCTTCCCCTGCCTCCCCCGGCCCTCCGCGTGTTAATTTAGGGGCCCCAACCCGGGGAACCCCTCGCAGAGCCAGCTGCTGTCGTTAGGCCCGGGTAAGTGAGCAGGACGAGAGGGCACGCCTGGCGACGGAGACCCTCCCAGCGCTGCGGCGGGAGAGGGGGCTCAGCTCGAGTCGCCACCCGGACTCGCCGGACCCAGAGCTCCTCTTTGGGGTTCCCGGTCTCCCGCTCCCCGTGCTCCTGGGAAGAGGTGCTGGAAACGACCGAATCTGGGTGCAATCGGGGTGGCGCACAACCGCGCCCCTCCAGTCCCCTCCTGCGGGCAGAGGAAGTGGGACTCGAGGGCCAGAGGTCTCGGACCTCCTGATCCAGGGACCTGCCATTCCCTGGCCCAGGATCCCGGGAATGCCCGAGCATGGCACCTCGACGTGGCAGGAAAACTGTTCAGGAGGCGGCAGAGGAGCTTGTGGGGGACGGGAGGCAGCCACCTCCGCGCGTCCTTCGAACCCTTTGCTTGGGCTGCCGGGCATCAATACCCCAACACACCCAGCACCCCCTCTTCAGAATAACCTCAAAACCCAACCGGGCTCCTGGCCACAGGGCCTTCTCTTAGTCCAACCACCAGGCTGAGTGAATCCTCGTGGGGCCAGGAGGGTCCTCAGTGACCCTCCACAAACCCAGTATCAAGTCACCCCAAGTGGGATCCAATTAGCATCCTGTCTCACCCAGAATCGCCACTTACCACACCTCTACCTGCCTCTGTTTGCTTGGACCCCGCCGTTTCTCCTGCAGTCCCAGACTAAGGAAGGACTGGACGGCCCGACCCAAGCCTCCCACGAATGATTTTAAGGAAGGAGATGCCCCTCAGCAGCCAGACATGAGGATTGATTCCAGGACTCACCCAGCTGCTGCCCCAGAGACCCCACAGAATTCCCAAGCAGAGCCAGTTCCCTGGGAGGGCTGCATGGAGGAGGAGGAGACCTGCAAACACTGGAGCCCAGGGGTTTCTACTGATTCATTCACAAAGCTTAGATCTCAGATCTTGGACATATGACTGAACTTCACAAAGTCTCAGGATCCACACACATTTTCCATTTATTCTTCTTATTTTATTTTATTTTCTAGACGGAGTCTTGCTCTGTCACCCAGGTTGGAGTGCAGTGGTGTGATCTCGGCTCACTGCAACCTCCACCTCCCAGGTTCCAGCAATTATTCTGCCTCAGCCTCCTGAGTAGCTGAGTAGCCAGGCGCCTGCCGCCACACCTGGCTAATTTTTTGTATTTTAGTAGAGACGGAGTTTCACCGTGTTGCCCAGGCTGGTCTCAAACTCCTGAGCTCAGGCAATCCACCTGCCTCAGCCTCCCAAAATGCTAGGATTACAGACGTGAGCCACCGGCCCAGCCTCCATTTATTCTTCTATCCACACATCCGCCAAGTACAGTCATCCCTCAGTATCCAGGAGGAATTGGTTCCAGGACCCCCACGGATACCAAAACCCATGGATACTCACGCCCCAGATATTAAATGGTGTAGTGGTTGCATGTAATGTACACACATCCTTTTGTACACTTTAAACCATCTCTAGATAACTCATAATACCTCATACTATGTAAATAGTTGTTATACTGTATTATTTTATTTGTATTATTTTTATTTTATTTTTTTCTGAATATTTTCTATCTTTGGTTGGTTGAATCTGAGGATGCAAAACCAGGCATAGGGTGGACTGGATGTTGGACCTGGTATTTGGGATGAAAGGGGAGTGAGAGGGCGTTCAGGGCAGGAAAGAAAGAAGCTAGCATTACAGCCAAGTGCAGTCAGGGACCTTCGGAGGCCTGCCAACAGCAGATGCGGAAAAGCTGGGAGCGCTGGGGTGAGTTGCTCAACTCCACCTGAGGGGCAGAAGGGGGCCAGGAACTCTGCTGCCAATAAGTCACCTTAGAATTAGGCTGTGGGGCTGGGTGCTGTGGTTCACACCTGTAATCCCAGCACTTTGGGAGGCTGAGGCGGGCAGATCACTTGAGTTCAGGAGTTCGAGACCAGCCTGGTCAACATGGTGAAACCCCGTGTCCACTAAAAATACAAAATTAGCTGGGTGTGGTAGTGGGCACCTGTAATCCCAGCTACTAGGGAGACTGAGGCAGGAGAATTGCTTGAACCAAGGAGGCGGAGGTTGCAGTGAGCTGAGATTGTGCCACTGCACTCCAGCCTGGGTGACAGACTGATACTCTATCTCAAAAAAAAAAAAAAAAAAAAGAAAAAAAAAAAAAAAGAAAAAAGAATTAAGCTGTGGGAGGTGAGAAGGGAGTTGCCAAGTAGACGAAGAAGGCTGCCTGGGAGCAGGGGAGGTGGGTGGGGGGCAGTAGCTGGATCACAGAGGACAACAGGAGGAGCGGAGGAAATGTTTGGTCAGACTGGTGTTTGGGAAGGTTGGCCACTGGCAGTGTGTGTGCAAGGGGGGACCTCAGGGAGCGAAGGTGGGTTAAGGGGGAGCTCAGACTGGTGTGGAGCCCTAACATGGACATCTATGATCTTTCTGCCTTTAGAGGGCTGGTTTTCACCAAGTTTCCACACTCACTGCAACCCAATGACAATGTTTAAATATTCTGGGTGAGTCATTTGTTAGGATTTCTGCAAAAGTATTTGATTCGATCCATTTGTGAATCAAGTTGGTCCTTCCTCCCTCCCCCCTCCCTCCCTCCTTCCCTTCCTCCCTCCCTCCTTCCTTCCTTCCTTTTCCTTCCTTCCTTCCTTCCTTCCTTCCTTCCTTCCTTCTTCTGTCTTGATTTGTTGCTCAGGCTGGAGTGCAGTGATACAATCAGAGCTCACTGCAGCCTGGAACTCCTGGACTCAAGCAATCCTCCTAGCTCAGCATCCTGAATAGCTAGGATTACAGGTGTGTGCCACCATGCCCGGCTAATTTTTTTATTTTTTGTAGAGATGGGATCTTGCTATGCTGCTCAGGATGGTCTTTTTTTTTGAGACAGTCTTGCTCTGTTGCCCAGGCTGGAGTGCAGTGGCACAACCATGGTTCACGGCAGCCTGAACTTCCTAGGCTTAAGTGATCCTCCCATCTCAGCCTCTTGAGTAGCTGAGACTACAGGCATTCACCACCATGCCTGACTAATTTTTTATTTTTTGTAAAATAAAAAATAAGATGGGGTCTCGCCATGTTGCCCAGGCTAGTCTCGAACTCCTGGACTCAAGCAATCCTCCTGCCTCAGCCTCCCAAAGTGTTGGGATTGCAGGCATGAGCCACCGTGCTTGGCCACCAGACTGGTCTTGAACTCCTGACTTCAAGTAGTCCTCCTGCCTCGGGATTGCAGGTGCAAGCCCCTGTGCCAGGCTAAGTTGGTGCTCTTTCTTTATGGATTGTTATTCCCCCAGGAGAGGCTGATAGCTACCCAGAGTTTTGCCTGTCAGTTTCGAGGTCTCATCTCAGTGACCCACAATCTCTCCAGCTTCCCAGCACTGCTGAGTGGAAAGTGTCTTCCTGTCTTTTCCCCTGCCCTGGGCCCAGGCAGCATCCAGGTAACTGTGGGGCTGAGGCTGGAGCAGGCCAGGCCCATGGAGCAGGTTGGCACCTCGAGAGTTTCTGCTTTTCCTCAGAATCTGAGGTACTTCTTGGTAATGAGGTAGAGCCCAACCTCCTTAAAAGTGACATTGTTCCCACACATGTTTAACTGATCTTGAAGGTGGCAACAAGGGGCAGAGGAGGAAGGACTAGCAGCACCAAAGGCCCTCAAAGCTTCCCTCATGGCCTTTGGTCCAACTGTCAGGTGCCATGCTTGCCAGTGCAGTTTGCTACCATTTGTGTGTTTGAATACAGTTAAAAATGCTGTAACTTTGTCTATAAAGACAAATAGACAAAACCAAGATCTGGAAGCAAGGAAAACAGTTAGGAAATGAAAATTATAATCCAGGTGAGAGGGGATGAAGACTTGAAGCAAGGCAGGAAGCGTGGGGAGGCAGATGCCACATACTCTTTTGCAAGCTTCTTGTGAACATCGAATTCAATAAGCTGCAGAAAAGCAGCTGGCATGGTGCCTAGCATACAGTAGGCATCAAATAAGTGCTGGGTTGCCACCTACCCCTTCCTTGAGGCAAGTTCTGTCAGAAAGCAGGCCCAGGGGTGTTCTCTGCAGAGAGAAGCCAGGATGAAGGCCTCGTTCCAGCTCCTTGGAGACCTGTGGGTCTGACCCCACACACCTGGCAGAAGTGCCTCCATTTTAACTGCCTTGGGCCTTCTTGACCACAGTGTGAGCGACATAAGTGCTCCATCCTTGTCTTCTCTCCTTGGTTCTTCCCTACTCACCACCACCCCAACCAACAAGAAAGGAAGAGAAAGGTCCCACCCCACATATATTGCCTGTCCCAGTGTTTGATAGGGAAGGAGGCGGTAACACTCAGTGTGACCCCCGCGCAAAGACGGTCCCCCCACACCCTGAGTTGGTGCCACACCATCAGCTCTGCAGCGGGCACTTTCAGCTCCTGCTGCTCCTTTGCCACCAGGTCTGGGGTTTCACTGTTTTGGGACTCAGTCCCCATGCCTGTCTTGTGAGGCTCTGGAATCACAGGAAAGAAACAGCGGGCTTCTCTGTGCTGGAGGTCCCCATGTCACAGTGGCCCAAGGCCAGGCCACGACATGAACACTCATGCTGCAGCTAAGAGTAAAGGCTCATCATTTCATCTGGAAACATTGACCTGTTTCTCCATTTTCCCCTTTAACTATATGGCCACAGCAGGATTCCTGGGCATAAGGGCATAACCCTCCTTGAGGTTTTGCTTTCCAAGTGAGTTGTTTTATTCTAAAAATCCTACATTATACTCTATTTTAGCATTGAGTATCATTATTTCCTTTCTTTTTATTGAGACAGGGTCTCAGCCTGTCACCCAGGCTAGAGCACAGTGGTGCAATCTTGGCTCACTGCAGCCTCAGCCTCCCCCAGCTCAAGTGATCCTCCTACCTCAGCCTCCTGAGTAGCTGGGAATAGAAGCGCCACCATGCCTGGCTAATTTTTTGTTTTTTGTTTGTTGGTTGGTTTTTGGTAGAGATGGGGCTTCGCCATATTGCTCAGGCTGGTCCCAAACTCCTGGGCTCAAGCGATCCTCCCACCTCAGCCTCCCAAAGTATTGGGATTATAGGCATGAGCCACCACACCTGGCCAAGTATCATTATTTCTAAAAGAGACTAGCATTGAGGCCAGATTCAGTGGCTCATACCTGTAATCCCATCACTCTGAGAGGCTGAGGTGGGAGGATTGCTTGAGCCTGGCATTCAAGACTGGCCTGGGCAACATAGGGAGACTTCATATCTAGAAAAAAAATTATATATATAATCTTAGCTGGGCATGATGGTGCATGCCTATGGGCCCAGCTACTGGGGAGGCTGAGGGCTGAGGTGGGAGGATAGCTTTAGCCCAGGAGTTTGAGGCTTCAGTGAACTATGATTGCACCACTGCACTCCAGCCTGGGCTACAGAGCAACCTGTCTCTACAACAAATAAATTTTCAAAAAGTTGCATTGAAGGAATAAGAATGAACCAATTGAAGGAAACACAGAGGAATTTTACAAACAGAGAGACCAGCAGGAATCAAGACCCAGGGACATGAACCAGCACCGGGTGGTGAAGAGACCATAAGCAGACCAGTAAAAAGGCTGAAATGGGAGGGGGCTTGAAAGATGGGACAGTTAGGACGGACCAGGAAAGGAACAACTTTGACTCCACTTGAAGGTGCATGGGCCACTTTTTGGAGGTGAGGAAGAACCACTGAGTGGGTTTTAGCAGGAGAACAGGGGAATATTTCTCTTTGGATCTGATTTCCCTGGCTGCAGTGTTGAGTGAGTGGGAGACAAGCCAGCAGAGAAGGATGGATTAATCTGCTCAGGCTGCCATAACAACCTACCACAAACTGGGGCTTCCATGACAAAAATGTACTGTCTCACAGTTCTAGAGGCTGCAAGTCTGAGATCAAGGTGTTGGCAGGGTTGGTTCCTTCTGGGGACTGTGAGGGAGAAGCTGTTCCAGGCCTCTCCTCCAGCTGCTGGTGGTTGCTGTCGATCTTCGGCCTTCTGTGGCCTATAAAAGCATCACCCCATCTCTGCCTTCATCTTCGCATGGCATTCTCCCTGTGTCTGTGTCTCTGAGTCCAGAGTTCCCCTTTTTATGGCCAGGTGTGGTGGCTCACACCTGTAATCCCAGCACTTTGGGAGGCTGAGGTGGGCAGATCACTCAAGGTCAGGAGTTTGAGAGCAGCCTGGCCAATATGGAGAAACCCCATCTCTACTAAAAATACAAAAAGTAGCCGGGCATGGTGGCACATGCCTGTAATCCCAGCTACTCAGGAGGCTGAGGCAGGAGAATCGCTTGAACCCAGGAGGCAGAGGTTGCAGTGAGCTGAGATCATGCCACTGCACTCCAGCCTGGATGACAGAGCCAGACTGTCACCAAACAAAAAGGCAAAAAACAAAAAAACAAAGTTCCCCTTTTTACAAGGACACCACTCAGATTGGTTTAGGGCCCACACACCACTGACCTCATTTTAACTTGATTACCTCTGTAAAGACCTTATCTCCAAATAAGGTCACATTCTGAGGCACTGGGTATTAGGACTTCAGCATGTGAATTTGGCGGGGGGAGGGACACAATTCAACCCACAACAAAGGGGGAGAATAGATTAGGAGCGTATGACTTGAACTACAGCCACAAAAGACAGACAAAATAGAGGGCCTAGGCCAGGCGCGGTGGCTCACGTCTGTACTCCCAGCACTTTGGGAGGCCTAGGTGGGCGGATCACTTGAGCCCAGGAGTTCCAGACCAGCTAGGCCAACATGGTGAAACCCTGTCTCTACTTAAAATATAAAAATTAGTCAGGCGTGGTGGCATGTGCCTGTAATCCCAGCTACTTGGGAGGCTGAGGTGGAAGAATCACTTGAACCTGGGAGGCGGAGGTTGCAGTGAGCCAAGATCTTGCCACTGCACTCCAGCCTAGGCAACAGAGTGAGACTCTGTCCAAAAAAAAAAAAAAAAAAAAAAAAAAAAGAGGGACTAGAACAGAATCATTTGAGGATGTAAAATCCACAAGTCTTGATATTTCATGAAATGTAGGGGAAGGAGAGTTCAACTTCTAGGTTTGGAGTACTTGCATTTCAGAGTTATTTAAGTGTTAGGACCAGAGGAGGAAAATGAGAGAGGAAGGTAGAGGGGACTGGACTATAAGGTGACAGATCATTCTAGATATATCGAGCTTGAAATATCTGTGGGACATTCCTATAGGTGAAACAGGAGAGAGATCAGAACCCTAAGACATGTTCGGTAGTGAGAAGCGTGTAGATAGAAGTTTAAAATAATGAGCAAGCACCGGACACAGTGGCTCACACCTCTAATTCCAGCACTTTGGGAGGCCAAGGCAGGTGGATCGCTTGAGCCTAGGAGTTTGAGACCAGCCTGGGCAACATGGTAAAACCCTGTCTCTACAAAAATAACAAAAATTTAGCTGGGCATGGTGGTGCATGCCTGTGGTCCCAGCTACTTGGAAGGCTGAGGTGAGAGGATCACCTGAGCCCGGGAGGTCAAGGCTGCAGTGAGCCAAGATCATGCCACTGCACTTCAGCCTGGGTGACAGAGTGAGACCCTGTCTCATAAATAAAATAAAATAAAATAAGGTAATGAGCAAGGAGGTAATTGCCCAATGAAAGCACGCAGAGAGAAGGCAGAGGGTCAAGAACCAAAGGCCAGGGAACCCTCAGGTATCAGGGCTGTGCTTAGTATCAGAAGTTTACTTAAAAATTCCAAGCCAGGCACAGTGGCTCATGCCTGTAATCCCAGCACTTTGGGAGGCTGAGGTGGGCGGGTCATTTGAGGTCAGGAGTTCGAGACTAGCCTGGCCAACATGGTGAAACCCCATCTCTGCTAGAAATACAAAAATTAGTTGGGCATGGTGGGATGTGCCTGTAATCCCAGCTACTTGGGAGGCTGAGGTGGGAGAATTGCTTGAACCCAGGAGGTGGAGGTTGCAGTGAGCTGAGATTTCGCCATTGCACTTCAGCCTGGGCAACAAGAGTGAAACTCCATCTCAAAAAAAAAAAAAAAAAAAAAAAAGGCCGGGCACGGCAGTGGCTCATGCCTGTAATCTCAGCACTTTGGGAGGCCAAGGTGAGTGGATCATGAGGTCAGGAGTTCAAGACCAGCCTGGCCAAGATGGTGAAACCCGTCTCTACTAAAACTACAAAAATTAGCCAGGCATGGTGGCAGGCGCCTATAATCCCAGCTACTTGGGAGGCTGAGGCAGGAGAGTCACTTGAACCCAGGCGGCAGAGGTTGCAGTGAGCCAAGATGATGCCACTGCATTCCAACCTGGGTGGCAGAGTAAGACTCTATCTTAAAAAAAAAAAATTCTAAAGAGGAGCCAACTTTCCATAGGAATGTTAGATCTGTGAGAACACGAATGCTGTCTGATTTGTTCACTGCTAAGTACTCAACTACCTAGAATAGTGCCTGGCTATTCTATTACAGAGTATAACTATTACAGAGTAATAGTTCTATGATAATAATAATTGTAATTATTATTATTATTTAAGAGGGCGGTCTCGCTGTCACCCACGCTGGAATGCAGTGATGCAATCACGGCTCACTGCAGCCTCCAACTCCTAGGTTCAAGCAATCCTCCAGCCTCAGTCTCCCAAGTAGCTAGGACTACAAGTATGCACCACCACGCCAGGCTAATTTTTAAATTTTTTGTAGAAATGGGGTTCCGCCATGTTGCCCAGGCTGGTCTTGAACTCTTGAGTTCAAGTGATCCTCCCACCTTGGCCTCCTAAAGTGCTGGGATTACAGGCCTGAGCCACTGCACCTGGCCAATTCCATAATTATTTGATGAATAAAATGAATTATTTGATCAATAATTATGATCAAATAATTCCATAATTATTTGATGAATAAAATGAATAAAACTACTGAGAGAGAGGTGTATGAAAAATCAGGAGTTCAGTGTCCTAGGAGCCATGAAAGTGATATCACCTCTATCATGCCTCACTTCAAAAATATCATTTTATGTTACTGATTTTAGTGACTTTAAAATTAGCTACTCCTAAAAGTTTTTTTTTAAACTTGCTTTGTAACATCATCATAAAAACTTCAGCAAAAAGCCCGGGCAACATAGTTAAACCCTGTCTCCACAAAAAGTTTTGAAAAATTAGCTGGGCATGGTGGTGTGCACCTATAGTCCCAGCTACTTGGGAGGCCAAGATGGGAGGATCACTTGAACCCAGGAGTTTGAGGCTGCAGTGAGCTATGATTGCACCATTGTGCTCCAGCCAGGATGACAGAATTAGACTCTGTCTCTACTAAAGAAAAAATAAAATAAAAGCCGGACATGGTGGCATGTGCCTGTAGTCCCAGCTAGGCAGGAGGATTGCTTGAACCTAGGAGTTGGAGGCTGCAGTGAGCAATGATCCCACCACTGCACTCCAGCCTAGGCAACAGGGAGAGACCCTGTTTCAAAAAAAAGACAAAAAAAATTCAACAAAAAATATTTGTGCATGGTGTTGGAATAGATATTATTAACATATTAGATACTGTTCTTCAAATGCAGTCTTACATGTTAATCCACAAAAATGATCAGATAAATAAAATTACTATATACTGCTTTACATGAATTGTTCATAGCAGCTTTATTTGTAATAGATGAAAACGGGAAATGATCCAAATGTCCATCAACAAGTGGATGGATAAACTGTGGAACAGCCATACAATGAAATACTACTAAGCAATAAAAAAGAATGAATATTGACACACACAATGACATTGATGAATCTCAAAATAGTAATGCTGCATGAAAGAAACCACACAAGAAAGTGCACATACTGTATGATTCCATTGATACAGAATTCTAGAAAGCGCCAGTGAATCTATGGTGACAGAAAGCAGATTGGTGGCTGCCTGGCAGACGGCGGGGACAGAAAGGGGCAGAATGGATTACACAGAAGCAAGGAAACTTTTGGAGGTGAAGGATATGCTCGGTATCTTTTCTTTTTTTCTTTTTGAGATGGAGTTTTGTTCTTGTTGTCCAGGCTGGAGTGCATTGGCGCGATCTTGGCTCACTGCAACCTCCGCCTCCCAGGTTCAAGCAATTCTCCTGCCTCAGCCTCCCAAGTAGCTGGGATTACAGGCATGTGCCACCACACCCGGCTAATTTTGTATTTTTAGTAGAGATGGGGTTTCACCATGTTGGCCAGGCTGGTCTTGAACTCCCGACCTCAGGTTATCCGCCCGCTTTGGCCTCCCAAAGTGCTAGGATTACAGGCATGAGCCACCGCGCCCGGCCATGTTCACTATCTTGACTATGGTGATGGTTTCACTGATGTGTACATCAAACTTATCAAACAGTAACCTTTAAATATATATAGTTTATCATATGTCAAGTATACCCCAATAAAGATGATTTTTAAAATGCATTTACCCAGCAAAAGATGCAGGCAAAATACATTTCAGAAAATATAGTCAGAGCAAGCTTATTACCAACAGACTATCACTAAACTAACTTCTAAATGGTGTACTTGAGGCAGAGTGATAGTAATACCACAAGAAAGGTTGGAGACGAAAGGAAGATGAAGACCAAGAAATTGACAAGCATGTGGGTAACCATTATCACCTATTCTGTCCAATATTTTACTGGAGGTCTTAACCAGGGCAGGAAGAAAAAAGGGGGATATAATAGGTGTAAGGATAGGAAAAAAGGAAAAAATGCTGTGATTTTCAGAAGTTATGATTGTCTATACAGAAAACCGAAGACTCTACAGAGAAAGTTTCAGAAATAAGAGACTTCAGCAAAGTTGCTGTAATACAGACTAGATATCTCAAAATCCATTGCATTCCTATACACTAGAAATAAACATTTAGAAAATATAGTTGAGGTTGGGAACAGTGGCACACGCCTGTAATCCTAGCAGTTTGGGAGGCCAAGGCAGGAGGATTGCTTGAGCACAGGAGTTCCAGACCAGCCTGGGCAACATGGTGAAACCCCATCTCTACAAAAAGATACAAAAATTAGCTGGGTATGGTGGCACACACCTGTGGTCCCAGCTTTGGAGGTCAAAGCAGGAGAATTGCCTGCACCCAGGAGTTGGAGGCTGCAGTGAGCTGTGATCATGCCACTGTGCTCCAGCCTGGGCGACAGAGTCAGACCCTGCCTCAAAAAGAAAAAAAAGATCAGTGGTTGTTAGGGGCTGGCGGGAGGGAGGGATTAATAAACAGAGCATGGAGGATTTCTAGGGCAGTGGAACTCTTCTGTATGATACTATAATGGTGGAAACATGCATTATACATTTGTCCAAACCAAACCCAAACCACAGTAATCAAGACAGTGTGGTATTGGAGAAGGGATAGACACATAGACCAATGGAACAGAATAGAGAACCCAGAAATAGACCCATACCAATGTGCCCAACTGATTTTTTAATTTTTATTTTTAATTAATTTATTTTTTGTTAGACACAGGGTCTCACTCTGTCACCTAGGCTGGAGTGCAGTGGCATGATCACAACTCACTGTAGCCTTGACCTCCTGGACTCAGATGATCCTCCCACCTCACCCTCCCAAGTAGCTGGGACTACAGGCGTTCAGCAGCACACCTGGCTATTTTTTTTAAATTTTTGGTAGAGATGGGGTCTTGCTATGTTGTCCAGGTTACCAACTGAGTCTCACTCTGTCGCCCAGCCTGGAGTGCAGTGACATGATCACGGCTCACTGCAGCCTCGACCTCCAGGACTCAGGTGATCCTCCCACCTCAGCCTCCCAAGTTGCTGGTACTACATTCACACACCACCGTGCCTGGCTAATTTTTGTATTTATTGTAGAGACAGGGTTTTGCCATGTTGCCCGGGCTGGGCTGCCAGCTGATTCTTGACAAAGGTGCAAAAGCGATTCAGTGGAACAAATAATGCTGGAGCCATAGGACATCCAATAGCAAAAACAAACAAACAAACAAAAACCAAAAAAGGAACCTGGACCTAAATCATACTTAGTACAAAAATTAACTCCAAATGGATGGATCATTGACTTAAATGTGAAGTGTAAAACTATAATGCTTCTAGGGAAAAACCTAGGATTATATATTTGGGATTAAGGCTAGGCAAAAAGAATTTAGAAGACAAAAACCAGAATTCATAAACGGGAAATTTGATCATTAGAAACTTTTGCTCTATGAAAAGACAAGCTATAGGCTGAGAGAAAATATTTGTAAATGACATATTCGACAAAAGGCTAGTATCTACAATATAAAAAGAACTCTCAAAAATCAACAGTAAAGAAGCAAACAATCCCTTTAGAAAATTGGCAAAAGATGTGAAGAGACATTTCACTGAACGGGATGTACAGATGGCAAATATCCACATGAAAAGATGTTCAATATCACTCGCCATTAAGAAAATGCAAATTAGGCCAGGTGTGGTGGCTCACGCCTTTAATCCCAGCACTTTGGGAGGCTGACGTGGGCAGATCACCTGAGCTCAGGAGTTCGAGACCAGCCTGGCCAACATAGTGAAACCCTGTTTTTTTCCTACTAAAAATAGAAAAATTAGCCTGGCGTGGTGGTGCACACCTGTAGTCCCAGCTACTGGGGAAGCTGGGGCAGGAGAATTGCTTGAGCCCAACAGGCAGAGGTTGTAGTGAGCCGAGTTCGCGCCACTGCACTCCAGCCTGGGCAAAAAAGTGAGACCCCATCTCAAAAAAAAAAAAAAAAAAAGAAAAAGAAAAAGAAAAAGAAAAGAAAATGCAAATTAAAACCACAATCAGCTATCAGTCATGAATATCAGAATGGCTAAAATTAAAAAAAAAAAACTGACAATACGAGATGGTGGCCAGGATGCAGAGAAACCGGATCACTCATGCATGGCAGGTGGGAATGTAAAATGATCCAGACAGTCTGGTAGTTTCTTACAAACTAAACATGCAATTACCATATAGCCTAGCAATTGCACTCTTGGGCAGTTATCCTAGAGAAATGAAAACCCATATTCACATAAAAACTTGTACATTAATGTTCATAGCAGCTATGTTAGAAATAATGAAAGACTGGAAACAACTCAGACATTCTTCAATAGGTGGATGGTTAAACAAACCATGGTACATCCATACTGTGGAATACTATTCAGCAAGAAAAAGGAATAAGATGGGCTGGGCGCAGTGGCTCATGCCTGTTATCTCAGCACTTTGGGAGGCTGAGGTGGGTGGATCACTTGAGCCCAGGAGTTCGAGACCAGCCTGGGCAACATGGCAAAACCCCATCTCTACAAAAAATACAAAAATTACCCTGGTGTGGTGGTTTGCACCTGTAGTCCCAGCTATCTGGGAGGTTGATTGAGGTGGGAGGATCACTTGAGCCCGGGAGGGGGAGGTTGCAGTGAGCTGTGATCGCGCCACTACACTCCAACCTGAGTGACAGAGTGAGACCCTGTTTCAAAAAAAGAAAAAAAAAGGTACAAGATGTTGATACATGCAGCAACTTGGATGAATCTCTAGGGAACTATGCTGAGTGAAAAAAGTCAAATCCAACAGGTCACATATTGTATAATTCAAGTTCTATAACAGTCGTGAAATGACAACATTCTAGAGATAGAGAACAGATTAGTGTCAGGGATTAGGAACCTGGAGGGGATACACGGCAGGCACAAGTGTAGCAGGCGTGGTTGTGAAAGGGCAGCAGGAGACATCCCGGGGTTGTGTCAATGGCTACATCCTGGTTGTGATATTGTGCTGTTGTTCTGGAAGGTGTCACCATTGGAGGAAACTGGGTGAAGGGCACATAGGATCTCTGTATTATTCTTGCAATTGCATGGGAACTGACACTGATCTCAAAATCAAAGTTTAATTTTTAAAAATGTGCAGCTCACCTAGGATGATTGTATAACTGGTTTAGACCATGGCTACATAGAATTAACCAGAGAGTGGTGAGAACAAGGTGGGGCAGGAAGGAATCTTCTGGACACAGAAGAGAACAAGCAAGAACGTGGTGGTGGGAGCCACGCTGCCTGGGTTAGAATCTTGGCTCTGGCCCACACTCGTGCTGTGTCCCTGGCTAAGTTACTGCCTTCCTCCAAGCCTCAGTCTCCTTATCTGTGAAATGTAGGTGAGTTCATATGTGGAATCGCTTAGGGCAGCATCTGATACAGAGCTAGCACTCAAGGGTTTGTTATTCTTTCTATCATTTCACCTAGGAAGGGTGTGCTCAACTGGAAATGCTAGGTGGACTTACAGTAACACCGTAAAATCCATTGTGTGAATGTTTAGCTCATGAGAATTTCACTCTTCATGCTCTGGGGTAACTAACA
This sequence comes from Pongo abelii, assembly GCF_028885655.2. Classification (NCBI taxonomy): domain Eukaryota; kingdom Metazoa; phylum Chordata; class Mammalia; order Primates; family Hominidae; genus Pongo; species Pongo abelii. Next base: position 47,921,616 of record NC_072008.2, read on the forward strand.
TATATTCTACATACTCACTTGTATGACTATTCAGATCTGCTGCAGTACTTCATTCTTCTCCATTGCTATCCCAATTTATGTGATGAAAAGAATATAAATTTTTTAAAATAAAAAATAACCTATAACTCATAGAATAAAATAGGGAACCATGAGTCCATACTGATATAAATAAATGAATACATTGAAAATTTGATGAGGAACAGAATGTTTACAAGATCTCAAAGTGCCTTTCCGCAAACTACTGATTTTTTAAAATAATTTATTTTATTTAATCCATTATATCCAAAATGTTATCATTTCAACATGTAATCAATATAAAAAGTTGAGATAAGGCTGGGCGCAGTGGCTCACATGTGTAATCCCAGCACTTTGGGAGGCCGAGGCGGGCGGATCACCTGAGGTCAGGAGTTCGAGACCGGCCTGACCAACATGGTGAAATCCTGTCTCTACTAAAACTACAATAAAAAACCGGCCAGGCGCTGTGGCTCATGCCTGTAATCCCAGCACTTTGGGAGGCCAAGGCGGGCGGATCATGAGGTTAAGAGATCAAGACCATCCTGGCCAACATGGTGAAACCCCGTCTCTATTAAAAGTATAAAAATTAGCTGGGCGTGGTGGCGGGCACCTGTAGTCTCAGCTATTCGGGAGGCTGAGGCAGGAGAATCGCTTGAACCCGGGAGGCGGAGGTTGCAGTGAGCTGAGATCACGCCATTGCACTCCAGCCTGGGCATCTTAAAAAAAAAGGGCAAATATTTATTTTTACTTATTTACTTACAAATTTTTCTTCAGAGATGGGGTGATATAGTTTGAATATATGTCCTTGCCAAAGCTATGTTGAATTGTAATCCCCAATGTTTGAGGTGGGGCCTGGTGGGAGGTGATTGGGTCATGGGGGCGGATCCTTCATGGCTTGGTGCTGTCCTCATGATAGTGAGTGGGTTCACTTCACAAGATATTTGGTTGTTTAAAGTGTGTGGCACCTCCCCACCCTTTGCTCTCGCTCTGCCATGTGAGATACCTGTTCCCACTTCGGCTTCCGCCATGAGTAAAAGCTCCTTGAGGCCTCCCCAGGCTCCTTCCTGTACAGTCCTGTGCAAAACTGTGAGCCAATTAAGCCTCTTTTCTTTATAAATTACTCAGTCTCAGGTATTTCTTTATAGCAATGCAAGACTGACCTAATTCACGGACAGGGTCTCCCTCTGTCGCCCCGGCTGGCGTAGTGGCTCGATCTCGGCTCATTGCAACCTCTGCCTCCCAGGTTCAAGCAATCCTCCTACCTCAGCCTCTGGAGTAGCTGAGATTACAGGTGCTAGCCACCATGCCCAGTTAAGTGCAATATTTAAAGGGTTCTGAAATTTTTCTTCCTTTGAAAGCTTTCACTAACTGAGAACTTCAAAGTGCTATTTTCCTGAGAAATTCAAATAACTTTCAATTATTTCTAGGGTACCCTAGCAGTTACTTGGGGAAATAAAAAAGAAAATTCAATATCTATCTTACTCCTCATGCCAAAATAAATTTCATCTGGATAGAAGCTTTAAATGTAAAACAAAAATAAAAAATAAAAAATAAAACCAATCAACAAACTAGGGAGTATTACGTTAAAACAAGGGGAAATATATATATATATATATATATATTTGGAAACGGAGTCTCGCTCTGTCACCCAGGCTGGAGTGCAGTGGCTCAAGCTCGGCTCACTGCAACTTTGGCCTCTTGAGTTCAAGCAATTCTCCTGCCTCAGCCTCCCAAGTAGCTGGGACTACAGGTGCCCACCACCACGCCTGGCTAATTTTTTTTTTTTTTTGTATTTTTAGTAGAGATGGGGTTTCACCATATTGCCCAGGATGGTCTCAAACTCCTGAGCTCAGGCAATCCACCTGCCTCGGCCTCCCAAAGTGCCAAGATTACAGGCATGAGCCACCGCGCCCGGCCAGGGAAAATATTTTTATAATTGACAAATTAGAAGTCATGAAAAAAAATGAATGAATTAGGCCCCCCAAAATTTTAATTCTTTGCATGTGCTTTGGAACATTTTGCTGATCTTATACCAAGATAATTTTTTTAAGGAAAATGAGATCAGTGAGTACTTATTGCTCTGCAAGCTATTTTTATTCACTTGGCAGTAAAATGATGGCATCTTTCCAAGTGAGTGCATTTGTTTTAATGGATGTATTAGTATCTCATTATATAAAAGTCTATATTTAGATATTACCCTCTTCTCTTTTGTTAATATCTTAACTAACTAGGTTATATGAGGAGCAAAGAATGAGCCTACACCCAGCACCTAAACCAATGGTTTCATGACATTTTCTGCTCCAACATGTGGCTAGAGACAAGTGATTCTGAGAAGAAAACTGCCGAATCACAGAACAATTTTACACTACTCCAGGTGGATAGGAAGTTTAATATTTTTTTTAAAAAAAACAGGCTGGGTGTGGTGGCTCATGCCTGTATCCCAGCACTTTGGGAGACCGAGGACAGAAGATGACTTGAGCCCAGGAGTTTGGGACCAGCCTGGGCAACATAGGGAGATCCTCGTCTTTACAAAGATAATAAAAAATATTAGCCAGGCGTGGTGGTGCACGCCTGTAGTCCCAGCTACTGGTGGGGGAGCTGAGGTGGTGGTGGGGCTGCAGTTGGTGGGGGGGATGTTGAGGTGAGAGGATGGCTTGAGCCCATGAGTTCAAGGCTGCAGTGAGCTATGATAGCGCCACTGCACTCCAGTCTAGGTGACAGAGCGAGATCTTATCCCAAAATAATAATAATAATAATAAAAACAAATAAAAAACAAAAGTTCATTTAGATTTTGAAGATAATAAACTTTTGAATATTTAAAATTACACAGTTTTGCTTTCCAGAGTGATGATAAAAGTGTACCATTTGAGTCATTAACTCTTTTTTTTTTTTTTTTAAGAGGGTCTCACTCTGTCTAGCAGGATGCAGTGCAGTGGCACGATCTCAGCTCACTGAAACCTCCGCCTCCAGGGTTCAAGCGATTCTCTTACCTCTCAACCTCCCGAGTAGCTGGTATGACTGGTGTGCACCACCACCCACCTCAGCCTCACAGAGTGCTGGGATTACAGGCATGAGCCACTGCGCCCGGCCCATTTTAGTCATTAACTTTTAAAAATTAACTTCACACATCAGTACATCTCAGATGTTTATAATGAAAAGGAGGGTGGACGTGTGTGTGGGGGGGTGAGCTTTCTAATTTGACCACCTCAATATTGTATCTGCCAAGCAGTTTCCAACTTATATCAAGTCAAATGAGTACTTAGTTGTTTTCTTTAGTTCTTAGAATATTTCCCCTACATTCTCCATGGCTCGGTTCTTTCTAGAAAATTCCCTGGATGGAATTTTCCACATAGCCCAGCAGAGGGCCCTGTATTCTGAGCCACAGTCAGGCATACACAGAAGACACTGCAGACACCAATCAGCAAATCAGGAACGAGAATTCCTCTCCTCCCACACTCCAGCCAAAGGGCTCTCAGGTTCCAATTGCAGCCGGTCAGCTAACAACTGACGGTGTCTGCACTTCCTTTTAGTCTAGGCGGCGGCAGAAATGGTTTCTAAGAATACCCAGTGGCTCTGGAAAACATTTCCATCATGTGAATGAGCCTGCACGTATTTTATATTACAGCTATTATTCCCCTCAGATTCCTATTCTCATTTTAAAATGTATTTAAAATATATAGAGACATAAAGGCTTCAGAAGAAAATGCATTAAAAAGGAATATATCACAATGGTAAACTATGATTATTACTAAAGAGATTATGGCTTATTTCACTCCATTCTTTAATTTCCCAGATTTTACACCATTATCGTGTTTCTTTTATTTTGAATATTCTCTTTTCAGAAAAAGAAAATATAGTTTGAAAAAGCGGCTGGGTGCGGTGGCTCATGCCTTTAATCCCAGCACTTTGGGAGGCCGAGGTGGTTGGATTATTTGAGGTCAGGAGTTCGGGACCAGCCTGGCCAACATGGTGAAACCCTCTCTCTATAAAAATACAAAACTTAGCTGGGCGTGGTGTCGGGCGCCTGTAATCCCAGCTACTTGGGAGGCTGAGGAATGAAAATTGCTTGAACCCAGGAGGCGGTGGTTGCAGTGAGCCGAGATCGCGCCACTGCACTCCAGCCTGGGCGATAGAGGGAGACTCTGTCTCAAAACAAACAAACAAACAACAACAAAAAAGCAAGCGACAGGAAGTAAATATATGTCTATCAAAAAGATTAACAACACTTGGAGCAATTTTTTAAAATCTGTATTAAAAGAATTTTTAGAACATAAGTGGATGCTTATGTGTAAAATAATATACAAGAAAGTAATTTATTTAGCCTATATATAACTGATCATTTTAACCCTTGTAGCCAAAAAGTAGAAGCACCCACTTATGTGCAGAGGGTACAGATATCCTTTCCAGAAAGAAATGAAAAACACTGCACCATGAAGTGCTGTTATTTTTATCTTGATTTCAAGGAACAGGAGAAGACCCTGTCTGATGACTTTCTGTCATTAAAGTATATTTTGAATGAAAGGATCATTTACCCATTTATACCACAAATATTTAGAGATTCAGATACTTTTCATACCATGAACTCCCCAACCCTCCGAAGAAAAAGGGACCTCATCTAGATCACAAGCCCCTCTTCTTAGGAAACTGGAACTGTTACTATCACTCCAACCCCAGCTGTCACTTGGCTAAGCCCCACTCATTCTTTAGTCCTCCAACTATTCTTCAGGGAGACCTCATCTCCTTGGACCTTAACTGGCCTCTGCCCTCTGGGCATTGCCTTCCTCAGTACCCGTGGATGGGCCCAGTCATCAAACCCATTGCAGACACAGAGGGCTTCTCTAAACTGTGAGTACAAAGAAGGGCCAGGAAACCCTTGAGCCAAACCTGCTGACATGGAAGTCCTATGTACATATATGTAGACATACAGAATAAGTATGTTTGTAGGCATTCTTTAGTTCCAAGATAGGGGATTTCTTCTCTTTTCCACCATATTTTATTTTGCATTTTAAAATGCTTATTTTGTGCCGGGTGCTGTGGCTCACGCCTGTAATCCCAGCACTTTGGGAGGCTGAGGCGGGTGGATCACTTGAGGTCAGGAGTTTGAGACCAGCCTGGCCAACATGGTGAAACCCCGTCTCTACTAAAAATACAAAAATTAGCCAGGCGTGGTGGCAGGCGCCTGTAGTCCCAGCTACTCGGGAGGCTGAGGCACAAGGATCTGTTAAACCCAGATGGCGGAGGTTGCAGTGAGCCAAGATCGCACCACTGCACTCCAGCCTGAGCGACAGAGTGAGACTTTGTCTCAAAAAAAAAAAAAATAAAATAAAATAAAATAACGCTGGGCGCGGTGGCTCACGCCTATAATCCCAGCACTTTGGGAGGCTGAGGTGGGTGGATCACGAGGTCAGGAGGTCAAGACCACCCTGGCTAATATGGTGAAACCCCATCTCTACTAAAAATACAAAAATTAGCCAGGCGTGGTGGTGTGTGCCTGTAATCCTAGCTACTTTGGAAGCTGAGACAGGAGAATTGCTTGAACCCAGGAGGTGGAGGTTTCGGTGAGCCAAGATTGAGCCATTGCACTCCAGCCTGGGTGACAAAGCAAGACTCTGCCTCTAAATAAATAAATAAATAAATAATAAAATAAAATAAAATGCTTATTTTGAAATAATTTCAAACAGAAAACTTGTAAGAATAGAACAAAGAACCGTATATCCTCTATCCAGATTCCTCACTTGCTAAAATTTTACCCTGTATGCTTTTGTTTAGAGATAGTCTCCCCGTGTCATCCAGACTGGGGTGCAGGGGTGTGATCACAGCTCACCGCGCCTCAACCTCCTGGGCTCAAGAGATCTCACCTCAGGTTCTCAAGTAGCTGGGACCACAGGCGGGCAACCACCACACCCAGCTAATTTTTAATTTTTTTGTAGAGACGGGATCTCGCTCTGTTGTGCAGGCTGGTCTTGAACTCCTGGGCTCAAGCAATCCTTCCATCTTGGCCTCCCAAATTGCTGGGATTACGGGTGTGAGCCATTGCACTTGGCTGCTAGTTTTCTCAATCAAAAGTGGTCTAGGTAACCTGTAAATAAAGGATTAAAAATTTAAGATGTTCTAAAATAAAAAGAAGAAATTAGCTATTAAGCCATGAAAAGACTCAGGTGATATTTAAATGAATATTGTTAAGTGAAAGAAGCCAGTTTAAAAGGTTACATACTGTGATTCCAAGTATATGACATTTCTGGAAAAGGTGAAACTAATGAGGGAATAAAAGATCAGTGGTTGGCTGGGCATGATGGCTCATGCCTGTAATCCCAGCATTTTGGGAAGCTGAGGCGAGAGGATCACTTGAGGCCAAGACTTCAAGACCAGCCTGGGCAACATAGTGAGACTCCATCTCTATAATAAATAAATAAATAAATAAATAAATAAATAAACAAATAATTGGTGGTTGCTTGGGGTTCCAGGGAAGGGATGGAAATTTTTAGTTTTATTAATAATTTGTAAATATTAATATATGTGGTGTGTGGCTTCTATTTGGATTCTTACTTCAGGACCTGCTAGGTGTGGGCTTAGAATATTGCATAGATGGGCCGGGCGCTGTGGTTCACGCCTGTAATTCCAGCACTTTGGGAGGCCGAGGTGGACAGATCATGAGGTCAGGAGTTCAAGACCAGCCTGGCCAACATAGTGAAACCCCATCTCTACAAATACAAAATAATACAAATATAAAAATACAAAAAAAATTAGCTGGGCATGGTGCTGGGCGCCTGTAGTCCCAGCTACTTGGGAGGCTGAGGCAGGAGAATCACTTGAACCCAGGAGTCGGAGGCTGCAGTGAGCCAAGATCACGCTACTGCACTCCAGCCTGGGCAACAGAGCGAGACTCTGTCTCAAAAAAAAAAAAAACATTGTATAGATGTTCTTCTTAAAGAAAAGCAAATTTGGAAGAACTTGTTCCACCAGATGTCAGAGCACATATAACTTAACACAGCGTGGTACTGCTGCAGGGATAGACAAGCAGATAAATGAAGCTGGATGGAAAGCACAGCAGCATGCCCAGCATGGACCCTTGGTCTATGATCAAGGTGTTATTACAGAGCAATGGGGAAGGGCAGACCTTTCAAAACAGTGGTTCTGAGCTGGGTGAGGTGGCTCATGCCTGGAATCCCAGTGCTTTGGGAGGCTGGGGCGGGAGGATTGTTTGAGGCCAGGAGCTCAAGACCAGCCTTGGCAACATGGTGAAACCCTGTCTCTACAAACAATAAGAAAATTACCTGGATGTGGTGGCGTGTACCTGTAGTCCCAGCTACTCAGGATGCTGAGGTGGGAGGGTCACTTGAGCCCAGTTGTTCAAGGTTATAGTGAGCTATGACCGCACTACTGCACTCCAGCCTGGGTGACAGAGTGAGACCCTGTCTAAAAAAAAAAAAAAAAAAAAAAAAATCTGAGCCCAATTGCATATCTATAGGGAAAAATAAATAAATAAAATTGGTTCCCTATTGCACACTATCCACCAAACATCAACTCACAGGATATTATAGATCTGAACATGAAAGGCAGAACTAGGCCCAGTATGGTGGCTCATGCCTGTAATCCCGGCACTTAGGGAGGCTGAGATGGGGGGATCATTTGAGCTCAGGAGTTCAAGACCAGCCTGGGCAACATAGTGAGACCTCATCTCTACTGAAAATTTAAAAATCAGCTGGGCCTAGTGGCATGCACCTGTAGTCCCAGCTACTCGGGAGGCTGAGGCACCAGAATCACTTGAACCTGTAAGGCAGAGGTTGCAGTGAACCATAGCCGCACCACTGCACTCCAGCCTGGATGACAGAGTGAGACAGTGTCTCAAAAAAAAAAAAAAAAAGAGAAAGAAAGAAAGGCAGAACTAACTGTAAAGCCTTTAGTAAATAATGGAGTTTTGTAAATCAATATAAAAAGAAGAAACGAAATGGAAAAGAATAACTATCAGCAACTCACAATGAAGGAAGTTCAGATGACATCTAAACGTGTGAAAAAGGGCACTGTCTCACTAGAAACAAGGAAATTGCACATTAAAACCACAATAAGATTGTCAAACATGGCCAGGCACAGTGGCTCACGCCCGTAATCCTAGCACTTTGGGAGGCTGAGGCCGGCGGATCACGAGGTCAGGAGATTGAGACCATCCTGGCCAACATGGTAAAACCCTGTCTCTACTAAAAATACAAAAATTAGCTGGGCGTGGTGGTGGGTGCCTGTAATCCCAGCTACTCGGGAGGCTGAGGCAGGAGAATAGCTTGAACCAGGGAGTAAGAGGTTGCAGTGAGCCAAGATTGCACCACTGCACTCCAGCTTGGTGACAGAGCCAGACTCCGTCTCAAAAAAAAAAAAAGATTGTCAAACATGTAAAAGTCTAATGGAACTGTCAGTACGTGTATTGTCATTGGAAACAGCTTGGCGATATCTATTAACTTTGAGGATACACACTCTCTGTCAGCCAGAGATGCAAACACATGTCCACAGAGCCTAAGGAGGCATCTCTTTACTATGTGGGTCATGCCAGTGCAGGATTTCTCTAAATATTTTAATTGGTGCACAGATCTTAAACCCCAGTCATTTGACCCATGGGAACCCATTTCTAACATCCACAAGCTAATAACAAGCAGTAATGTTGCAAATGAAAAGACATTTAAAATGCTCATTTTACAAATTATCAAAGCCTCCAGTGTTGCATGGTAGATAAACAACTATTAGTAGCCTTCCACAGTGAGATCTTTCTTTTTTTATTTTTTGAGACTGAGTCTCACTCTGTCACCCAGGCTGGAGTGCAGTGGCACGATCTCGGCTCACTGCAACCTCCGCCTCCCGGGTTCAAGTTATTCTCTGCCTCAGCCTCCCGAGTAGCTGGGATTACAAGCATGGGCCACCACACCCGGCTAATTTTTGTATTTTTAGTAGAGACAGGGTTTCACCACGTTGGCCAGGCTGGTCTCGAACTCCTGGCTTCAAGTGATCCACCCGCCTGGGCCTCCAAAAGTGCTGGGATTACAGGCATGAGCCACTGCGCCCAGCCCACAGTGAGACCTTTCTAATCAAATGTCAGCTCACTGTCCATGGTTAGGAACTCCCAATTAGAATGACTTGTTGTCCTCAGGTGTCAATTAAGACCAACCTACCTGAGGTAGACACTCTGATGTGCCTCCTGGATCCCACTTCAAGCAGGGGCTTGTTTTCCCAGCACTGGTAGTGCTGTGAGCAGATAGCTCTCAACTGCCAGCCCCTTCAGGAGTGGCCTCCGCTGCGGAAAGCCTCCTTGTGCAAGGGCATACCCTTCCCAGGGCAGTCCACATCCATAATTGATCAATGAAGGGAAACGAAGTCCTGGTTATCTTCAGCCAGCTCGATAAATCTCTGATGGACCAACCTAGCTCCAGAACTTTCCTGCAGGATCATCCAAGGCTGTGCTAGGGACTGTATCATAGCTGTTTGGTCCCTCTGTCCAATCCTACCTCTTCCACTTTCCTTCACATGCATTGATAGCAAATAAACAGTCTGTGCGCTCAACTCCATCTCAGAGCTGGCTGGTTAGAAAAACCAACCTCCCAGCACTTTGGAAGGCCAAGGCGGGCGGATCACTTGAGATCAGGAGTTCGAGACCAGCCTGGCCAACAGGGTGAAACCCCGTCTCTACTAAAAATACAAAAATTAGCCACGTGTGGTGTTGAGTGCCTGTAATCTCAGCTACTCAGGAGGCTGAGGCAGGAGAATCACTTGAACCCAGGAAGCAGAGGTTGCAGTGAGCTGAGATCATGCCACTGCACTCCAGGCTGGGTGACAGAGCGAGACTCCGTCTCAAAAAAAAAAAAAAAAAAAAAAAAAGAGAAACCAACCTGCAATATCTCCTTTTTATCTTGCTGCCTATGCTGTAAGGTTTTAAAGGAAATGATAAACATTGTGACTACCTGATTAGATGGATGAGTCTTTGGCTTCAAGGTACATGGTTTCAGAGCTGGGCGTGATGGCTCATGCCTGAAATCCCAGCGCTTGGGGAAGCTGAGGCGGGAGGATCACTTGAGCCCAGGAATTTGAGACCAGCCTGAGTAACATAGTGAGACCCCGTCGGTACAGAAAATTAAAAAATTAGCTGGGCCTGGTTGTGCACGCCTGTAGTCCCAGCTACTGAGACTCCAGAGGCTGAGTTGGGAGGATCCCTTGAGCCCAGCAGTTTGAGGCTTCAGTGAACTGTGATCATGCCACTACACTCCAGCCTGGGTGACAGAGCAAGATCTTGTCTCAAAAAGCACATGGTTTCAACAAACTTATGTGTATAATATAAAGTTAATATTATATATCTAGATTACACCTCAAGTTGCAAACTTTCAGCCTACTGTGAAATGTGTGCATTTTGAATGAAGATACAAATGGAAAAAATTATTTAACTCAGCTTGGTTTTCTATTAGTTTGTACAAATACAAAGTCACTCAGACTGTTGGATAAAACATGAAAACCTGCCCTATAGTTGTAAATATATATATATATTGCTCTAGAAATTGAGAATTGTATCTGAATTAGAACCTCATATTAAGAGCCAGGCATGGGCCGGGCACGGTGGCTCACGCCTGTAATCCCAGCACTTTGGGAGGCCAAGGCAGGTGGATCACCTGACGTCAGGAGTTCGAGACCAGCCTGGCCAATATGGTGAAACCCTGTCTCTACTAAAATACGAAAAAATTAGCCTGGCATGGTGGTGCATGCCTGCAGTCCCAGCTACTTGGGAGGCTAAGGCATGAGAATCGCTTGAGCCTGGGAGGTGGAGGTTGCAGTGAGCCGAGATTGTGCCACTGCACTCCAGCCTGGGTGACAGAGTGAGACTCCGTCTCAAAAAAAAAAGAAAAAAGAAAAAAAAAAGAGCCAGGCACAGTGGCACACTCCTATAATCCCAGCTACGTGGGAGGCTGAAACAGGAGGATCCCTTGAGTTCAAGAGTTAGGGACCAGCCTGGGCAACATAATGAGACCCTTTTCTCAATTAAAAAAAGAATAATAATAATAAGAAAAATCCCAAACCTCATATTGAGGATAAAAATGGTTTTCATCATCTTAGCCTTTCTTGTTTCTTACAGTTTTGTATAACATAAATTTTAAATTAATCTGAACAGAAACATTCGATATCAGAGTAAAATATTTGCATCTTTTGAAACAGAAGATTTTAGTGCAATATAAATGACTAAATCTCATGGCCAGGCATGGTGGCTCAAGCCTGTAATCCCAGCACTTTGGAGATGCTGAGGTGGGCGGATCATTTGAGGTTAGGAGTTTGAGACCAGCCTGACCAACATGGGGAAACCCTGTCTCTACTAAAAATACAAAAATTAGCTGGGGCGCGCCTGTAGTCCCAGCTACTTAGGAGGCTGAGACAGGAGAATTGCTGGAACCTGGGAGGCAGAGGTTGCAGTGAGCTGAGGTTATGCCACTTCACTCTAGCCTGGGCGACAGAGCAAGATTCTGTCTCAAAAAAACAACAACAAAACAAAAAAAGAGTAAATCTCCATTGAATTTTTTTTTTTTTTTTTTGAGATGGAGTTTCACTCTTGTTGCCCAGGCTGGAGTGTCAATTGTGCAATCTCAGCTCACTGCAACCTCTGCCCTCCTGGGTTCAAGTGATTCTCCTGCTTCAGCCTCCTGAGTAGCTGGGATTACAGGTGTCTGCCACCATGCCCGGCTAATTTTTATATATAATATGTATTTTTAGTAGAGATGGGTTTTCACCATGTTGACTAGGCTGGTCTCGAACTCCTGACCTCAGATGATCCACCTGCCTCGGCCTCCTAAAGTGCTGGGATTACACCACCGCGCCCGGCCGAAATATTTTAATAGTGCCATCAGAGGGCCGCACTTTAGGAAACACTTGATACCGTCAAGCCTTCTAGGTTTAGCAATTACTGGTTTTCAGAGCTTTAAAAACGTTAAGATAGAAAATAACTTGCATCAGGAAAATGAGAAAGTGAAAGAGAAACGTAGGGAGGTAGTCACAATAAAGTATTAGGTGATGATGGGTTAAGACAAGAAGAATCTTAAATGTCTAGGGGCCTAATATTGCCAATATTGCTTTTCAGAATTAGGAAGTGTCATCTCTAGGCCAGGCACGGTGGCTCACGCCTGTAATCCCAACACTTTGGGAGGCCAAGGTGTGTGGATCACCTGAGGTCAGGAGTTTCAGACCAGCCTGGCCAACATGGTGAAATCCCGTCTCTACTGAAAATACAAAAATTAGCTAGGAGTGGTGGCAGGCGCCTGTAGTCCCAGCTACTCGGGAGGCAGAGGCAGGAGAATTGCTTGAACCCAGGAGGTAGAGGTTGCAGTGAGCCGAGATTGTGCCACTGTACTCTAGCCTGGACAACAGAGCCAGACTTCGTCTCAAAAAAAAAAAAAAAAGATGTCATTTCTCACAAGAGCTCCATTTTTTAAACAGGAAGTTTAAGTGAAACTCACCCTTCTGTGGCATTCTCAATAGCTTCAGTACCATGTTTTTAGCATCAATCAAAATCATTCTAATATTATAATACAAATGACATTGTTTCAGGAACAAGATTGGGATAAAAGAGTAAACACAGATTTAGAGGAGCTAGGGTAGGCCTGCTGTGAAAGACAGATCTAGGACCCCTCATTCTGTCCCTACCAAGTTCAGCCTTCTCATCCTTGGGACCAGGGAGGGAGAAAAGAGGATCTTATTTTCCATATCTGCTGAACCTTGACTTTGTCAGCTTTTGCCTGGACTGATCCCAACTTCAGACACCTCACTCTACATTTATGCCACAAGACATCTCTTTTTCCTTCTGTATTGAAAAAGAGTGCTCATGAGATAGAGTAATGTTTAGACTTAGGCCAGGGGCAGTGGCTCATGCCTGTAATCCCAGCACTTTGGGAGGCCGAGGTGGGTGGATCACCTGAGGTCAGGAGTTCAAGATCAGCCTGGCCAACATGGTGAAACCCCGTCTCTACAAAAATACAAAAATTAGCCGGGTGTGGTGGCGGGTGCCTATAATCTCAGCTACTTGGGAGGCTGAGGCAGGAGAATCACTTGAACCTGGGAGGCGGAGGTTGCAGTGAGCCGAGATCGTACCACTGCACTCTAGCCTGGGTGATAAGAGCAAAACTTCATCTCAAAAAAAAAAAAAAAATTTTAGACTTGAAAATTAGGCATCACCTATAAAATGTTAAAGGTTGTCAGGTGAGTGCATTTGCGGATATCAATAACTTGTTGTTTTTTAGTGATTTCCCAAGGAAACGTAAAAGACATTTGAATATTTTCCTTCCATGCCCCTGGCTAACATCATCTTTGATCATGGAGTTATTGAGAACTTGAATCTGAGACAAAAAATGTTGTGTAATCGAGAGGAAAGAAACGTTCCCAGATCAGTTGTTTTGTTTTGTTTTGTTTTGTTTTTGAGACAGGGTCTTGCTCTTTCACCAGGCTGGGGTGCAGCGGCCTGATCATAGCTCACTACAGCCTCAACCTCCCATGCTGAAGCAATCCTCAGGCCTCAGCCTCCCAAGTAGCTAGGACTACAGGTGTGTGCCACCATGCCCAGCTAGTTTTTTTATTTCTTGTAGAGATGGGGTTTCACTTTGTTGCCCAGACTGGTCTTGAACTCCTGGGCTCAAGCAGTCCTCCTAGCTTGGCCTCCCACAGTGCTGGGTTTACAGGTGTGAGCCACCTTAAACAAGATCCCATCCTTGAACAAGAAATATGGTGTATTACTTGCTTGGGCTGCCATGACAAAATACACAGAGACTTGGGGGCTTAAACAATAGACATTTATTTTCTCATAGTTCTGGAGGCAGGTACAGGAAAGGTAGATTTATTCTGAGGCTACTTGTCTGGGTTTGTAGGTGGCTGCTCTCTCACTGTGTGCTCAGGTGACCTCTTCCTTGGGCATGAGAGGGGACGAGATCTTGGTGTCTTTTTTTATGAGGACACCAGTCCCTCAGATCAGCATCCCACTCTTATGACCTCATTAAACCTTAATTGCTTCTTTAGAGGCCCTATCTCCAAATATAGCCACACTAGGGGTTAGAGTTTCCCACATATGAGTTTTGGGACTCAAACATTGAGTCCATAACATGGTTAAGGTGCCTTCATTCTCTACCATAAATAACAAGCTAAATGTACTAGACACACCTGTTCCCCATAAATATATTGGTAATATTTCATTAGATATTAAAGCTGAGGATGAAATTCTATAGCATAGTACTTTTTTTTCCAGAGGGCTCAGAAAATATTCTCTATATGCCTAAAGGTATTTATGTTTCATATAAAAGAGTGACTTGTGCCAGGTGCGGTGGCTCATGCCTGTAATCCCAGCACTTTGGGAAGCTGAGGCAGGCGGATCACGAGGTCAGGAGTTTGAGACCAGCCTGACCAGCATGGTGAAACCCCATCTCTACTAAAAATACCAAAATTAGCCAGGCGTGGTGGCGCTCACCTGTAAACCCAGCTAATCAGGAGGCTGAGACAGGAGAATCGCTTGAACCCGGGAGGCGGAGGTTGCAGTGAGCCGAGATCGCGCCACTGCACTCCAGCCTGGGGGATAGAGCGAGACTCCGTCTCAAAAAAAGAAAAAAATAAATAAAAAAAAGAGGTGACTGACAGAAATATTGTGCTGAAGTATATTGTGTATCTAGACTTTCTTTTTGAACCAGAATAGGTTCAGAGAGGCTTCCTATAGACTATTTCTACACCAAGCATTTAACTGCTAGCCTAGAATTAATTAAACCCAGGGTTGACAGACAGTCCTTCTCAAGAGAAAAGATACTCTGTGTAGAGAAACTTCTCCTGCCAGTGTGAAAGAAGCCAGAAGTTTTGGGGTAAACAACAGCTTTTAAACAGACTTTGGGGCCAGGCACGGTGGCTCATGCTTGTAATCCCAGCACTTTGGGAGGCTGAGGAGGGCGGATTATTTGAGGTCAGGAGTTTCAGACCAGCCTGGCCAACATGGTGAAACCCTGTCTCTACTAAAAATACAAAAATTAGCCGGCCCTGGTGGCACGCACCTGTAGTCCCAGCTGCTCAGGAGACAGAGGTTGCAGTGAGCCAAGATCACGCCACTGCACTCCAGCCTGGGCGACAAAGTGAGACTCCATCTCAAAAAAAAAAAAAAAAAAAAAAAAAAAAAAGAGAGAGAGAGAGACTTTGGGGCCAGATGCAATGGCTCACACCTATAATCCCAACATTTTTGGGAGGCTGAGGTAGGAGGATCGCTTGAGCCCAGGAGTTTGAGATCAGCCTGGGCAACATAGGGAGACCCTGTCTCTACGAAAAAAAAAAAAGTAATCGTGGTGGGGGGTGGCACGTGCCTTGTAATCCTAGCTACTCAGGAGGCTGAGGTGGGAGGATCACTTGAGCCCAGAAGTTTGAGGCTGCAGCGAGCCATGATCGTGCCACTGCACTCCAGTCTTGGTGACCAGAGTGAGTCCCTGTCTCAAAAAAGAAAGAAAGAAACTTTGGCCAGAGTTATATCATTACTTTGAGAAAAGCATCCAAGGTATTGGTTTTTCAGATTGTGCGGAGTCATTAAGAAAAGGAACAGGCACTTCTGCTTCTAGCCAAAATCAATTGACAGAGACCAAATGTAACTTCCCATCTGAAACAGCCAAAAAATCCCAGACTATGTAAGTGAAACAAAGGTTTTAAAGACACTGGGTATCAGGCAATGAAGGACAGTGGTCCCTGAGAAATGGGAAATAAACAAGGTGAGCCCTATAATTGTCCCAGCTCACTGCCGTGATAAGGGATAGAGTTTCCAGGCCATAGCACAGGGAGGAGGAATTGAGGTGAAACCTGTCAGACTCCTTGAATTGAAGAAATTTCTTTGTCATAATATTGTACTATAGTTTTGCAATGTGTTATTATGGGGGGAATGTGGCAAAAGGATACACTAATCTCTCTGTGTTCTTTTCTTTTTTTTTCTCGATGGGAAGGTGGGGGTGGGGACAGGGTCTTGCTCTGTTGCCCAGGCTGGAGTACAGTGGTGTGATCACACCCATTGCAGCCTTGACCTCCTGGGCTCAATCGATCCTCCCACCTTAGCCTCCTGAGTAGCTGGGACTACAGGTGTGTGCCACTGGGAAAAATACACTGTATTAACACCAGTGAAAAGAAAGCTGGGGTGGCTATATAAATATCACACAATTTAGATTCCAGAGCAAAAAATATATAATGGAAAAGAAGGCCATTCCATAATGATAAAGCAGTCAATTAATCAAGAGAACATAACAATGCTAAACACTTATGTACCTGGCCAGGTGTGGTGGCTCACGCCTGTAATCTCAGCACTTTGGGAGGCCAAGATAGGTGGATCACCTGAGGTCAGGAGTTCGAGACAAGCCTGGCCAACATGGTGAAACCCCATCTGTACTAAAAATACAAAAATTAGCCAGGCATGGTGGCGCATACCTGTAGTCCTAGCTACTCGGGAGGCTGAGGCAGGAGAATCGCTTGAATCCGGGAGGCAGAGGTTGCAGTGAGCTGATATCACGCCACTGCACTCCAGGCTGGGTGACAGAGTGAGACTCAGTCTCAAAAAAATAAAAAATAAAAATAAAAAAACAAAAGACACTTATGCACCTAAAACAGAGCTTCAAATTACATGAAGCAAAGCCAACAGAATTGCAGGGAGAAATAGATTTCAATTCCCCTCTTTCAAAAGCTGATAGAGCAAGTAAGCTAAAAAATAACAACAAGGATTTAGTTGACGTGAACAACATTGTATTACTTTGCTAGGGCTACCATAACTAAATACCACAGACTGAATGGCTTAAACAACAGAAATGTATTTTCTTCTAATTCTAAAGCTGGAAGTTCAAGATCAAGGTGTCAACAGCTTTTGTTCCTCCTGAGCCCTTGCTCCTTGGCTTACAGATGGCCACCTTCTTGCTGTGTCCTCACATGGCCTTTTTTTCTGTGCACTCATGCCCCTGCTGTCTCTTTCTCTTCTTTTTTTTTTTTTTTTTTTTTTTTGGGCGGGGAGTCAAGTTCACACTCTGTCACCCAGGCTGAAGTGCAATCATATCTCACTGTAACCTCAAAGTCCTGGGCTCAAGTGATCCTCCCACCTCAGCCTCCTGGGAAGCAGGGACGAGAGGTGCACACCCCAATGCCCAGCTAATTAAATTTTTTTTTTTTTTTTAGAGATGGGACCTCACTATGTTGCCCAGGTTGGTCTTCAACTCCTGGCCTCAAGTGTTTCTCCCACCTCGCTGCCCAAGGTGCTGGGATTACAGGTGTGAGTCACTCCACCCCACCTCTTCCTCTTCATTTTTTTTTGTTTGTTTTTGAATTTTGCTCTTGTCACCCAGGCTGGAGTGCAATAGCGCGATCTTGGCTCACTGTAACCTCTGCCTCCTGGGTTCTAGGGATTCTCCTGCCTCGGCCTCCCAAAGTGCTGGGATTACAGGTGTGAGCCACCACACCCAGCCTTCCTCTTCTTACAAGAACACCAATCCTGTTGGATTAAGACCCCACCATTATGAACTCATTTAACCTTAATTTCCTCTTTTAAAGGCCCTATCTCAAAATACAGTCACACTGGGGGTTAAGGCTTCAACATATAATTTTTGGGGAAACACAATTTAGTCCATAACAAACACGACTGGCCAGCACTGGCTGACCTGGGTACCTGCAGGCCACCAGGATTGCTAAAACATCTGTCAATGCTGTGACTGAACCTTCTGAAATGAAACTAGCCTTCATTTTGGATTATTGGGGTGTTTATTCTTCTGTAATCTTATCAGTGTCCTTGAACTTGGATCATTCAATAAGTACTGCCAAGGGACATAGATATTTGCTTTGATACTTTAATAATTTCAATGGTGATGACAGTGATAACAGGAACAGCTAATAAGTACTACACAGTCACTACGCATCAGGCATTCTGTAAAGTTTGATGCAGATTAGTTCACAGAATCTTACAAGAACCCTATGGTGAAAATACTTTTAGAAAATATTAAAGATGTTAAAGCCTATAATCAGTTGACTTAAAGTTAAAAAAATATTAAAGATGAAACTGACACACCAAGAGAAGAAACAGCTTGTCCAAGATCGCACAGTTATTAATACATAGCAGGACCTGAGGATATTCACACACTCTAACTAGATAAGTGGTCAAGTATTAAGGCATTCTGGGTAACTTCAGAATTGATTTTCTCATACCACATGATGGTAGGCAACATTTACATGGGTGACAAAAACTATTGCAAGCTATTTTATACTATATACAGAGAGGACTACATATGTATATTATATCAATAATGATATAGCAAAGACAACACGTGGTTCACTTATCCAGAAAAAATGAAAATTATTTGGAGTATATTTGAAATTTCATTTATAATAATTTTATAAATTGAATCAAAATTTATTAAATATGGATGATGTAAACCAACAGATATTACACTTTTTTTCCTCCTACAATGGGTGGTGAAACCCACTGTGGGTCAGTGTATATGTGCTTGGAATAAATGTGTAAACGTTGAGAAAATGTTTACAAAGTGAATTTCTGATTGAAACCAAAAGAAGACATTTCAGAATTCCTTGTTTGGTGGAAATGCTTTTTGTTTCTTTGTTTAATTAATTACACTTTAAAAATAATTGCTGACCATACTGAATTGCAATCCCTACCAAGGGAGCTACCAGGGAGGGAGAGAGGTGTCTGTCACTGTCCATGGCATCTTAAAGGTGGCCCCCACTGCTCAGTGTTTGTTTATGGGTTCATATTGATCCCTTTGCTTAACTATTAAATATTTTCCTATTTGAGAAATAATCATACTTAGCACAGAATGTCCTCATCAGAGTAAATCTTTAATAATAAAATTATACGACTGTTATTTGGTTTAATCATGTTTTTCCACTCATCTGATCCTTGGGTTTGGAAATGGAAAATATATCAGCCTGGCGTGATCTCTGCTCACTGCAAACTCCGCCTCCCGGGTTCACACCATTCTCCTGCCTCAGCCTCCTGAGTAGCTGGGACTACAGGTGTCCACCACCATGCCCGGCTAGTTTTTTTGTATTTTTAATAGATAAGGGGTTTCACCTGTGTTAGCCAGGATGGTCTCGATCTCCTGACTTCGTGATCCACCCGCCTCGGCCTCCCAAAGTCAGCCTGCACTTTTGTTTAATTTTATGAAAATATGGAGGTACCCTATATAACATACAATGAGCTTAAAAAAAACAAACAGGCCGGGCGTGCTGGCTCACGCCTGTAATCCTAGCACTTTGTGAGGCCAAGGCAGGCATATTGCCTGAGCTCAGGAGTTCGAGACTAGCCTGGGCAACATGGTGAAACCCTGTCTCACTAAAATACAAAATATTAACCGGGCGTGGTGGCGCACGCTGTAGTCCCAGCTACTTGGGAGGCTGAGGCAGGAGAATGCTGTGAACCCGGGAGGCAGAGCTTGCACTGAGCCGAGATCTTGCCACTGTACTCCAGCCTGGGCGACAGAGTGAGACTCCGTCTCCAAAAATAAAAAATAAAACTCTGTCGGTTAAATGGTGTGTTTTTCATAGGGATAGCAAATTGAAATTACTACTCAATGAATTTTGCTAAGAAAGACTTTTTAATAAGAACAGTTAAAAAGTCATGGTTAAATTCACTTACTTGTAAATTTCCTACACCTCTCCCCCCAGGGTTGTATATTAAAAATCCCTTCCAGGAATGTACAGAAGTGGAAACTTCCACACTCTACTTTTATCAAGGATTTCGATGGAACAATTACTGTTGCCTCATCACTAATTTAAAAGCAACATTAAGTTCCTTGTTTCTAGCCGGTCTCAGGCCCACACACCTCCCATTGGCCACCTCCTGTGCATAGCTATTGGTCTGTCAGTGGCTCCGTGGTGAAGTAGAGCCTATCAATGCCCGGGGTATCCCAAGGCCCGCCTTCTACTGCACTGCTATTGGCAGATCTCGCTGCCTGTTCGGGGGCCTGTTGCGGACAGAGGCTCCCTGGGTTAGCCTGAGTCAAACCTGTGTTCCCGGTCTCAGAGAAATGTGTATGCACGGTCAACTCCCCCGAAATGAACAGCTGAGAGGGCAGCGGTGGGATGGGGTCCCAGAGATGGCGCTCTCCAGGCCGCAGCAGGGGCCGGTGAAGTCGGCGGCTTTGGAAAATGAGAGTGGCACGTTTTAGAGGAGGTCCCCAAGCACGCAGGACTGCTGGGTGGATCTGGGATTCCTTAAGGAGGTGCCCATGGCCCGCACCCTTGTCAAACACTTTTTTATCAAACGAAGTCTTGGAGCACTCTCTCCTTTTCCCCTCTGGTTAGGGCAGCCTGAACCTTAATGTCCTCAGCTATAAAAGTAGCATTACAACGGCAGTCGGTGAACACTTCAGATTTTAAAAATTTTTCAGACATGTTTCTGAGACTTTATAATGAACAACAATAAAAATCGACAAGTACTTTGATAACTTTACATTTTTTTCCAGATGGATAATTACAAGGGGGATGTCAGAAAACTATAATCAAGTAGTTTGGGTTTTAATTTTTGTCTTAATACATGGTACTTCTAATGGTTTAAATATGGTGGTGATGATAATGACAAAAAAATCAAGAAGGCCAGGCGCTGTGACATGCGTCTGGTCCCAGCTTTCTGGGAGGATCGCTTGAGCCCAGGAGGTCGAGGCCGCAGTGAGCTGTGATTGCACCACTGCACTCCAGCCTGGATGACAGAGCGAGACTCTGTCGCAAAACAAAAGAAAACCAAACCTAAATCACTTTAAAGGACTTCATGCTTTAAAGTGTCAGGTACCTGTAAGGTACTTGGCTGAAGTGCCAGTTGAGATGGGTGTGAAGTGAGTCTATGAGTCCTTGGGGGAGAAAGCATTGCCTTTGAGTGGGTTGTGTCCCCCACCCTTCCCCTCCTTCTCCCTATCCTGCAAAAGCAATGAGCTTTTGCTGGCATTTTTCTCATCTTTTTGTAAACGTTGCACGATGGAGCCAGAGGTCTGTCTTCAAATACTGCCTAGAAATTGAAGTTTTTAAACAAATTAAATATTTAAGTGAATTGAAATGTAAAATGCACTCCCCTATTCCCCTCCCCAAAGCCCCTCACTGAGCTCCAAACAGGAGTTGTTCCTGACCCCACTGGCACTGAGGTGTTTGCCAGGGCTCCTGCAGTGAGAGATGGAGATTCAGGGTCTAGGGATTTAATTTCAGAAAAAAGAATTTTTTCAAAATAATTTCTCTAACCAATAAGAATCTGTAAGACAAATGTTTAGAATTATGTTTGAGGCCTTCTTCTTCTTTCTTTCTTTTTTTTTGCCATGCAGTTCTTATTCTGGTATATTACACATAAAGCAAAATATATCCATTTTCAGTATAGAGTTCAACGAGGCCGGGCAAGGTGGCTCATGCCTGTAATCCCAGAACTTTGGGAGGCCAAGGTGGGAGGATCACTTGAGCCCAGGAGTTTAAGAACAGCCTGGGCAACATAGTGAGACTCCATCTCCACAGAAAATTTTAAAAATTAGCTGAGTGTGGTGGTGCATGCCTGTAATCCCAGCTACTTGGGAGGCTGAGGTGGGAGAATTACTTAAGCCCAGGAGGTCAAGGCGCAGTGAGCCATGATCGTGCCACTGCACTCCAGTCTGGGTGACAGAGCCAGACTCTGTCTCAAAAATAAAAAAAAAAAGATAATAATAAAAATAGAGTTCAATGAGTTCTGACAAATGCATACGGAACATTCCAATCACCTGCAAAAGTTCTTTAATGCACTTCCCAGTCATTCTCCCTCAAAACAACATCTAATGTGATTTCCTTTACTATAGATTAGTTTTGCCTGGTTTAGATTTCATACGGGTGGAATACAGTATTTCTCTTTTGTGTCTGGCTTTTTTCATTTGGCCCCATGTCTACGAGATTCATCTGTGCTCTTCCTATATGTCAGTAATTTGTTCCCTTTCATTGCTGAGTAGTATTCCATAATCCCGTGTTGTATTTCTTTGTCAGTTCTGTTTCTGGACACCTGGGCTGTTTCCAGTTTTTTGCTATTATGAAAAAGCTAATCTGAACATTTGCATACAAGTTTTTGTGCAGACATATTGTAATAGTAGCATGTTGTAGCTGGCTCACCAGAGCGGATTTTGTGCATCTCTTTTAAATCTGGTTCAGCAACTGTCATATTGGTAGCCTGAAATAAGCCATGGGGACAGTACAAATCAGAGCTATTTTCTTCCTGGAGAGTTGGTTGTTAAACATTTACCAGCACACCATTGGACATGTGTTTTCATTTCTCTAGAGTAAATACCTAGGAATGAGATTGCTGAATTGCATGGCAGGTGTATGTTTAATTTTATATGAAACTGCCAAACTGTTTCTAAAGTGCTTGTGCCACTTTACACTCCCAATAGCAATGTATGAAAGTTCCAATTGCTCTACATTATCATCAATACGTAGTATTGTCAGTCTTTTTAATTCTAGCCATTGGAGTTGGGCATGGTGGCTCACGCCTGTAATTCTAGAGTGTTGGGAGAATGAGGCCAGGAGCTCGACACCAGCCTGGGCAACATAGTGAGATCCTGTCTCTAAAAAAAAAAAAAATTTTTTTTAGCCATTGAATGGTGAAGATCCGAATAGAAAAGTGGAGTTGGGGCCAGGTGTGGTGGCTCAAGCCTGTAATCCCAGCACTTTGGGAGGCCGAGGTGGGCAGATCACTTGAGGTCAGGAGTTTCAGACCAGCCTGGCCAACATAGTGAAATCCCGTCTCTACTAAAAATATAAAAATTAGCCGGGCATGGTCATGGGCGCCTGTAGTCCCAGCTACTCAGGGGGCTGATGCAGGAGAATCACTTGAACCCAGGAGGCGGAGGTTGCAGTGAGCCAAGATCTTGCCACTGTACTCCAGCCTGGGTGACAGAGCAAGGCTCTGTCTCAAAAAAAAAAAAAAAAAGAAAAGAAAAGAAAAGAAAAGGGGAGTTGGGAAATGGAAATTATATGGGAGGCCAGTAGGCAGAACTTCTGTCTTCCTTCTTATAGGCAGAGAAAGCCATGTGATAAATACAGACTGAAATATGTTGAGGCCCCCCCTCACCTATGACCTTCCTCTGATCTTTCCCATTACATTGCCAAAGGATGCTAAATCTCCAAACAGGAGAATGCAGTCACTTGAAACACAACAGGCCATTCATGGTGTTGGGGAAATAATTAAAAAGAGAATCTCGTGCCAACCCAATGAATCCTCTCCACAAAGTAGACAAGAATGAAAAGGTTTTTTTTTTTTTGAGACAGGGTCACTCTGTCACCCAGGCTGGAGTGCAAGTGGCAAGTGGCATGATCTTGGCTCACTGCAATCTCTGTCTCCTGGGTTCAAGTGATTCTCCTGCCTCAGCATTCTAGGTAGCTGGGATTACATGCACGCGCCACCGCGCCCAACTGATTTTTTTTTTTTTTTTTTTTTTTTTTTTTTGCATTTTTAGTAGAGACGGAGTTTCGCCATGTTGGCCAGGCTGGTCTCGAACTCCTGGCCTCAAGTGATACGCCCGCCTTGGCCTCCCAGAGTGCTGGGATTACAGGCATCAGTCACCGCATCCGGCATGAATGGAAAGTTTTATAACTGAATAAGCATTACACCACACGGTGATGCACATCACAAACAATCTGCTAAAGAGGTTTCAAAGACAGAAAGAAATCTCATCCGTTTATGTAGCAGGCAGATACAGCCCATTACAAACATATTCTCAAACAATAACTTGTGCTCAAGAAACCTGACAGCACCATTTGGTACACATACTTCATCCCAAATTCACCTGGTAATTAGGGTGGCTACCTGTGTTAGTTAATTGCCTTTATCCAAAGGAAAACGAAAACTCCTATCTCTATGACAAGCAGGTAATAACTTGAAGCCAGGCACGCAGATCAAATTCCCATGAAGGCAGGGAAAGACAGGGGTGCTATTTTCATTGATGTTTACATTTCAAAGAGATGGCTACAAGGCTCTTAAGAAAAACATTCCGGGGATGTAAAACTGGCAAGAGATTTAGCTTTTTAAAAGACTTACATACATCTCAAAGGGACAGAGAAAATTTTACAGTTACAAGTTTTCTAAAGGAAATGCTCTAAGACAGACGTCTTTCTTTTTTGACACCAGGGAAAATTCGATTTTTAAAAATTTGTGTTTACCCCACAATACCTCCACACATTGACTGGCATCGTGCTCCGTTCCAGGTCCGCACTTCCCTCTTCACCTGGCCACCTGTGACTAGTTTTTCATAGTCCTAATCAACCCCATTCCTAAAGGAAGCCTCCCAGACAGCAGGCCGCCCCTCCTAGGGCCAGTCCCCCAGCCCCCGCCACACCAGAGACCCGCTGTCCTCAAAGGCTATGAACTACAGTCTCCTAGAGCTGGTGAACATCGCCGATCATTTGTTCTGATTCCAACCCATTTCAAAGATGGTAAAACTGAGACACAGGAAAATCATAAAAGGGTGCTTAGGGCACTGGCCCAAAAAGGGTACTTAAGGATTTCTCCGCCCAGATGCCAA
Source organism: Pongo abelii (assembly GCF_028885655.2). Lineage (NCBI taxonomy): Eukaryota > Metazoa > Chordata > Mammalia > Primates > Hominidae > Pongo > Pongo abelii. Next base: position 47,946,149 of record NC_072008.2, read on the forward strand.
AGCCCTAAGGTCAGCCCCAAATGACCTTAAAAAGTTCTGCTTTATACTTCTATGCCACTATTGGGGTTAAAGCCCTAGACACGCAAGTCTTGCCTCAACTGCGCCTGCGCGAGTCAGGACGTGCGCTTGCCCCAGATCTTGACGTTTCAGGCGGCCCCTCCTAATCCGGAACACGACTCACATTCCGTTGGTCTTGCCTTGACAGACGTGACCCTGATCCAATAAGAGTGAAAGGCTGAGTCCCGCAGAGCCAATAACGAGAGTCCGAGAGGCGGCGGAGGCGGACTCTGTGAGGAAACAAGAAGAGAGGCCCAAGATGGAGGCGGCGGCGGCTGTAGCGGCGTGACAGGTGAGGGCGGGCCCGGGAGGGCTCGGTTTCTGGAGGGGCTGCTGGGCACGGGCAGGGAGCTCGGACCGAAAGCTCAGCTCCAGGATGGCTGCGCCTGGGCCCCGGCGTCCCCTGCCCGGAACCGGAGGAGTGGTTTGACCCGGGGCGAGACCATCGTCGACAGCGGGGGTGGGGTGGGTAACAGGAATAGGCGGGCAAGGCTGCGGGTGATGGTTTCGCCCGCTGCTAGTGGTGGTGCGCCTGCGCAGAGCCGGAAGCCCTTTGGTAGGCGGGACCCGACCGAGTGGTGCCGGGATTCCGTCTTAACCCCCCTAAGGTGTCCAATGACCTTTACTTACCAACTGCGGGGAGTGTGTGGAAACGCGGTTCACTCCCCGGTTTCCTTATTCTGGATCAGTGTCTGACCCCCCCCCCCCCCCCCCCCGGGAGAATGTCAAGATTCTCGCCTCTGTAACCGCCTTCCATGATCCCTCATTCAGTTTAGACCAGTAATGTGCCTGTGACCCCTCACAGGTTGTCAAGGAGAATTTTGGAGCTCCCTCTTTACCTCCATTTTTCTCCCCGCAACACCATACCTTCCTTCTCCTTTTGCTATGACAATGTCTGGTGGTCCATCATTACCTCCCCGGTTCGGCTCAATGTCTGGTCATTTCCATTTCCACCCTTCTCCCCATTACAGCCCCTAGTGACGCCTGTTACATCTCCCTTCCGCATAGTATGTAGTGACCCCCTCACTATGAATTCCTCATCATAGAGTCTTGGGACTTCCATTAGCCACCTAACACGGTGTCTGTGGTCCTAACATCAACATTACACCCCAGGGCTTAGGGATGTCCACAATGCCCTTTAAGGACATGTTTGGTGCAGCCTCCATCTTCCCCAAACTGAGGGCAGTATCTGATAATCTTTTCTTTCCCATCACCCTGCCTGCGACTCCTCCCTCACCACAGTATCTGGCATTTCCCCCGTTCTCTGTTAAAAAGCCAGGACACTTTGGGAGGCTGAGGCGGGTGGATCACCTGAGGTCAGGAGTTCGAGACCAGCCTGGCCAACATGGTGAAACCCTGTCCCTACTAAAAGTACAAAAAACTAGCTGGGCGTGGTGGCACGCGCCTGTAGTTCCAGCTACTCAGGAGGCTGAGGCGGGAGAATGGCTTCAACCTGGGAGGTGGAGGTTGCAGTGAGCTGAGACCGTGCCATTGCACTCCAGCCTGGGCAATAAGAGCGAAACTCCATCAAAAAAAAAAAAAAAAAAAGAAAAGAAAAAAAAAAAAACAGGACATTTCTTATGTACCTGACAGCTCAGTGCAGTGTGTACTGACTTCCCCATTGGTCCCCAGCACAGCGTCTTGTGTGCTCCTGTACCCTCCAGGACAATATGCTCTGTTCCCCTTCCCTGTTCTCTCCCGCCCAACCCTGTGCAGTGAAGCTGAGACCTTGGCACTCAAGAGTAAGACAAGCAACAGGAGGGTCTGAGCAGAGGAGGAACTGGAAGGACTTCAGATGTGAGCAGGATCTCTTGGGCTGTCGTTTGAAAATTAGGCTGCAGGGGGCGACAGGAGCGTGGACTTTGAATTTTATTTTGTCCCCTGCCACTTTGCTTCTAGACTATCATTATTGGACCTCTGAATTCTTCTGTCTGCCTTCTTGTAGGAGCCCCATGGCACCTGCCCAGCCCCACCTCAGCCCATCTTGACAAAATCTAAGGCTCCATGGAGCCACCACGGGGCCCCCCTGCCAATGGGGCCGAGCCATCCCGGGCAGTGGGCACTGTCAAAGTGTACCTGCCCAACAAGCAACGCACGGTGGTGAGTCATGGAAGCAACATGGCAGGGGCTGTGGATGGACCCAGTTGTAACTCTGGGATCAAAAGGGTGACAACAGTTGGGGGAGGCCTTTGCAGAAGGATGGGAACATCAGCTGCGGCTTCTGTTGGGCATTGAGGACCCCTACATCTGCACATACACACAGGTGACTGTCCGGGATGGCATGAGTGTCTACGACTCTCTAGACAAGGCCCTGAAGGTGCGGGGTCTAAATCAGGACTGCTGTGTGGTCTACCGACTCATCAAGGGGTGAGTGTGGCAGCCCCACGCCCACCCACTGGGTGTCCCACCTCCCATCCCCTCCTCAGTCATTTGATTCCTTCTGTACTTTATCACAGAGTCTTCCATTAGTCTTCCCTTAGTCTTTAGTCCCCCCTTATCTGCAGGGTACATGTTCCAAGACCCCCAGTGGATGCTTGAAACCACAGATAGTACCGAACCCAATTGCTATCAGTCGGAACATGTTTCTATTCTCGTCTTCTACCCATAAATGTAATGCCTTTTCCGTCTTAACTAAGCACGTATCATGCACTCCGGCCATCACTTTTGCAATTTGAGGTATGACATCAAAACTAGCATGAATTTATTTTTCCTTCTTCACAATTCTAAAGATGGAAGATTCTTTGTTACAGTAGATCTCAGCAACCTCAGCATATGATTTTCTTTTAAGTCAAGCACCTTTACCTTTTTGCTTAAAGGAAGCACTTTACAGCTTCTCTTTGGCATGTCCGAATTGCCACCAACACTACTCTTGTTCTTTGGGGCCATTATTAAGTAAAATGGCGGTCACTTGAAGACAGCCACTATGATATTGAGTCAGTTGTTTGATAACTGAGCAGGCTACTAAGTGATGGGCGGTAGCGTAGACAGTGTGGATCTGCTAGATAAAGAGATGATTCACATCCTGGGTGGGATGGTGCAGGATTTCATCACGCTATTCAGAATGCATGCAATTTAAAACTTACGAATTGTTTATTTCTGCAATTTTCAATTTAATACTTTCCCACCCGGTTGACCACAGGTAACTGAAACCATGGAGAGTGAAACCACAGATAAGGGAGGACTACTGTAGTTCAAGTAATCTATGAGTTCATCCATCTTTTGTTTTGTTACTTCATTGGTTTATTGGCCTGTAAGGTCAGCAACTCATTCTCCCCTGGCCCCCAAGTCCTCACCCTGGTCCATCACTTCTGCCCAGATTTCATCTATTTTGTCTTTTCACGATGTCATGACTTCATCAGCTCTCTTCTTCCTCATTTTCCCCATTCTCTGTCTGCTGAGTTGGGTCTTGCTGACTTTATTTATTCCTCTCTCGTGGGGTTCCTTAATTTTTGATGCAGTTCACACACTGCACTTTATTTGTTTTTTCAGTGCCTCCTCAGCCCCCTTTTCAGGGGCTGGCTTAGCACTTCTAAGATGTAGTTGTTTAGTTTCATTTGCTTCTCCCCTTCCGTTTCAGAGCATGGACTCTTCACACCGTCCTGCCTCTCATTACCCTTGTGGCCCAGCGCCAATCACTTTATCCCTCTGAGCCTGTTTCCCCATCTGTAAAGTTGGGGCAAGGATAGTGACTAATTTCTAGAGTTGCTATAATGAGAATTAAACATGCCAGACATGACCCTGTGGGTAGCAGGCTTGGAGGGACTTGTGGGGCTTCCCTGCCTCCCCATGGCCCCTGCCCAATCTCCCACTCATTCCTTTCCATGCCCCCTGCAGACGAAAGACGGTCACTGCCTGGGACACAGCCATCGCTCCCCTGGATGGCGAGGAGCTCATTGTCGAGGTCCTTGAAGATGTCCCGCTGACTATGCACAATTTTGTGAGTGCAGGGTGGATGGTGGGGGTGGACTATGGTGGGGGGTGTCCTTGACCAGGTCTCAAACCTCCCTGCTCTGCGGCATCAGGTACGGAAGACCTTCTTCAGCCTGGCGTTCTGTGACTTCTGCCTTAAGTTTCTGTTCCATGGCTTCCGTTGCCAAACCTGTGGCTACAAGTTCCACCAGCATTGTTCCTCCAAGGTCCCCACAGTCTGTGTTGACATGAGTACCAACCGCCAACAGTGAGCCCAGCCTGCGGTGGGTGGGGGGATGGGGAGCACAGAGGCCCAGCCACAAGGCCCTTACAGACAGCTGACCCGTGTCCCCTTGCTTTATACCCTTCATGCCCTCAAGGTTCTACCACAGTGTCCAGGATTTGTCCGGCAGCTCCAGACAGCATGAGGCTCCCTCGAACCGCCCCCTGAATGAGTTGCTAACCCCCCAGGGTCCCAGGTAGGGATGCCTTAGCTGAAGGGCTGCTGGGGGAGAAAAAGATCTCGGGGCTCTTGTAGACCACGAGCCATACTTTATTCATTTGTTTACTTGACAAACATTTATTGAGCACCTACAAGTGTGAGTAAGGGCATGAAACTGGGACCTTGGGCAAGTCACCTCATTTCTCTGGGCCTCAGTTTTCTCATCTGTAAAGAGGGGATAATGATACTTTCTACCATATAAGGTTCTGGTGAGGCTTAAATGAGTTAAGACATGTTCAGTGCCTAGAATAGGATCTGGTACAGTGTAAATAATCAATTTTTTTATTATTAATTATAAATATATTTATAAGCATCTAACTACTTTGCTAATTCTTGTATTCTAGTATAATCATACTCAAGCCTTTCCATTTTGAAATATGTATTATTTTATCATAAATTACTTCACTTTTATTGCTTTTTTATGTTAAATATTATACAAAACTATAGCTATATTAAAATATATTATTGCTCTAATATATATTTTATGATGTGCATATTTTATGGTATATTTATGTTATTGTATCATGTTGTATTACATAATTTTATATAATGTAGAACATCATACATGTTTATATGATACATAAAATAAAGTTAGGGTATTATTTTAAATTATGAGTGTATGTGCATTAATTACCTTTGAGTTTCATTTCAGGATAGTGAAGGGGACATTAACGTATTTTTGTAACTTTACAATATGTTTAGCATATATCATGTATAACATGTATGTATAACAGAATATGGTGATATATTTTAAAACATTGCCATTTTTATATAGATGATACATATTATATAACATTTGAAGAGTACATGTAATTATAATATATAATTATAAAATATGATACATTCCCCTTTCACCACTATCTGTGTGGCCTGCTATCCTGCCTTTAGGCGTTTACTCCATTGTCACCTCCTCCTCAGAGAAGCCTTTCCTGACACTTTCTAGGAACACTTTGTGTCTCCTTATTTTGCTTTACTATTTTTCTTTATTGCACCTATCACCATCAGGCATATTATATATTTGTTTTTTATTTCAGCCCCACCAGGGCAAGAACTGTTATTTTGTTTTACAGTTTTATCTCCACCACCTAGAATGGTATCTGGCACACAGCAGGCACTCAATAAATGTTTCTTGAAGCAATGAATAATAGTACTGCCAGTGGACATTCGCTCTGTGTGAGCTAAATGCATGTTTATGGCTGGGGGTGGGATGGGGGGCTTTCTCGGTTCTCTGATTCCTGGCAGTGATTTCACAGCCTTTCCCCTGGCAGCCCCTGCACCCAGCACTGTGACCCGGAGCACTTCCCCTTCCCTGCCCCAGCCAATGCCCCCCTACAGCGCATCCGCTCCACGTCCACTCCCAACGTCCATATGGTCAGCACCACGGCCCCCATGGACTCCAACCTCATCCAGGTTGGTGCTGTGGGGGACAATGCCGGGGACCACAGGGCAGAGGGGAGCGCCATCCCTGTTGGCCTCCATGCCCTCTTTTTGACTCCTGTCCCTCTTCTTCTAGCTCACTGGCCAGAGTTTCAGCACTGATGGTGAGTCCCCCGTGCCTGTACCCTGACCCCCGCCGCCCCACTTACCTCCATTCACATCCTCTCTGCAACTGCAGCTGCCAGTAGTAGAGGAGGTAGTGACGGAACCCCCCGGGGGAGCCCCAGCCCAGCCAGCGTGTCCTCGGGGAGGAAGTCCCCACATTCCAAGTCACCAGTAGAGCAGCGCGAGCGGAAGTCCTTGGCCGATGACAAGAAGAAAGTGGTATGCTCGAGGGGGATCCTTTTGGGGCCACCAAGGCTGAGTGACGTGGGATGAGGGATGTGGGCAGGCCTCTTAGATGCCACCCATCTGGCCCACAGAAGAACCTGGGGTACCGGGACTCAGGCTATTACTGGGAGGTACCACCCAGTGAGGTGCAGCTGCTGAAGAGGATCGGGACGGGCTCGTTTGGCACTGTGTTTCGAGGGCGGTGGCATGGAGATGTGGCCGTGAAGGTGCTCAAGGTGTCCCAGCCCACAGCTGAGCAGGCCCAGGCTTTCAAGAATGAGATGCAGGTGCTCAGGTGAGGTGGCATGTGTGCGTGGATGGGGGTGGCAGGCCCGGCCTTGGCATCTCTCTGGGAAAAGGCCATGCTTGGAGTGCTTCCTGGACATCACCTGTGTTTGTGTTGTTAAACCATCATCAGAAGTTGTTTCTCTGTGAAGGGCGTCCCTTTCCCCTCTGGGAAATTAGTATGTTTAGAGGACCTGTGATCATGCAGTTGTTTGTGTTTGGGTTATTAATGAATGATTCTGCCTCCAAAATGTGGGTCTTCACATTTGCCTGCTGCGAACTGGGTCTGTGTGTGGGCCACCATTCTTGTTACTGCATTGCCAGGAAGTCTTCCATCTTTCCTTCCCCTCTGCTTGGACTACAATGGTAATGTTCTGTTTATAGTGTTGGTTCTTGTTATTCATTAATTCTAATACCTTGATTTAAACAATATTATCATCACCATAATCTAATCATTGCTTAATTATTATAATTGCTATAATATGCAATCAATACAGTATTCATCTAGTCACGCTAAGAAAGCCAGGTGTCTCCTTTTTGCTGCCATAGTTACTATGTAGCATAGTACTGTATACCTATATACTACAGGTAGTACTGGATAGCTTCTACCAACCCTGGGGATGCCGGCATGGGCTTTTCCTCTCTGTCAAATGGGCACAATTGTGTTACAGAGAATAAGGTAGCTAATGCAGTGATCAGTTTTACAGTTGAGGAACATGAGGCCCAGAGAAGTTAAATGTCTTTCCCAAGGTTGTACCTTGAGTACCTGGTGAGGCCTAGATTTGAACATGAGTCCAGACTCCAAGCTCTTTACCTCTAAGCTTCTCATGCTGCTGAACAGGCTCTAATCATCACATATCACCAATATTTTAATCCTGCATCTATCCATATTATATTGATAAATCAGTGAGGAAGGTTGGCATTCTACCTTCTCATCTGTGAGATGGTCACAGACCCAGGTAATGGTCAGAGTCAGAGGGGTGGGGGATGTTAATGATTAGAAATGCTGCTGTAGGCGGGGAGGGGGAGGGGCAGCAATTCCTCCCTCCTGCTTTCGTTGGGAGACTCGGATGGGGAAGCTCCGCATATAAGCCCACAGCAGAGAATCATAGCCCAGTAAACACATCTCACAAATTCATGGAATCTGGCAATGCTCTGGTCCTGAGTGCCCCAAAAGACAGGGTGAAAATGAATGACCGAAGAAGGTAAAGAACAGTGCCATTCCTGATGCTCGGTAAGTGACAGTCACTATTTTTCCTCCCCACCTCTGACACTGCCCTCCCTGCCTGCAGGAAGACACGACATGTCAACATCTTGCTGTTTATGGGCTTCATGACCCGGCCGGGATTTGCCATCATCACACAGTGGTGTGAGGGCTCCAGCCTCTACCATCACCTGCATGTGGCCGACACACGCTTCGACATGGTCCAGCTCATCGACGTGGCCCGGCAGACTGCCCAGGGCATGGAGTGAGCCTCCCAGCCTGGGGAGGGGTGGGGGGAAAGGGTGGGGAAAATGAGGTAACCCCCAGCCAATCCACCACCTGCCTCCACCCCCACAGCTACCTCCATGCCAAGAACATCATCCACCGAGATCTCAAGTCTAACAGTATCTATCTGTCCCTGGGCTGGGGTTGAGGTGGGGGCGTTAAGGGCTTAGAAGGATGCCTCTTGTGGGGGTTCTCAGAATTACAAGGGAGGGGCATGTGTCCCAGAGCTCCTTGCCAGGTGGCAGAGCTGTGGCCAGCGAGGGGTCTTTAATGGCAGTCTCTTAGAAGTCAGAGGTGTGGCTGGTTCAGATACTGTTCTTGGGGACTCTGGTTAGAGTCTGATGTGTGACAGTTGTGGAGGGCATTATGGTCAACATCAGAGGCATAGTGGGTTTGGGTGCCCTCTGAGGGGCTTCCTGTTCAGGAGTCACAGCGGAGCTGAGTGTGGGGGGCATTAGCAGGCGTTCCCTGCCCACGTCAAGACTGTGGATAGTTTGCGTGATATTAAGGGGCTCCTGGTCAGGATCAGAGGGATGAGTGGTATAGGGGCACCAATGGGAACCTCCCAGGCAGGGTGAGAGGCATGGCTATTAGGAGTCCCTGTAGTGGTCCTTGACCCTGGCGGACATCTTCCTACATGAGGGGCTCACGGTGAAGATTGGTGACTTTGGCTTGGCCACAGTGAAGACTCGATGGAGCGGGGCCCAGCCCTTGGAGCAGCCCTCAGGCTCTGTGCTGTGGATGGTGAGTTGGGCCAGGCTGGATGGGGGGCACATGGGGACGTGGGCTCCGGGATTGGGGTGTGTGGGGCCAAGTGGGGACGGGGATGCCTGTGCCAGATGTGGGTGTCTGGACTCCTCATGTCCCACCTCGTGTGGGTGGCTCTGAGTTGTACCCTGTGTGGCCAGTGGGATCTGGGACTGTGGACCAGCCATTTGCTGACCTCCGTGGTCCCCCTGCCCGGTCTGGCCTGTTGTAGGCAGCTGAGGTGATCCGTATGCAGGACCCGAACCCCTACAGCTTCCAGTCAGACGTCTATGCCTACGGGGTTGTGCTCTACGAGCTTATGACTGGCTCACTGCCTTACAGCCACATTGGCTGCCGTGACCAGGTGAGCCCCACACCTTACCCACAGTTTCCTGGGCTGAGGGATCCCCTCAGGCATCCATACCCCACATCCCCTCCTTTGCACTGATGAATGCCACACTTTCGCCAGAAACCTAAAATTTTCTAGGATAAGGACTCCCAGAATCCCTTGGGCTCCAGACACCTACAATAAATTCTCTGGGTCTCCCCTACCCCAACTTCCCTCTTCTCACATCCACAGCCCTCTGGGACAAAAATCTTTGAAGTCCAAAATGCCCCAAATCTCTATACCTAGAATCCCCCAAGGCCCCCAAATACCCCAAAGCCCTCTGTATCCATAGACGCCTATAGTCGTCTGCTCTGGGTACTCAAAATTCCCCAGATCCTCAAAGCCCAGATCTCATTTCTCCTAGCATCCCATTTCTCCCCAGGAACAGAACCCCTTTGTGCTTCTGGAATAGTCATGGACACCCACAGTCACCTAGGCCTTGGGTATCTAGCAGTCCCCAGGGCCGGGATACCTAGAACCCTCTAGGCCCCAGACCCCCACAGAAGTACAAGCTCCCCCAGACCCAGAACTCCATGTTTTCCTGAGACTCAGTACTTTCCAGGTCCCTAAGCCTCCTAGAAACCCGTGGGCCTATAATCCTCTGAGCCCCAGATACCTACAATCCTTGACAACCCCAAATTTAAATCCCTCTGTTCTGAAAGCAGAGAATCCTCCCAAGTCCTCAAGAACAGAGAATCCTCTGGGCCTTGATACTGACAGTACCCCAGCTCACTAAAAATGAACCTTCCAAGTCCCTCAATACAAAATTCCTTGGGCCTCCAAGCCCCTGACCCCAGATCACCCCTTTCCTGCCCCCCTCTGCCCCCAGATTATCTTTATGGTGGGCCGTGGCTATCTGTCCCCGGACCTCAGCAAAATCTCCAGCAACTGCCCCAAGGCCATGCGGCGCCTGCTGTCTGATTGCCTCAAGTTCCAGCGGGAGGAGCGGCCCCTCTTCCCCCAGGTGGGCTGGGTAGGGGGGCTGCACGCCTTGGGTGGGTGACTCTGGGATAGAGGAAGACTGAGATGGAGGCAGATGTGAATATGAAAGCTCAGAGGTAGAGTGTGTGTGTGTGTGTGTGTGCGTGTGTGTGTGTGTGTGTTTCGCCATGAGGCTGGGTTCTGGGGCTGTGTTGTGTGTGTGTGTGTTTCGCCATGAGGCTGGGGTCTGGGGCTGTTGGGATGCCCATAGGGCTCTAGACACCCTTCCTCACCCCCACCTGCCCTCAGATCCTGGCCACAATTGAGCTGCTGCAACGGTCACTCCCCAAGATTGAGCGGAGTGCCTCGGAACCCTCCTTGCACCGCACCCAGGCCGATGAGTTGCCTGCCTGCCTACTCAGCGCAGCCCGCCTTGTGCCTTAGGCCCCGCCCAAGCCACCGGGGAGCCAATCTCAGCCCTCCATGCCAAGGAGCCTTGCCCACCAGCCAATCAATGTTCGTCTCTGCCCTGATGCTGCCTCAGGATACCCCATTCCCCACCCTGGGAGATGAGGGGGTCCCCATGTGCTTTTCCAGTTCTTCTGGAATTGGGGGACACCCCCAAAGACTGAGCCCCCTGTCTCCTCCATCATTTGGTTTCCTCTTGGCTTTGGGGATACTTCTAAATTTTGGGAGCTCCTCCATCTCCAATGGCTGGGATTTGTGGCAGGGATTCCACTCAGAACCTCTCTGGAGTTTGTGCCTGATGTGCCTTCCACTGGATTTTGGGGTTCCCAGCACCCCATGTGGATTTTGGGGGGTCCCTTTTGTGTCTCCCCCACCATTCAAGGACTCCCCTCTTTCTTCACTAAGAAGCACAGAATTCTGCTGGGCCTTTGCTTGTTTATTTTGTTTCCCGACTCTTCTCTTGGGGTTCAGAGTCACTGAGGGGTGGGGTGAGTCCAGGCAAGGAGTGGAGGTCAGAGGGAGGTGCGGACCATATAAACAGCGTCACTGCACGCATCACCACAGGCGGCACGATGAACGAGGACCACATATGCCAAGCACGGCACAAAAGGAGGCCACGTCAGTCACAGACACAGACATCACGGCAAAGGTGGGGAAGCGGAGACCACTGGCCTTCCGTGTGCAAAGGATTCTGGGAAGATGGGTGGAGTTTGCATATTTAAAGACAGCTGTCAGAGGCAGGAAACTGGGGAGGGGGTCCCTGGGGGAACCGAGGGGTCCTGGAAGTGGGAGGAGCTCCCAAGGTATTGAATGAGGTTGAGGGGAGCTGGTGAAGGGAAATCCTTGTGGGGCTAGGTGTTGGGTGGCATTTGAAGATATGGATCTTCAGAGGGATGGAAGATCCATGGGAAGGGGCTCAACAGTAGGGGTTTCTTGGGGATTTGGAAAATTGTGATGGGAAATAGGTGTGCTGGGGAGATTTGGGACCAAAAATAGGGTTTTCCAGGAACTTCAGGGCTCCAGGAAGGGATTCTGCAATGGGTTGCCTGGTATTTGGGCACTTCCAGGAAGGAAAACGCCCTCTGGGGAAACCAGGGGCAGAGGTCTTCAGGAATCTGGAGGTCCTAAAACAGAAGTAGATCCTGAAGTGACCAGGAGTGGGGTTCTAAAAGGACTTGGGGATTCCACATGTGAGAACTGGATTTAGGGCCAGGAGGAGTCAGGTTTCTCAAGGTACTCGGGGATCTTGAGGAATGAGAGGTGGAATCTTGGAGAACCGGGAGATGGGTTCTCAAGGGATTTGGAGACTCCAAAAGTGAGAAATGGATTCAGGGCCCAGAGAAGGGTTGCCCAGGGATTTTGGGGTTCTCAGAGTGGGGTATCAGTCGGAGAAGAGGCTGGCGAAAGACTTCCTCAGGCTGCGGATGGTCTCAGCTTTCACCTCGTCCTGGCTAAGGCTGGGCCTGGGCGGGGCTGGCTCTGGAAGGTTGAAGGCATTGGTCAGAGACTGGGATTTGCTAGAGAGAGACAAGGTGGAGGCGTGGGAGGAAGGGGGAAGAGGAAGGGGAGGAAGGGGAGAGAAACACAACGTTACCCCAGGCCCAGCCCCAGCCCTGCCCCTCTGATCCTGGGGCTGTGCCTGTGACCTCCCCACCTGCCACCGTGGACCTGGACCCTAACAGATTCTCAAGGCTGGGAGGACTCAGGTGGAGTGGGTGGAGTCCTGGGCCAGAGAGGCGAGATCTGGGACAGGCTGGGAGGACTTGGATCCAGGGTGAAGTGTGGGATTCATGGCAAGAGTCCTGGGCAGAACCTTCTCTGTGAATTCTTGGCTAGTTTGACACAAAGGGGAAGATGAGCAGGGAGGTTTCCAGTCTAAGGGTGAGGTGTCTAGGAGGGCATAGAAAGGGCTTGGACCAAGTACAGGCTGTTGGGCAAGTCAGCCTAAGGCAGAGCAGCTGGGTGGGGCAGAGAGGACGTCTGAGCTGGGATGGGAGTTGGAATGGACCAGAAAAGGCAGATGGGTGATGATTCGCGGGGAGACTGAGATGGGCCAGAAGGATGTGAAGGAGGAGGAAAAGTATGAGGATGGAGTGGGAAGAGCCAGATGATAGGAGGACTAGGACTCGGGCCAGGAGTTTTAGGGATGGGTTGGGAGGGGGAGGGCCAGTTTGGCAGGGAAGGCTCTGGGCTGGGCAGGAAGTTGCAGAGGGTGGGTCAGCCAGGTGCCTGGGAGGCCCTGGAGGAGGAAACTTTCCCAGGGCCTATGAGGAGGAATTCGAACTGAGTGCAGTTTCTCTGGGATTCTGGCACCAAATTCCTGGGGTGGGGGTGCGGAGCCTCTGGTGGGCCGGGAGGAGCGAAAGCTTGGGGGAAGGGCTTGGCTCAGGCTGGAGAGAGTTCGTGGGACCCCTGCATAGGACCTGGGTCTGAGGAGCAAGGGAGCTAGGGCTGCTCTACTGGGGCAGCGGCCCGCTTTGTGAGCAGCAAGGCGAGGGCTGCTGTAGGGGTCCCCTTACTTGAGCTGGGGGTGCGGAGGTCCCCCTGCAGCGGCGGTGGCGGGTGGCGGCACGTCCTGGCTGGGTTTCTGGGCCAGCTGTGGCTTGGGACGTCCAGCGGGGCCCGGGCCGCTGGGCCGAGGCTGCTGCGTGGTGGGTGGCCCAGTGCGGGGCACGGGACCCGCCTGGCTGGCCTGGCGTGTGGGGCCGGCTGGGCCTGGGGGTTTCTGGGGCGGGCCCTGGCGCTGCTGCCCGCCCGGTGGGGCCCCAGAGGCCTTTGGCGGAGCCGGGCCAGAGACGGATGTCTGACGGGTAGCCTGTGGGGGGCCCGCCTGGCGCTGGGGAGACGGAGAGGCGGGCGGGCGGGCTGCTGGAGGCGCCCCGGGGCCTCCCGCCACCGGCCGGGATTGGCGGCCTTGACCCTGGGTCAGCGGCGCGGCCTGGGACGCGGGCTGCTGGGGCGCTGAGGTGGGACTTGGAAGGCGCTGGGGCAGGGGGCTGCCAGCTGGGGGTCCAAGGCCTGAAAGGTGCTGCTGGCCCTGCGGGGGCGGGCGCTGCTGCAATGGGGGTCCCTGGCGCTGGGGGCCTGGACCCGGCTGTGGAGGGCCGCCTGGGGGACAGAGGGAGAGAGAGAGCACACGTGAGAGTGAGCGGGTAAGAGATGGCGGGCTGAGGGAGGGGACTGCGACCGCCATCCTCTCGCTTACCCTGTGGTGGGGGTCGCTGCTGAGCCGGGGGCCCTGCGGGCTGCTGGGAGGTCTGGCGGCCCAAGGGCAGGGCCCCTGGGGACGGAGTCTGCGGCAGAGGAATGGAGCAGGAGAGGTTAAAAATAGTTACCAGCCAGTGGAGCATCAGCCAATGATGACACAGGTTCCCTGTGCGCTGGGTGTTGCCCCACTTGTGGCTGAGCTGAGGGTACGCTGGGTTGTGGGGTGGGGGACCTGTTCCCAGGGGTGGGGCAGGGAGGTGCTCAGGGAAGTCAGGGCAGCAGCTGCTTATCAATGTTTTAAACAACTGGCAATCGCAGCCACATGTGTGCAAAGGTGATGCTGTGAGCCTACAGATTATCAGTTTCATGGCACAGCATGACCCAGGGCCGGCCTCCCCACACTAGCTCAAGCCACTAGCTCAGCGCCAGGGGCCTGACCTGGCCATGGGAGCCTCTGCCAGGGGAGGCATCCCGCTGTCGCTGCCGGGGCAGGGCCTGAGCCATCTTGTTGACCACGAGCTCTACGATGAGCTGTTTGTCTTCATCCTGGTGGTCACCAATGAGCGGCATGGAGGAGCCCACCACCTGGGGGAAGGAAAGGGGAGAAGCAGGCCTCGCACCTGAGGCAGCAGTAACACCATGCTTTCAGTTGGCCAAGGGCATGGCGGCCGCTGAGCCCCAGTGTTTGAGGCACTGATTGTGCACGGTGAGGAAGGCTTGTCTGTTCCAAGGTACCTTACAGCTTAGAAGGTGCTTCAGAGCAGGGCTCAGCAAATTAGGGCCCATGGGCCCAACCTGGCCCACCACCTGGTTCTGTATGACCCATGAGCCTAAGGATGGGTCTTTAAATTTTGTAACAGTTGAAAAAAATCGAAAGATTTTATAACATGCGAAAATGGCATGAAATTTAAATTTCAATGTCCATAAACAAAGTTTTATTGGAACACAGCCACACTTATTTTTTTAACATATCGTCTATGGCTGCTTTTGCAGAGTTGAGTAGTTACAGCAGAGGCTACGTGGCCTACAAAGCCTAAAATATGTACCGTCTGCTCCTTTACAGAAAATGTTTGCCGATCCCTGCTTCATGGTTTTCTAGGCGCTTTGTCCTTTCCAAAATGCTTTGCTGTTGGTCCAGTTCGCAGAATACTTTAAAGGTTACTAAGTGCCTCGCCATTCACCAAGATGTCTCGATTCGCAGAGCACTAAACAATCTAATAAGGGTTTTGCTAGTCATCAGGGACGTGCAAGTTCAGTCTAGTGTTCTGCCATTGCAAGGGATGGCCCCTTCAAAAGTTTGCCAGGCACCTTACAGTGTACTAAGCACATTGCTGTTGGCTGAGGACCTCTGTGCCATGGAGTGCTTCAGTTTGCACTGCTGCTGCCTGGCATCTGTTCCTCCCTCTGCCCCACCTACCCCTGGGTGCTCATACCTCAATGATGTGATCCCTTCCGTCCTTGCCATGTAGTGCTTCCACTGCGCAGATGTCCAGTCCCCCAAAAATCTCCGAGCACGTGTCCACCCACAGCTTGTATCTGCCAAGGCAAAGGGCAGGGAAGCCTGTCAGTCTCTCACCTGAGCTGCCGTGCTCCCACCCCCCTCTTCCCCTCACACCCTGAGTTCAGGCTGCCCACCTGTCAGACATGGCGATCTGCTCCAGCATCGCAGAGCCAGTGTTGGTCTTCCAGTTCCCTGACACTGACGTCCTCCTGGGGAACAAGGGGACAGAAGCTCAGGGGTGCCTCGGCTGCATGAGGCAAGGCAGGGGATCCCTCCCAGGGCCTTGGTCTCTCCACTCACATGTAGGCCTTGTAGTTCTGCCCAATCTTCTGGACACGCACGTCATATTTGGCATCGATGAAGGGCTCGGCAGTGGCATACGTCTTGGTGAGTGCCACGACACTTGCGATGTCCTGGAAGTCATGCTGGTTGTCAACCTTGACCTGTGGACGTGAGGGCAAGGATCAGGGCCTGGTCAGGATAGGGCAGCTGTGGGGAGTGGGGGTGCGTGGGGGAACATGTACACATGACACACAGGTGAGGCGAGTACACAAAAATTAGGTGGACATGCCAAGGCGCTCAAGCAGGCACGACTGTGGGTCTCCTGTTTTGTACGTGAGCACACAGGCACAAAGTTGGGTGTGTAGAATACTGAGCATACCAAAATGTATTGAATTGTCTACTTTAAATGGGTGAGTTGTAGGGTATGTGAATTATCTCTCACTAAAGCTGTGAAAAAAACTGTGTATACACAATATACTAATATAGGCATCCAGACACAAAATCAATTGTACACACAACATGCTAAGATACAGAAACTCGGACACAAATTACAAGTCTACTTTCTACGTACACAGAGACAAAATCAGATGGATGTAAAGCACACAGGACCCCAAGACTTTGGAACATAAAAGATCACACCACATCATGTGTGTTCGGCACAGGCATGCATGTACACACAGACACAATGCTGGAGACAGAAGCAAAATAACAGGACACACAAAATTGGCTGAATGCAGGAGGAAAAAGGGGTCAATGAGGTCAGCTGAATGTGAGAAAACAAAAATCTATTAGGTTGGTGCAAAAGTAATTGTGGTTTTTTACCATAAGAACTGGCAAAACCCGCAATTACTTTTGCACCAACTTGATAAATAGATAACGACACCCCAGGACACGCAATCACACAGAATGACTGGTGTGCATTGCACAAATACACGTCTACCTATGCACAGCCCAGCCAGAGACTCACCTTGCCCATCCCAGAGTGTGCGTGCCCCATCTTCACAACCACAGGGTATGTTGTACTGCTGAGCTGGTGGGGAAAAGGCAGAGGAGACATGGTCAGGGCAGAAAGGGTGACCTCCAGGGGTGGGGTGGCACTGAGGGGATCCCAGCCAGTGGGAACTGCATTATGAGCCACTTCCCAGGACACACGGGTCACAGACAGGCAGGCAGCAGCTGGGGGTCACACAGTGTCTCCACCTCCAGGCCCAGAATTGAACCCAGAGCCCTGTCTGTCTGTCCCTCACTCCACCCCACCACCAAGTTCCAGACGTCCCGCCCCTGCTTTCCCGGGCAGAGGCATGGTATGAGCGTGGGGGACTGTTCCGGTAAGAAGAAAGTTTGTTTTTACAGTGGATGGATGATAGTGAGGCAAGTGAGTGCCAGTGCGTGTGTGTGGGGGTGGGGGTGGGGGGGTGGGGAGTGGTGGTGAGCATGTAGTGACTGAACCTCTCAGCCAAACCTTGTATGTAAGCCTCACCTGCACACATAAACTATTGAGAGGCATGAGCCCTTGGAACTCAGATGTATATCGCCAAACCCAGAGATGCCAGTGCACATTGAGACTGACGGCCAACACAGGCTCAAAGCACATGAGCTCTGGGGCAGCACAGACACCCACACAGTCATTCAGCCAGCCAGGTGCCCACAGCGTGGGTCAGCAGCCAGCACTCCTGGGCAGCACACACTGGACACCCTTAGGCACACGATCAATACTTGGGCACACACCCAGGTTCCCTCCCCTCACCCAAACCCACATCACCATCAGGGGAACACACACAACACAAAAGATTACCCATGCAATCAAGAGACACACAACTCCACAGGCACACTCCACAGAACCGGGCACATACTCAACACACAGGCACACATAAAACACCCCTAGGCAAATGCACAGCAAATAAGGCCCTACACAACACACAGAGGTGTATGCACTTGTAGGTATTCACATCACCACTGGGACCCGTAAGAGACCCATGCCACATTCCTGGGCATACAAAAAGTATATCTAGACACACACACAACATGCCTTGCCACATATACAATACAGGCTACACACAACCAGAGACACCCACAACTCAGTTTGCAGAAAACATTCCTGGGCACTCCCACCCCAACACACATACAGTCACACATTCAGGCGAGAGGGATACCTCAGGTCTACCCCACTCCCGGATGGGGTAGAGGAAACTAGCTTGGATGGCCCTAGGCTCCCCGCTTCCCCCACCCCCACCCCCACCCCCACAGCACAGCTGCACAGTGCCCCTCTGGTGGCCCTCCCTCTCGCTGACAAGGTAGAGAGATGGCATTCCCGGAGGGGCTGCTGGGGCGGTGGTGGTTCCCAGTTCCCGACAGGCACAGGAAGCCCGCAGACTCAGGGTGACCGATTGACCTTAAGGCCTCCCTCTGCACCGCCCCCTTCCTCATTTCCCAAATGACTGGCGTCATTATGAGGTGGGCTGAGAGGCACGATGTTGGGACCGGGGTTTGGGGCATCTCTGGGCAGCGGGCCAGGGAAACGATGCCGAGGCGGATGCATACAGTACCACCCAGGCGTGCGCACAGCACACAGAAGTGCATAATGCACTCACAGTTACATATGCAACCCAGATCTGCTTTGCCGAGGTTGGTAGACAACTCCCAGAAGTAACACACAAAACACACAGGCACATGCTTGACTCTTAGGAATGGACACACAACACACCAGAGAGCTGTGCGTACACACCCATACCTCCCCCAACAACCCTGAGGTTTCTAGGTGCCTCTTTTCGTTAACTGTCCTTGTTTCCTCTGGACCTGAGCCTGAACACAACGCTCTGTATATGTGTGTGTGCCCGTACATGTGTGCATGCAGAGTGCTTTGAACTCTGACTCTGGGAGCTCCTGGAAAGCCCTAGGTCTGAATTTTGGCCTTTCTTCTTCCTAAGGCCATGAAGGACACAACCCCTCTCTGAGCCTCAGTTTCCCCATCTGCACAAAGAGCACAATGAGGCCCAAGCACCTGGTATGCTGTGGGCATTGTCAGGTGTCCACTTTGCACATGCCTCCTGGACCCCCATGGGCCCCCACACCCATCCAGCTCCCCAGATGGTCACACACCCCTCCATGAACACCCCTCCCACTCTCCATTTCAAAACTGCACAATAACCGGATCCATACGACTCCTCATGTAAACAGTCGGCAAAACTCTGTGCTGACTCAGGTTTCAAAGAGTTGGCGTCAGAACCAGAGTCAACGAGGGGCCAAGGCAGTACTTCCCCTGCCCTCACTTCTCCCTCGGAGGCACCAGGTTACTCAGCCCCGTCTCATTCACTCTCACTGTCCCACTTTCACAATCAGCTCCTACAGATTTTTTTGGTTTACTTCCCTTCCTCCCTGTTTTTGTCCCCCCCCCACCACCGCCACCCCGCAACAGAGCCATTTCTTCATTCTCATTCCTGGGTAGGTCACTCAGCCCTTTTGTGTCTAAGTTTCCTCATCTGTATAATGAGAACATGAGCTATATCTAACTCACGGGGATATTGTGAGAAATAAGTTAGTTATTTTGGGAAAAAGGCTCTACATGGGATTGAGCACACAGTAAGCCTCGATCCTCAAGAAGTGTTGGGTACTGTTGTTATTATTGGCTTAACATCTCTTCCTTAACTAACATTAATGAACAAAGAGGCAATCGGGATTGACTAAATGAGATAATGTCTGTAAAAAGACTTTAGAACAGTGCTTTTTTTTTTTTTTAATAGAGACAGGGTTTCACCATGTTGCCCAGACTGGTCTTGAACTCCTGAGCTCAGGCGATCTGCCTGCCTCAGCCTCCCAAAGTGCTGGGATTACAGGTGTGAGCCACCATGCCCGGCCAAGTGCTTTCTTAAAAAATAGATTTAGGCTGGGTCCCGTAGCTCACTCATGTAATCCCAGCACTTTGGGAGGCTGAGGTGGGTGGATCACCCAAGGTCAGGAGTTTGAGACCAGCCTGGCCAACATGGTGAAACCCCGTCTCTACTAAAAATACAAAAATTAGCCAGGTGTGGTGGCGTGTGCCTGTAATCCCAGCTACTGAGGAGGCTGAGGCAGGAGAATTGCTTGAACCCAGGAGGTGGAAGTTGCAGTGAGCCAAGATCTTGCCATTGCACTCCAGCCTGGGAAACAAGATCGAAACTGTCTAAAAAAAAAAAGATTTAGAAGGCCAGGTGTGGTGGCTCATGCCTGTAATCCCAACACTTTGGGAGTTCGAGGCAGGTGGATCACCTGAGGTCAGGAGTTCGAGATCAGCCTGACCAATATGGTGAAACCCCCGTCTCTACTAAAACTACAAGAATTAGCTGGGGGTGGTGGTGGTGTGGCTGTAATCCCAGCTACTCAGGAGGCTGAGACAGGAGAATCTCTTGAACCCCGGAGGCGGAGGTTGCAGTGAGCTGAGATTGCGCCACTGCACTCCAGCCTGGGTGACAGAGCAAGACTCTGTCAAAAAAAAAAAAAAAAAAAAAATTAGATTTAGAGGGTACAGCTGCAGTTTTGTGACATGGATATATTATGTAGTGGTGAAGTCTGGGCTTTTAGTGTCCCCATCAACCAAATAGTGTACATTGTACCCATTAGGCAATTTCTCATCCCTCAAATTCCTCCCAGCCAGAATAGTGCTGGATACGCAGTAAGCACTCCGTAAGGGCTGCTGGTAGTTTTTGTTGTGTTCTTGTTATTGGGCTAACATCCCTGAGTTAATCAAACTTAATTAGCAAGGGAGTATGGTGAGTGAATGAGATAATTTATACAAACACTTTAGCACATAGTACACAGAAAGTGCTCAATAAGTGGCTGCCATCATCACTACCATTATTATTATCGATCTATCCTCCTCGAATTAAGGATGTTAATCAGAACCCCAGGGAAGATTCCTGCATTGTCAAAAAGCTGGTGGGCAAGGATTGCCCCACCCCACCCCCCACCAGGGGTACAGGTCTGTGGGGAAGGGGCAGGGCAGGATGGGGTGGGGATTAGTTTTCTACTGACCCACTCACTTGCTTCTTTCACCATCATTCATGGCCACCCCTTCCCAATGCTCATTCATTCACCCGCACCATTCCCTGCTTGCTAGGACGGTGTCACTCCTGAGTTACAATCCTGGTGCCAGATAGCCTCCGTTTGAATCCCGGCCATGCCCTGTGATCTTGGGAAAATTCTTCAGTTCCTCTACGCCCCATATTTCCTCATCTGTAAAATGGGAATAATAACCGGTACCCATCTAAGAGATTTGTTGTGAGCTTTGAGTGAGATAAACTATGCTGAGTGCCTGGTATGCAGTCGGTGCTATATAAATGCCGGCTATTTGCCTGTTATTTGAGACCCTGGCTTTGGCTCCTGGCCACCTGAGTTCCAGTCTCAGTTCTGCCATGTATTGACTCTGTGATCCTGGGTAAGTCACTTAACCGCTCCGTGCCTCAGTTTCCCCATTTTGTATTCCTCCCCATTCACCTGCCTTATCTCCCTCCACTGCTGCTACTTAATTTGTTTCCTCTCTGCCACCCCTCACCAGCATGTCAGACATACAAAACAAGGGATTTTTGTGTGCTTGGCACACAGTAGATGCACAATAAATGTTGAAGGGCTGAACTAATTTGGGTTTGAGCCATAGGGAGCTTGGGGGATGTGGGTGATTGGATAGATTCTGGAGACTTTAGGGGACTGGGCCGGGGGAAATGCGGCCTCTAAGCTCTCCGCTGAGGCGGCTTGGAAGGAATAGTGACTGACGTGGAGGTGGGGGAGGGGGCTGGCCCGGGCGAGGCCCAGGGAGAGGGAGAGGAGGGGGGCGGGAGAGGAGGAGGGTGTATCTCCTTTCGTCGGCCCGCCCCTTGGCTTCTGCACTGATGGTGGGTGGATGAGTAATGCATCCAGGAAGCCTGGAGGCCTGTGGTTTCCGCACCCGCTGCCACCCCCGCCCCTAGCGTGGACATTTATCCTCTAGCGCTCAGGCCCTGCCGCCATCGCCGCAGATCCAGCGCCCAGAGAGACACCAGAGGTAAGCAGGGCCCGGGGTGGGCCAGCAGGGACCGGAGCTGGGCTGCAGCTTGGGTGCTGGCCACCAGGCCCGTGCACTCCCGTGCCAGATGCCTGTCTACTCAGCTTGGCCTGCGGGTACCAGGACCCTGGGCTAGTCTACGGGGAAGAGGGTCGGAGGCTGGAACCGCTTTCCCAACCCTGAGGCTCCAAACTCCCTAGAACCCCTGACATCTGTCCCCAACTCCCCCAAACCCATGACCCCCTAATATCACAAATGCTTTCCAAATCCCCCCGCAAATTCCTTCATCCCGCAATTTCCCTCATCACCCCCTAAATACCCACCGCTAACCCCTGCAGCTCCCTAAACTCCCCCAGCTCCCCAATCCCCAGTTTCCCAGCTCCCAAACTTCTTTTGCCCTCAAATTCCTCAAGTATCCCCATTGCCTTAAGCCCCCAAATTCCCCCAACCCCTTCAACCTCCAAACTCCCCCAGCTCCCTAAACCCCCAACCTCGTCCAAATTCCTCAACCTCCCTAAATTCCCCCAGCCTCTTATATCTCTTAATATACACAACCCCTAAACTCTGCCTCCTCCAAACTCCTCCAGCCCCCAATCCCAAATTCCTCACCCCCAAACTCCTCAACCTCCAGAATTCCCCAACCCCCTCATTCCTCAAACTTCCTCAGCCCCCTTCTCCCCCAAGTGCCACAACCCCATAACCCCGCAACTCACTCAGTCCCTCAATAATTTAAACTCTCCCAACTCTCTAAACCCTAAATTCCTCTGCGCTCCCCAATCCCCTTAAAATCCCCAAGCTTACCAACCCCTCAAGCCCAAATCCAGCCCCCTAATCCATCCCATAGGCTGCCCCGGGGCAAGATGGGATGGATGACCTGCCCAGGTCAGCAGATCAGCTGGGCCGGGGCCTGCCTGACATCCCCCTTCCCCACAGAACCCACCATGGCCCCCTTTGAGCCCCTGGCTTCCGGCATCCTGTTGTTGCTGTGGCTGATAGCCCCCAGCAGGGCCTGCACCTGTGTCCCACCCCACCCACAGACGGCCTTCTGCAATTCTGACCTCGGTGAGTCCTCACCCCACTCAGCCCACACACTCTGCCTTGGTTTCCCTTTCAGTCCAGTGGGGCTCACCATGGCACTTACCTCTAGAATGATTCCACTCGCCCCTGCACTTCCTCTGCTTTAGCCACACTGGTATCCTCACACTTCCTTGAGTACTCCGTGCCCAAGCCCACCACAGGACCTGCGTGCTGGCTGCTCCCTCTGCCTGGTACACTTTGCCCCCAGGTATCCACATGGGTGGCTGCCTCAAACGTCACCTTCTCAGGATGGCCTTCCCTGGCCATCCTGTTTAAAATTTTAACCCCTGCCCCTTAGTACTCCTGATCTCCTGTTAAAGAGAAAAATATTCAGTGATACTTGTTATAGCACGGTAAGGAAGACCATATTCAGGACCATGGTGATGGGTATAGGAACCACTGCAATGGGATCTTGCAGTCGGCAGGGGAGAGATTGGGCTCAACACTGAATATAGCATGGGCCAGTGGGAATGTGTAGCTAAGGAGTAGTGTGAGGGTCTGTGGGTGGAAATTACTAAGAAGAAACATCAGGGGTAAGGGGGATTCTGGCTAAACCGACCTAACAGGATTCTTGCTGAAGGCAGGCCAAGGGGAATCAGACATCACCTGGGGGATGGTGGAAGATGAAGAACCCAGTCAGATAGCAAGGATGATCAGGTATTGAGGATGATCAGAGATTGAGGATGATCAGATATAGAGGATAGGGGTTCTTGCTAAACTGACTTAGCAAAGCTCTTGGCTAAAACTGGATTTTACAAGGAAGTGCACAGATGGGCCTAGGAGAAGGTTCAGGAGCCTGAGTAAAGTTTGGTCAAGCAAAGAATCTTTGTCAGCCCCTTACCCAGGTCTGTAATTCCCCATTATACTTAATGTCTAACATTCCATATCCTTATTTTGTTCGTTGTTAGCCTGTCTCCTCCTGGCTAGAATGTGAACTCCACAAGGAAAGGGATTTCTGTGTTTTGTTCACTGTTGTGTCCCTAACACCCAGAACAATGTCTGGCACACAGTGGGCACTCCCAAATATTTGAGGAGTAAATGAACAAATCAATGTATGAAAATGGCTTAAGCAGTGCCTGGCAAAGAGAGACACTCAACATACAGATGAATCAATGAACAAATGTGTAAATCACTTTGTGTGCTGTCTGGCATCCAATAACCCCTATTTATGTATGCGCTTTGCTGGTATGATGATGATGATGATGATGATGATGATGATGATGATCTTATTTTTATTGGCTCATGCAGTCCATTTGACTCATATTTCCCTCCTCTCCTGCAGTCATCAGGGCCAAGTTCGTGGGGACACCAGAAGTCAACCAGACCACCTTATACCAGCGTTATGAGATCAAGATGACCAAGGTATCCCCTGCCCCCGCCTCTTTCCCAGCGTTTTCTGACATCTTCCTCCTGGTCAAAACAGAAACTTCTGGACACTGGTTGGTGCGAGAAAGTTGGCTGTGATCTTGGGATGCTAAATGACTTCAGGGAAGAACCTGGAGTGGGAGGATTATGTCAGTAAAAGAGACACTTCCCCTCATCCATCAACAGATGTATAAAGGGTTCCAAGCCTTAGGGGATGCCGCTGACATCCGGTTCGTCTACACCCCCGCCATGGAGAGTGTCTGCGGATACTTCCACAGGTCCCACAACCGCAGCGAGGAGTTTCTCATTGCTGGTGAGGCACCGTCCCCGCGCCCTGTGCCACGCCAAGCAGTCCCTGGGGCGCGGCCTAGCAACCACGAGGGGGCGAGGCTCTGATGGGAATGGTCCCACTGGAAATGGGGACTACCCCAATTTCAGCCTATCAGAAGGCCGGGCTTTTGCCAGCCTGGCGGCTCAGCCAATCACAAGCTGCTTGTCGGTTCCCCCTCCTTTCTCCTTAGGAAAACTGCAGGACGGACTCTTGCACATCACCACCTGCAGTTTCGTGGCTCCCTGGAACAGCCTGAGCTTAGCTCAGCGCCGGGGCTTCACCAAGACCTACACTGTTGGCTGTGAGGAATGCACAGTGAGTGCCTGGACCCCGACCTCCAACGGGAGATCCTTCCCAGGGCCATTCCCTAAATCGTGGGCTTGTTTCTTGCTCCCTCTGGCTATTCTGTGTCCCTGTGGCTGCTCCCCAACCCTAAGGGCTGTCCCTGATCTCTCTTGCTATTTCCCCAAGCCCGAGACTGCTCCCTTACAAATTCTGGCTGCTCCCTTGCCCTGTGTCCAATACCGTATGATCGCCTGTCCCTCCCTGGTCCCTCTAATTCTCCCTTGTGACTATTCTGTAACCCCACTCCCGGTTCCTGAGCCCCTGGGATTGTTTCTTGGTTCCCCAGAATGTTCTCCAAGAACCCAAAGTGCTGTTCCCTAATCCCACTGACCCTTCCTTAGCACATCTGCTTGTTGCTCTGCAGCTCTGACTATTCCAGACACCAGAGGGTGTTACACTGACCTCCTGGCTAGTCCAAGCCTGTTCCCTGATGGCTCCTGATGGCCTCTGAGCCCAATGACTATCTTGGAGCCCCACTGGCTATTCCTGTGCTTAAACTCCTTAGCTGCCAACCGGGTGGGGCCCCTTACTACTGCCAGTTTTTCCCTGTCCTTTGGGACAATTCCACAGGCGACCTGCCTGACTGACCCCCAGGGCCTATTCCCCAGCCACCATTCCAGGACACTGATTTACTGGCTTACTGTTACCTTGCAGGAACTAGTAACATTTCCCTCAATGGGAGGGGCTGTCCTGGGGTATGTACTTAGGTGGGGTGAGAGCAAGTCTCCCCAGCGGCTCAGTGTTGAAAGCTGAGGAGAGGAAGTTCTGCTCCACGGGGGAGGCAGGGAGAAGCCCTCAGAGATGTTTCCCTCCTCCCTTCCAGGTGTTTCCCTGTTTGTCCATCCCCTGCAAACTGCAGAGTGGCACTCATTGCTTGTGGACAGACCAGCTCCTCCAAGGCTCTGAGAAGGGCTTCCAGTCCCGTCACCTTGCCTGCCTGCCTCGGGAGCCAGGGCTGTGCACCTGGCAGTCCCTGCGGTCCCAGATAGCCTGAATCCTACCCGCAGTGGAAGCTGAAGCCTGCACAGTGTCCACCCTGTTCCCACACCCATCTTTCTTCCGGACAATGAAATAAAGAGTTACCACCCAGCAGACACTGTTTCCGTGTAGTGCCTTTGAACAAACCCATGTTGCTGATGACCTGGTGTGTGAGCACCCTGGGACCAGTGGGGATGAGGGATGCCAAATGTTGGGTTTTTTACTTAAATTCTGACATACTGGTAGTAATTCTCAACACTGGCATTAGCACTGATGATCTGCAACAGCAGTAATGGTCACTGAACCCGCATTATCAACCGTAACCTCTGAATAATTTCTCCAGTCAATACTTTAAAACATTTTCCTATACTGATTCCTAATTGCTATTTGCCCAGAGCTTTCTAGTTACAAATTATCCCACAGCTGACAAATCACTGCCTTATTGGAAATTCCCCATTCACACATCTTGCCAGCTGACAGAGTCATTGACAAATGCCCTACCAATTGGCAAATGACTGTCATTGCCTCAAGCACAGTCCTGATGTTGTCCAGTGAGGATGCCCCATCCAAACACGTGGGTGTTACTGTCCCCACCCTCAGGTTTTGTACCATGAGTCTGACTTGAGTGAAAGGGGACCCAGGGCACCCAGAGTCCCACAGTAACCCAGCTGGGGACTTGGGAAGAAGGAGTGGCCCTGGCTCCCCAGCCATGGCTGCAGGACATTCCTTGGAAGGGGCTGTTTGGGGCAGAGGAGAGGTGGGATGGAGAGAAGGTATGAGCTAAAAATCCCCAAGCTCTGCCATCCTCCCTCCCCTACTTCTCCCCTCACTCCTCTGACCAACTTGGAAGGAAATACTGACAGCAATGAAATGCAGGTAGGGTTCAAAATTAAGACCAGCCAGATATGCTGGCCCATACCCTCCACACACCTCCCTCAACCCAACTGTCCCCTCACCCAAACTAGGGTCTCTAGACTCGACCCTCACCTTTCTGAATCATCCTCTAGAAAAACTGAGTGAGAGAACCTCCAAATACTCCCCTCTGAGGCCTTCCTGCTCCCACAGCGGGGTCCAGTCCCTGGCTCCTGCCCCTCATACTCCAAAGGTCTTGACTCAAGTGAGGCCCTTGGGAACTAGAATTTCAGACTGGTGCAAACACTCAATGGAGCACCTGTGTCCTCCTGACCTGAACCTGCTTGAAAAGGGCCCCAATATATCTCCTTTGGTAAAGAAAAGGACCCCCAAATTCCCTCTCATCAGAGTACCCACTGCTGTTACCAATAAGAACCCAGGTCTCCTCCAGGGCATTCTAGGTCACCAAGCACAGCCCCCTGGATCTTCTGTGGTCCTGTCCCAGAGCCTTTTACACTCCTGGGAGGTTACCCCACGGCCCAAATTATGTCCCGGATGGGAATGGGCAGATTTTGAACACACAGTACTCAGCCACTTGAGCAGGGAATGCGCACGCAACAACAATTTCTACATCAACATCTACACCTTGGTTACGCCCTCGGAGAGTCCGAACCTTGTCCACCGAAGGGGGCCAACCGCAGCCTTTGCTGATGGGCACAACTGTAAGGTAAGGGCCCGAGCCCTGGTTCATCCCTGGTGACCTTGTCAATGTTCCCTCAGCTGCCTGCAAGAGTCTGACCACTCCTGGCAATTCGCCAAACCTTAGTGTCAGCTACCTGCACTCTTAAGCTGCTCCCTGGCCTCAGGGCCCATTTCCTAAGTCCTCAGCTCTTCCAAGCCCTAGGGGGAAGGTGAAGTAGCAGGGGAAGGATGGAACCCAGTGTGGAGGTCGTTCTCCTGCCGACCTGTCTACCCTGCAGGTCAGCCCTTCGCCAAGTGCAATGCACAATGGACAGGGAGGACCGGAGACCAGAAAAGGTCTCAGGGGACACAGAGTCCAGAACAGCAGACGAGGCTACCTCCCCCAGAGACCTGGCATGAGCTCCTGGCAGGATCCGTAACCCTGGGCTCATTACATCCGCCATTGCTCTTGTAGAACATCCGTTAAAATAGGTCAAGTGAGCATCCTCCATCCCCAGCATTCGGGGTGTCTGTGGGTGAATCTCTGTTTGGGAGAGACTCTGTGACAGCTTAGAGGAAGCTTGTAGGGGTCACAGCCACGTGTGGTATTCAGCATGGGACCCAGCTCAGTGGGGAGCCTGGGGGCGAGTCCTTCTCTCACCTGAGCCTCAGTCCTTCTCGCCATGTTTAAACATGAGCGTCACAGTCCTGGCCCAGAATCCTTCAGAGGTCTGTGGTGGGGTTGGAGGATGTTTACGGGGTGTCTTTGCCCCTTGGATATTTTTGGGGGTTCAAAACACAGGAAATGGGACAGTCATGGTGGCTGACGCCTGTAATACTAGCACTTTGGGAGGCCAAGGCGGGCGGATCACGAGGTCAGGAGTTCAAGACGAGCCTGGCCAACATGGTTTCCATCTCTACTAAATATACAAAAATTAGCCAGTTGTGGTGGCGCATGCCTGTGGTCCCAGTTACTTGGGAGGCTGAGGCACAAGAATCGCTTGAATCCAGGAGTCGGAAGTTGCAGGGAGCTGAGATCACGCCACTGCACCCCAGCCTGGGGGATAGAGCAAGACTGTCTCAAAAAAAAAAAAAAAATGCCGGGCATGGTGGCTCACGCCTGTAATCCCAGCAATTTGGGAGGCCAAGGTGGGTAGATCACGAGGTCAGGAGATCGAGACCATCCTGGCTAACAAGGTGAAACCCTGTCTCTACTAAAAATACCAAAAAAAAAAAAAAAAAAATTAGCCGAGTATGGTGGTGGGCGCCTGTAGTCCCAGCTACTCGAGAGGCTGAGGCAGGAGAATGGCACGAACCTGGGAGGTGGAGCTTGCAGTGAGCTGAGATCAAGCCACTGCACTCCAGCCTGGGCGACAGAGCCAGACTCCGTCTCAAAAAAAAAAAAAAAAAAAAAAAAAAGCAGGAACCCTGGAGCCAGATCGTCTGCATTCAAATCCTGCCCCTGCCATGTCTTAGCTCTGTGTCCTTGAATAAATCATATTACCTCTCTGAGCCTCAGTTCCTGCATCTGTAAGACAGGGATAAAAAGAAGGCCTAACTCATAGAGACAATGTCCATATTAAATGAGATTGTATATGTGAAGTACTTGGAACAGTGCTAGGCATATAGCACTTACAAGCATTAGTTACTAGGAGTAGTTATGATTACTATAACTTAACTTATAACTTTAGTAGTGATTATTTATAATATTGCAAACAATGTTTGATATTAGGCACGATAATATACAATATTGGAAATAATGTGTATGATTAGTACCAATAATTTAATATCCATTTCTCCCCCACACCAGTCTCCTCACCAAAATACAAGCTCCTGACCCTGCTCTGCCTGAAGGAATGGGGTAGGTCTACAAAAGCTACTGATGTGATACTAAGATCCCAGTTCTTTATGCCATAAATGCTCCTCAGTCCCAGTGTCCCTCTCTCTTTTCCCCCTCACAGACAATCCAGTTTCCTAGTGGAGTCCTGAACCTGTGGCTCATAGAAGCACCTGAAAATAAAGAGCAATGTGGTTAGATCCTTCTACACGCCCACCCACAACAACTGTGGCAACACCATGAGGAGAGGTTCCCTTTAGGGATTCCTAACGGCAGGCCAGCCAACCTGTCCCCACCCTGTGTGGACTCCTCACCCTCAGGTCTCCCTCTGCACCACCCTGGAACAAAAAGTCCCCATCCCTGGGGCATTCTCCCCACGAAGAACCCCTGCCCCACAATACTATGTTCCCAACTTCAGCCCGTCACAGCAAATTTTGTCCCCAGTTCATAGTGTTCTGAGTCTTTGAGACTTGGGGATCATAGCATGTCCTAGCCAAGGGACATATGGTCATGCTACACTGGTCCTCGGGGCATGGCCTCTGTCCCTCCAGGCCCTTTGAGGGATAGAAGTCTGCACTCTACGAGATGGGGGGGTGCATCCTTGGAAGGGGCTCAGGGAGGAGCCCAGAAAGGGCTTCCTGACTTTCTATAGGAAAGGATGTGATGGGACCTTGAGTGAGTCCCTCAGGGACTCCCGCAGCCACAGGAGTCCCCTTTGTGTTGTGGCTCGCCCCTGTTCTTCCTGCCTCTTGCTCCCTTACTTCTTCTTCCTATTCCCTGCTCCTTGTCCCCGTTGCCTACTTCCTATCCCTTGCTCCTTCTACATATTCCCTACTCTTTTGTAAAATGTTTTATTTTATTATTTTATTTTATTTTATTTTATTTTATTTATTTTATTTTTGAGACAGAGTCTTACTCTGTTGCCCCAGCTGGAGTGCAGTGGTGCAATCATAGTCCATTGCAACCTCAACTTCCTGGGCTCAAGCGATCCTCCCACCTCAGCCAGCTAAGTAGCTGGGACTACAGGCACATGCCACCATGCCCAGCTAATTTTTTGTAGAGACGGGGTTTTGTCATGTTGCCCAGGCTGGTCTGGAACTCCTAGGCTCAAGCGATCCTCCCAGCTCAGCCTCCCAAAGTGCTGGGATTACAGGCGTGGGCCATCAGGCTCCGCCTGCATGTTCCCTACTCTCAAGCCCTGCTCCAGCTCCTGTTCCCACTCCTGGTGGTTCCCTTTCTGTTTCTACTCTTGTTAGAACTACATAGTTACAAAACAGCTAGGAGGTGCTGCGGCCCTACCAGGCACCAGGAATTAATGAGAAAGATTGCTGTTAAGGTAGTATGGCTTTGGTACAGGATTACAGAAAGTGGCCAATGGAACAGAATAGAGTTCTGAACCTGCAGGACAAAGATATTAAATGTCAGTATAGGCCGGGCGCGGTGGCTCACGCCTGTAATCCCAGCACTTTGGGAGGCCGAGGCGGGTGGGTCACCTGAAGTCAGGAGTTCGAGACCAGCCTGGCCAACATGGTGAAACCCCGTCTCTTCTACAAATGCAAAAATTAGCTGGGTGTGGTGGGATGCCCCTGTAATCCCAGCTACTTGGGAGGCTGAGGTGGGAGAATTGCTTGAACCCAGGAGGCGGAGGCTGCAGTGAGCCAAGATCACGCCACTGCACTCCAGCCTGGGCAACAGAGAGAGAGACCCTGTCTCAAAAAAAAAAAAAGTTAGTATATATATGACAGAGGTGGCATACAAGCTCAGTGGGGGACAAAGGCTTACCTATAAGGAAAAAGATGAACTCAATTCACACTGTATATGAAAAGGAATTTCAGAAGAATGAAGAATTTAGATGGCAAAAACAAAACTTTACTAAAAAGTCCCTCTTTGCTCTAGTGACTTGAGTCACTACTTTAATCATACACTAAAGTTCCATACGTACATGGATCTATAACTGGACTTTTGTTTTTCTTCCTTTAATCTGTCAGCCTGTCTATTCATGGGTCAGCATCATACTATTTAAATTATAAAAGCTTCAGGCTGGACATGGCGGCTCATGCCTATAATCCCAGAGTTTTGGGGAGGCCAAGGCAGGAGGATTACTTGAGGCCAGGAGTTTGAGACCAACCTAGGCAACATAGCAAGACCGTGCCTCTACAAAATAAACAATAAAAAAAATTAGCTATACATGCACCTGTAATTATAGCTACTCAGGAGGCTGAGGTGGAAGGATTGCTGGAACCCAGGAGGTTGGGGCTGCAGTGAGCTACAATCATGCCACTGCACTCCGGCCTGGGCAATACAGCAAGATTTTGTCTCAAATAAATAAATAAATAAAATCTTCGTAAAATGTCTGGTGGCAGAGACATCAGACTCCCTGTAGGCTGGGAGTATGAGTCCTTATTATCACTCTTCTTTTTCAGGGTTTTCCTAGTTTTTCTTGCATGTTTGCTTTTCCATATGAACTTTACTATCAACTCATCTAGCTCTAGATATAAGTTTGTAGGTATATTTTTGGGAATCACATTAAATACATAAATTAAATAAGGACGTGAGAAGGTGAACTGCCATTTTCATGATGTTAATTCATTCTATCCGAGAACAAGGAATGTCTTTCCATCTGCCTAAGTCTACCTTTGTGCCTTTCAGGAGTGTTTTAAACTTTTCCTCATATCACTTTGCACATCCCTTCTTGATCTTATCCCAAATATCTTATTTTTTTTGTTATTGTATATGTTTTCTCTTCTATTATATCTTCTATCTGGTTATTTGTGTATATAAAAACTACTGATTTCTGCATATTGATTTCATATGCTGCTGTTACTGCATTCTTTTTTATTTTTATATTTTGAGACAAGGTCTCGCTCTGTCACCCAGGCTAGAGTGTAGTGGTGGGATCATAGCTCACTGCAGCCTCAAACTCCTGGACTTAAGTAATCCTCCCACCTCAGCCTCCCGAGTAGCTGGGACTACAAGGGCCCACCACCATGTCTGGCTAATTTTGTGTTTTTTTTGTTTTGTTTTGTTTTTTGGTAGAGATGGGGTTTCACCATGTTGACCACGCTGGTCTTGAACTCCTGGGCTCAAGTGATCCTCCTGCCTTGGCCTCCCAAAGTGTTGGGATTACGATGTAAGCCACCGTGCTCACCCTTAATGTGGTTTTGAATTTGTTTGCTAATATTTTATTTAGGATTTTTGCATTGATATTTATAGTAAAAATGGTCTATGCTATTTTTTTTTTTGAGACAAAGTCTCGCTCTATCACCCAGGCTGGAGTGCAGTGGCACGATCTCAGCTCACTCAACCTCTGCCTCCTGGGTTCAAGTTATTCTCCTGCCTCAGCCTCTGGAGTAGCTGGGACTACAGGCGCACACCACCACGCCCAGCTAATTTTTATATTTTTAGTAGAGATGGGGTTTTACCATGTTGGTCAGGCTGGTCTCGAACGCCTGATCTCAAGTGATCCACCTGCCCTGGCCTCCCAACATGCTGTGATTAGAGCCGTGAGCTACTGCACTAGGTCTATGCTTTTCTTTGTGCTATTAATGTTATAATTGCTTTAGAAAGGTAATATGGAAGTTTGTCTTCATTTTCCATTCTGTGGAACAATTTATGTGGCCATTGGGATTAACTGGTCTCTAGCATTTCAGTGGAATTCCCCTGTGGAATCATCTGGGCCTGATGCTTTTTTATAGGGAAGTTCCTTAAAAACTTTCTCTATTTCTTTTATGGAAATTGGTTTGTTAACCTCTAATGGGGTCGATTTTGGTAAACTGTGTTTCCCCAGGAAATTACTTATTTTCATCTAGGTTTTCTATTTTATCTGTGGATGCCTTTTTTATATTTTGACTTTTAGAACCACGCTAATGTCTTACATTTAAAAATATAAAATTAAATCAGCATTACCAGGCATGGTGGCTCATGCCTGTAATGCCAGCACTTTGGGAGGCCAAGGCAGATAGATCGCTCGGGCTCAGGAGTTTGAGAGTAGCCTGAGCAACATGGTGAAACCCAATCTCTTATAAAAAATACAAAAGAATTAGCTAGGCATGGTGGCACGGACCTGTGGCCCCAGCTACTCAGGAGGCTGAGGTGGGAAGGTTGCTTGAGTCCAGGAGGCGGAGGTTGCAGTGAGCCAAGATTGTGCCACTGCACTCCAGCCTGGGCAACAGAGTCACGGACTCTATCTCAAAAAAAAAAAAAAAAAAAAAAAAAAAAAGGCTGGGTGCAGTGGCTCACGTCTGTAATCCCAGAACTTTGGAAGGCCGAGGCAAGTGGATCACCTGAGGCCAGGAGTTCAATACCAGCCTGGCTAACATGGTGAAACCCCGTCTCTACTAAAAATACAAAAAAAATTAGCCGGGTGTGGTGGTGCACACCTGTAGTCCCAGCTACTTGGGAGGCTGATGCAAGAGAATTGCTTGAACCCGGGAGGCAGAGGCTGCAGTGAGCCGAGATCACACCACCACACTCCAGCTGGGCGACAAAGTGAGACTCTGTCTCAAAAAAAAAAAAAGAAAAAGAAAAAAAAAGACCTCCCTTTCAGAAGGGGTCCTGCCCAGTACCCAGAAGGAAGGGATGTTGCAGAGAGAGTCTAAGGCTCTGAACAGACAGGCCTTGCTGGGTTTCCCCACTCAGTCTGTTAGTACAAGATCATACCCTTTTTGTCCCATCACATTGCTTTCTTTCTTTTCTTTTCTTTTCTTTTTTTTTTTTTTTTTTTTGAGACAGAGTTTCACTCTTGTTGTCCAGGCTGGAGTGCAATGGTGCGATCTCAGCTCACCGCAACCTCCGTCTCCTTGGTTCAAGCAATTTTCCTGCCTCAGCCACTCGAGTAGCTGGGATTACAGGCATGCGCCACTGCCCCTGGCTAATTTTGTATTTTTAGTAGGTATGGGGTTTCTCCATGTTGGTCAGGCTGGTCTAGAACTCCCGACCTCAGGTGATCCGCCTGCCTCAGCCTCCCAAAGTGCTGGGATTACAGGTGTGAGCCACTGCGCCCGGCCGTCCCATCACATTTCTATACAGTTATAAATCCTGCCTATGCAATGAAGTCTCCATGAAGGGCTGAAGAGGATGGAATTGGAGAGCTTCTGGATAGCCGAACATGTGGGGTTCCTGGAGGGTGGCTACCTGGGGGTGGGGCATGGAAGTTCTGTGCTCTTTCCCACATGCTTCGTCCTCTGCATCTCTTCATCTGTATCCTTTGTAATGTAATACTCTTTACAACAAACTGATCATGTAAATAAATGTTTCCCTGAGTTCCATGAGCCACACTAGCAAACTAATTGAACCTGAGGAATGGGTTGTGGACCCTGATTTATAGCTAGTTGGTCAGAAGCACAGGTAAAATAACCTGGGGCTTGCCATCAGCATTAGAAGTAGGGCTTAGTCTTGTGGGACTACATCCTTAACCTGTGTGATCTGATGCTATCCTCCAGGTAGATAGTGTCAGAATTGAATTGCAGGACATCCAGCTGGTATATTAATTTGCTGCAGAATTAATTGCTTGCTTGGTGTGTGTGTGTGTGTGTGTGTAAAAACCTCCACACATTGTATTGTGAGAGCAGAAGAAAAAACAGTTTGATTCTTCTACTCACACACATAAAACAATTTTATATATACACGTATATGAAATTATATATATATACATAAAGAAATGAAATGTCCTAGCTGTGTACAATGAGAGGGCCTTGAAGCAAGAACATTCCAGTAGCAATGAGTAAATCTAGTTCCCAGATCTTGGCTTTGAAATACTACTATCTTTGGGCTGGAGCCGGGAAAGAACAAGATATGCCTGGAGGTGATGTCAGCAGA
Source organism: Pongo abelii (assembly GCF_028885655.2). NCBI lineage: Eukaryota > Metazoa > Chordata > Mammalia > Primates > Hominidae > Pongo > Pongo abelii. Next base: position 47,980,968 of record NC_072008.2, read on the forward strand.
AATGTAAGAGCCTATCCTCTCCTCCTTAAAATTGCTTAAAAGCGATGAGAACACTGGCAAAAATTGTCAAAACAAACTTATCAGAACTCTGGAAATTGACCAAGGTCTACAATTCAGAAAGCGTTTTTTCAAGAAAATGGCTGAATCTTGGTAACAACAGGAAACTGTGGCATTTGAACTTCTCCTGTACGCATCCCCTTCTCCTCACCTCCACAAGAGCTTTGAAAATCAACAGCCCTGCAATTCCGGTGAAAACCAGCAGACTAGCAACCATTGGAGGAGGCAGAACAGGGTTGGAGTTCCTCCAAAACCTCATTTCCAGAGAACTGTCTTTATTTGATCTGTCCGGCACTATCCTGAATACTCCACTCATGGGGCTCATCTGGTATAAACAGCTTTCTCTGGGGGTGCTTTTCAGAAACAATTAGCAGCAACTGTTTAACACAGCAGTGATAACATTTAGGAAAAAAAAAACAAGCTTATCAAGAAAACTTAAAAGGAAAATCTAGGTAATTATATATCCATTATCAGTCCATTATTAGGCTTTAAAAAGCTCTGACATATGCCTGGGAATCTAGAAAACCACAAATATGCATAAGGCTGTATGTATGCCTAGGATCTCTGGCTGACCTCAAAACTCTGCACAAGCAGGAAATGAAGGATAAGGCAAAGTTGTAAACAGCCTGCCTTTGCATTAAAGGCACACCCTGACATGCACATAGAGCCCATCAGCAAAGTCTGGGAGACTTACTGGTTTCAGGTGATTTAAAGAAATATCTGTCCAATCATTAGCTGACCACTAAGCTAATGGAGCAGAGACTTGGGTGGCCACACATGACAAAGAACACAGGCTTTACAGAATTAGTTCAGGAAAGTCACTAAAAACAAAACAAAACAAAGCAATAAAAACAAATCCTGAGGAGGGGAGAGAATCTGATTCCCAGAGTTGCCACATTATATTATTTAAATGTCCAGTTTTCAACAAAAATGTATGAGAGATGCAAAGAGACAAAATTAAGTGTGGCCCAAACACAGGGAAAAAAGCAGTCAAACACTATCCCTGAGGAAACCCAGATGTTAGACTTAATAGGCAAAAACTGTAAATCAGTGATTTTTAATATTTTCAAAGAACTAAAGGAAACTATGTTTAAAGAACTAAAGGAAAGGATAAAATGATATCCTAATAAGTAGAGAGTATCAATAAAGAGAAATTACATAAAAAAGAAATTCTGGGCCAGGCACTCACGCCTGTAATCCCAGCACTTTGGGAGACCGAGGCAGGTGGATCACCTGAGGTCAGGAGTTCCAGACCAGCCTGGCCAATATGGTGAAACCCCCTCTCTACTAAAAATACAAAAATTATCCAGGCGTGGTGGCGTGTGCCTGTGATCCCAGCTACTTGGGAGGCTGAGGCATGAGAATTGCTTGAACCTGGGAGGTGGAGGTTGCAGTGAGCCGAGATTGCACCATTGCACTCTAGCCTGGGTGACAGGAGTGAAACTCCATCTCAAAAAAAAAAAAAAAAAAAAAAGAAATTCTGGAGATAAAAAGCATAATAACTGAAATGAAAAATTCACTAGAGGGGATCAACAGTAGCTTTGAGCTGGCAGAGTAAAGAATCAGTGAATTTGAAGACAGGTCAGGTGAGATGATCCAATCTGAGGAACAGAAAGAAGAAAAGTAAACAAAATGAACACAGTCCTAGAGATCTGTGGAACACCATGAAGCATATAAACACCCACATAATGGAAGTCCCAAAAGGAGAGAGAAAAGAGAGAAAAAAAGGTGCAAGAAAGACTATTTGAAGGAATAATGGCTAAAAATCCCCCCAATTTGATTTAAAGCATTAATCTATGCATTTAAGAAGTGCACTGAACTCCAACTAAGATAAATTCAAAGAGATAGGCACCCAGACACATCATAAACTTATAAAAGCTAAAGACAGAGAGAATCTTGAAAGTAAGAGAGAAGTAACTCATCATATACAAGGAATCCTCAATAGGATTAGCAGCTAATTTCTCATTAGAAATCTTGAAGTCAGAGGGCAGTAGGACAACATATTCAAAGTACTGAAAGAAAAAGACTGCCAAACAAGAATTCTACATCCAGCAAAATTATCTTTCAAAAATGAAGGAGAAATTAAGACATTCACAGATAAACAAAAACAGATAATTCATCACTAACACACTTCTATAAGAAATGCTAAAGGGAGTCCTTCAGGGTGAAATAAAATGATACTAGCTAGTAATGTAAATCTACATAAAGAAATAAATAGCACCTGTAAAGTTAATTACATAGGTAAATATAAAAGACAGTATAAATGCATTTTTTTAAGTGTAACACTTTTTTCCTCCTATCTGATTTAAAAGACAACTGCATAAAGCAATAACTATAACTATGTTCATGGGCACACAATGTGTAAAGATGTAATTTGTTTGACAATAATAGCACAAAGGAGGGATGAAGGAATAAAGTTATATAGAGGCAATTTCTTTGTATTACTGAGCTTAATTTGGTATTAATTCTAATTGGAGTAATATAAGTAATGATGTTAATTGTAATACCCAAGGAAACAACTAAGAAAAAAAAAAACAGGCTAAGTGCAGTGGCTCATGCCTGTAATCACAACACTTTGGGAGGCCAAGGTGGGTGGGTAACTTGAGCTCAGGAGTTTGAGACCGGCATGGGCAACATGGCAAGATCCTGTCTCTACAAAAAAATTAAAAATTGGCCAGGTGCGGTGGCACACGCCTGTAATCCCAGTACTTTGGGAAGCCAAGGTGGGTGGATCACAAGGTCAGGAGTTTGAGACCAGCCTGGCCAACATGGTGAAACCCCGCCTCTACTAAAAATACAAAAAAATTAGCTGGGTGTGGTGGCAGGCACCTGTAGTCCCAGCTACTCAGAAGGCTGAGGCAGGAGAATTGCTTGAACCCGGGAGGTGGAGGTTGCAGTGAGCCGAGATTGTGCCACTGCACTCCAGCCTGGGTGACAGAGTGAGACTCTGTCTCAAAATAAATAAATACATAAATAAAAATAAATAAATAAATAAAAAATAAAAAACTAAAAATTAGCTGAGCATGATGGCATATGCCTGTGGTCCCAGCTATTCAGGAGGCTGAGGCAGGAGGGTAGCTTGAGCCCAGGAGGTTGAGGCTGCAATGAGCCATGTTCCTACCATGGCACTCTGGCTTGGGTGACAGAGCAAGACTCTGTATCAAAAAAATATGTAAAAATTTCTTAAATTAAAAAAAGAATAAAAGAAAAGACATAGGGAAGAAACAACAGAAAAATTTAAAATGGTACACTAGAAAATATCTGTTTAACTTAAAAGAAGGCATTACTAGAGGAATACAGGAACAAAAAATAAGATATAGAAAACAAATAGCAAAATTGCAAACATAAACTCTACCTTATCAGGAATTACAATAACATAAGTTAATTAAACACTGCAATTAACCCTTTTCCAGTTTAGGAAAAAAAAACGTGCAGCTTGCTGCCTGTGCTCACTAGATTTTACATAAACATGCTCTTCGAGGCTGAAGCAAAGCTAACTGATTTTCAATGTCAAAACAAAATATAAAAACTATTCTTGGAGTTATTTCTAAGTTGAACTAACATCAGAATCATCTATTTTGGAAAAATCAGATTCATCAAATGATTCTTCATCCAACGACTGTTTAAGAACGATGTTAACATCATTTGTAGGGATGCTACATTTTCTAGGATTTGACATTTTCAGTGATTGAGAATTACTATATTTTGTAAGTGGAAATACCACTCCTAAAAACAGAATGCTATAAATAGAATGATGTCTTTTGTTTCCAAAGTCGATATACTAGAGTGATGTGAAAATAATAATAAAAATGAGACAGTTTGTGGCAAAGTTATCTCGGGGTAAACACTGCAGCCACAAGTGCCATCAGAGAGTGTTCTCAGCACAAATGGTAAAGGGTTAATAGGCACAGTGGATGAAAAACATGACTTAATTATATGCTATCTATAAGAGGCACATTTTAGATTCAAAGACCCAAATAAGTTGAAAGTAAATGGATGGAAAAAGATTTACCATGCAAACAATAGCCAAAAGAGAGCTGGAATAGCTATACTAATATGAGGTAAAATAGAATTTAAAACAGCAATTGTTACTTGAGATAAAGAAAAATATTTTATAAGCATAAATGGTCGATCCATCAAGAAGATTTAACAATAATAAGTATATGTGCACCTAACAACACAGCACAAAATATATGAAATAAAAATAGGCAGAATTGGAGACAGAAATAGACAATTCAACAATTATAGCTGAAGACTTCAATATCTCATTTAAAGAAATGGATAAAACAACTAGACAGGGAACCAACAAGGAAGTTTTTTTTTTTTTTTTTTTTTTTTTTTTTTTGAGATGTGGTCTCACTCACACTGGAGTGCAGTGGCACAATCTCAGCTCACTGCAACTCCACTTTCTGGGCTCAAGTGATCCTCCCACTTCAGCCTCCTGAGTAGCTGGGACTATAGGCATGTGCCACCATGTGGCTTTTTGTGTGTGCATGTGTATTTTTTGTAGAGTTGGGGTTTTGCCATGTAGCCCAGGATGGTCTTGAACTCCTGCACTCAAGCAATCCACCCGCCTCAGACTCCCAAGGTGCTGGAATTACAGGTGTGAGCTACTGTGCATGGCCAATAAGGAAGATTTGAAAAATGCTATAAACCAATTAGACCTCATAAACATCTATAGAACACTTCACCCTACAATGGCAGAATATACATTCTTCTTCAGTGCACATGGAACATTCTTCAGGACAGACCATATGTTAAGCCAGAAAACAAATCTCAGTAAATTGAAAAGGACTGAAATTATACAAAATATGTTCTCTGACCACAACGGAATGAAATTAGACATCAAAAACCAAAGAAAATTTGAAAAATTTACAAATATGTGGAAAGTAACACACTCCTAAATAACCAATAGGTCAAAGAAGAAATCACAAGAGAAATTAGAAGATACTTTGAGATGAATGAAAATGAACACACAACATGTCAAAATGTAAGGGATGCAGTTAAAGTGGTGCTTAAAGGAGAATTCATAGTTGTAACTGCCTATATCTAAAAAGAAGAAAGATATCAAAATCAGTAATCTAATCTTCCATTTTTTTCTAGGAAATTAGAAAGAAAACAGCAAACTAAGTCCAAAGCAAGCATAAGGAAAAACATAATAAAATAAGAGTAGAAATAAATGACATAAAGAATTTTAAAAATAGAGAACTAATAAAACAAAAATTTGGTTCTTTGAAAAGATCAATAAAATTGATATACCTTTAGACTAAGAATAAAAAAGGGCAGAAAATTCTAATTACTAAAATCAGGAATGAAAGAGTGGACATACTACTGACCTTACAGAAATAAAAAGTATTATAAGAGAGTAGTGTGAACAATTATGTGCCAATAAGTTAGAAAACCTAGATGAAGTGGACAAATTCCTAGGAAGACACAAACTACAAAAACTGACTCAGTAAGAAATGGAAAATCTGAATAGACCTATAACAAGTGAAGAGATTGATTTAGGAATAAGTAAAACTTCCTACAAAGATATACCCAGGACCAGATGTCTTCACTGGTGAATTCTACTAAACATTTAAAAAGAATTAATACCGACCAGGCATGGTGGCTCACACCTGTAATCCTAGCATTTTGGTAGGCCAAAGCAGGAGGATTGCTTGAGCCCAGGAGTTCAAGACCAGCCTGAGCAACACAGCAAGACCCTGTCTCAAAAAAAGAAAAAAAAATTAATGCCAATCTTCACAAAATCTTCCCAAAAATAGAAGAAGGAACACTGTCCAATTTATTCTATGAGGCCAGTGTTATCCTGATACCAAAACCAGAAAAAGACATCATAAGAAAACTACAGAGCAATGTCTCTTATGAATATAGATACAATAATCCTTAACAAAATAATCACAAACTGAATCCTACAACATACAAAAAGGATTTATACCAAGGCCAACTGAGATTTAGCCTAAGAATGCAAATGTCTACACCTAGACACATCATAAACAAACTTATGAACGTATCAACTTGCATGAAAATCAATTAATGTACTGTATACCATATTCATTGAATAAAGGACAAAATTCACACAATCATGTCAATAAACACAGAAGAAGCATTTGAAAATGTCCAATATCCTTTCACGACAAAAATACTCAACCAACTAAGAACAGAAGGAGAAATTTGTCAACACTTAGGTAGCAGCTAATATATGCCAGATGCATTGTTCTAGACACCTTACATTTACTAAGTAATTTCATTCTCACACTAACTATATGAGGCAGGAACTATTATTACCTACATTTTGCAGATGAATAAACTGAGGTACAGGGCATTTAAGTAACTTTTCCTGTGTTAAGCAACTAATAAGTTGTGGAGGTAAGATTCTCATACAGAAATTCTGGCTACAGAGTCCATGCTCTTAATCACATTCTGCTCTACTGTCTCTCAAAGAATGTAGACTAATAATAATCATAAACAAATTGGGTTTCCTTAAAACTAATGATTCAAGCCGGGCATGGTGGTTCATGCCTGTAATCCCAGCACTTTGGGAGGCCGAGGCGGGCAGATTGAGACCATGCTGGCCAACATGGTGAAACCCCGTTTCTACTAAAAATACAAAAAGTAGCTGGGCATGGTGGCACGCACCTATAGTCCCAGCTACTCGGGAGGCTGAGGCAGGAGAATCGCTTGAACCCGGGAGGCAGAGGCTGCAGTGAGCCGAGATCGTGCCACTGCACTCCAGCCTGGCAACAGAGCGAGACTCCTCCTCAAAAGAAAAGAAAAACTAATGATTCAATCTTTATCTGTAAGTAAACTTAACTTATAACACTGTTGACGTATATCAGTGATCATAATTTGTAATACTGGTAAGAATTGCTAATATTAGTAGCAATGTTTATTTAATCAAGTTGATAATGTTGGGTCAATATTTATATTTAATTGTAATTTTAGTCATAAAATTGGTGATGATCATTTATATGAGTAAACATAATTTGTAATATTGGTAAAAATTGACAAAATTACTTATACAATTTGATTGCATTAGTAACAATTATTTAATTTCTATTTCTAACTAAAATTTGATTAATAACTGTGGTACTCATAATTTATATTAGTAATCAAAATTTTAATATTAGTGTTTTTTTATAATAGCAGTTAGAATGTTAACCATATTAGTAATTATTTCTATTAGGAACTACAAGATAATTCAAAACACAGGTACTCATGGGTTATATTAGTAATCTTAATTTGTAACACTGTAATAGTTTTATCTGTAACAATTTTTACACTGTTTGTACTAATGGTTTAATTTTATTTACTTATTTAATTTTATTTACTTATTTATTTATTTACTTATTTATTACTTATATATTAAACAGAGTGGGCAACCCACTCTGTTGCCCAGGTTGGGGTGCAGTGGTGCTATCATGGCTCACTGCAGCCTCAACCTCCAGGGCTCAAGTGATCTTCCCACCTCAGCCTCCCAAGTAGCTGGGACTACAGGTGCATGCCACCACACTGGGCTGATTTTTAAATTTTTTGTAGAAATGGGGTCTCACTATGTTGCCCAGGCTGGTCTCAAACTCCTGGGCTCAAGAGATCCTCCCACTTTGGGTTTAAATTTTTTAAAAGTAATTATAACAATTTACAACATAAGTACTAATCATTTATACTAATAAACTTAATTTGTAACACTGTAATGCATTGTAATATTAGTTGTTATATTTGATGATATTAGCAATGATAATTCAATTTCTATTATTTAAACGTTCAGCATATTTTATTCTAGCATATTGTAGCCCAATGACCCAACTGTGGTAGTCTCCACTGCGTGCCATGTTTATATAAGTCAAAACAGGTACTTATAATTTATATTAGAGCATAATTTGTAATAGCCATAATCATTTGTAATAACAGCAATAATCTTTGATGCTATTAGTAATGATTATTCAATTTCTACTAGAAACTATAATTTAATTCATGACATAGGTACTCATAATTTACAACAGTAAAAATAATTTATAATATTGGTGACAATTTGTAATATTAGTGATTTTATATATATATATATATATTTTTTTTTTTTTTTGAGATGGAGTTTCGCTCTTGTTGCCCAAGCTGGAGTGTAATGGCATGATCTTGGCTCACCGCAACCTCCACTTCCCGGGTTCCAGCGATTCCCCTGCCTCAACTTCCCAAGTAGCTGGGATTACAGGCATGCACCACCACGCCGGGCTAATTTTGTATTTTTTTAGTAGAGACAGGGTTTCTCCATGTTGGTCAGGCTGGTCTCAAACTCCCGACCTCAGGTGATCCGCCTGCTTCGGCCTCCTGAAGTGTTGGGATTACAGGCATGAGCCACCACGCCTGGCCAGTGATTATATTTCATAATAGTAACCAAAAGTTCAATTTCTATTCATTAATTAATTTATTTATTGAGACGAAGTGTCACTCTGTTGCCCAAGCTGGAGTGCAGTGGCGTGATCTCAGCTCACTGCAACCTCCAATTCCCGGGTTCAAGTGATTCTCCTGCCTCAGCCTCCCAAGTAGCTGGGACTACAGGCACGCACCACCATGCCCAGCTAATTTTTGTATTTTTAGTAGAGACGGGGTCTCATTACGTTGACCAGGCTGGTCTTGAACTCCTGACCTCATGATTTGCTCACCTCGGCCTCTCAAAGTGCTGGGATTACAGGCGTGAGCCACCGTGCCTTGCCAACAATTTAATTTATAACATTACTATTGATAAATGTTATTGGCAATCCTAATTTGAATATAGGTAAAATTTCTATCAGAAGGAATATTTGATAATGTTAGTAATAATGACTTAATTTCTATATGTAATATATTTTGATTCATTACATTAATTCTGTCAATTCACATTAGAAATCGGTTTTTAATACTGGCAAAAATAGATAACATGAGTAACAGGATCTGATAAATATTAGAATGGATCATGATTTAGTTTTCCTTGTAAGCATAAGGAAATTCATGGTAGACCCTATCGCAAAGCAACTTCATGACTCCACGTGCGCACAGCAGCCACACTCTTGATATCGCACCACTGATAATATACCAATATTTAATATTATTGCAGTAGTTATGACTCTTCCCTCCTGCCCACTCTATTTTCCCCAAACTCACCATTTCTTTGTGATTGGGGTAGAAGGTCTGATCAATTAGAGGGAATTCTTCTGTCCCCAGTTTCTTATGCAGTCGAACCATCTGGGCAAACTATGAGAACCAGGAGAGCTGGGTCAGTGAGTCCTTCACCAGGAATCTGTAAGTTTCTGAACACCCTCACTTCCCCAAATTGCAGAGTGGTTTCAAGCTCCCACATACATGCATGAGCTGTTCCCTCTGCCAGTGGCACCCTTCCTGTTACTTACCACCCAGGGCTTGTCACAGAAGTTGTAGACAGAATGCAAGGAGTTAACACTGGGGATTCCAGCATATTGCAGCCCAATGACCAAACTGCGGTAGTCTCCGTTGCGTGCCATGCTGAAGGCGTGCTGGCGGATCAGCACAAAATCCGGCTTCAGAGACCTAGTATGGCAGAGGTAGGAGTGTTGAGAGTTCCCCCAGAAGCTCCCGATCACTCTCAAAACAAAGACTAAGTTTCTAAATCTCCATAGCTCCCAGAAATTGCAAAGTGGTTTCTCACCTCTGCACACATGTGCAAGCTGTTCCCTCTGCCTAGTGCACCCTTTCTACCCTCTGCCCACCTGGTGATCCCCTTTAAGCCTTTCCTACCTGTTCCCTTCTCAGCAAGGTCAGCTTACAGCTTACCCACACAGCTCTGACAACTCCCTGGTCACCATCTCTCAGACTGCAAGCTGTCTTCAGTGTTCTGCCCAGAATAAATTCTAACCTCAGGACTTTTACCAAGGCTGTTCCATCTGCCTAAAGCACTTCCCCGCTAGATATCTGCATGGATCACTCCTTCACCTCCATCAGGTCTTTCCTCAAATGTCTCTCCTGCAACCAGGCCACTCTATCCCAACTGCAGACCCCACCATCATCCAACAATTGCTACATCTGCTTTAGTGCAATATATTTTTTTCTTTTTTCTTTTCTTTTTGTTTTTTTTTTTGGTTGAGACGGAGTGTTGCTCTGTTGTCCAGGCGCTGGAGCAATCATGGCTCACTGCAATCTCTGCCTCTCGGGTTCAAGCGATTTCCCTGCCTCAGCCTCCCGAGTAGCTGGGATTACAGGCACCTGCAACCACGCCTGGCTAATTTTTTAATTTTTAGTAGAGACGGGGTTTCACCATGTTGGCCAGGCTGATTTTGAACTCCTGGGCTCAAGCGATCTACCCACCTTGGCCTCCCAAAGTGCTGGGATTATAGGCGTGAGCCACCACATCCGGCCACTGCTATATTTTTTCTTAGCACTTTTACATTTTCTTATTTATTTGTGTATTGTGTGTATCTCATAGTAGCATGCAAGTTTCATAAGGCCCGGGTTCTTTTTCTTTTTTTTTTTCCTTTTGGCCTTTCAGCATGGCCTTTCAGCTCCTGGCACACAGTAGGTGTACAATAAATATTTATTGAATACGAAGTCCTGAGAGCAGCATCTGGCATGCAGCAGATGTCTAGCAAATGTTTATTTAATTAATAATTGAAGGCTGGGTGTGGCGGCTCATGCCTGTAATCCCAGCACTTTGAGAGGCCAAGGCAGGTAGATTGTTTGAGCCCAGAAGTTTGAGACAAACCTGGGCAACATAGTGAGACCCCCCATCTCTACAAAAAACATAAAAATTAGCCAGGCATGGTGGTGTGCACCTGTAGTCTCAGCTACTTGGGAGGCTGAGGTGGGAGGATCACTTGAGCCTGAGAGGTTGTAGCTGCAGTGAGCCATGATTGTGCCAGTGCACTCCAGCCTAGGAGACAGAGCAAGACCCTGTCTGAAATATATATATATATATATATTTTTAAGTCTGGCTTGTGGCATCCTGGGGTCCCTGGCTCTTTTTCTGAAGAAAAGTTGTCTCCCTACATTCCATGCCTAAGTTCTTGCCCACAGAAGGATGGGTGGGGAGGTAGGCACTTTCCTCCAGCTCTAAGGGAGAGAGTTCTTTTGCCTCGCTCATAACACCAAGGTACCCTTTTTATACTCACCGCACGACCTTCACCCCATTCCGAAGAACTTCCATATCCACAGAGAATCCACCATTGGCATGGGCCACAAGGTTGAGATCAGAGAATTCAGCCTGGGAAGGAGAAAAAAACTGGTGATTCACCTACATCACACAAAAATGGCCACTTAGTTTGCAGTATGGACAACTGACCCCCAGGTCCAAATGTCTCAACTTACCTGTTCTACTTTAATGTCAATTTCTCCATGGATCTTTTTCCCTTTGAAGTATTTTGCCCTGCAGAGGAAAAACAGAACACATCTGTCAATGATGAAATCTCAGAAGGGAAGACAAAACACAGGCCCTTGACCCTTTTGCCCCTTCAATGCTACTAAAGAAACCACAAAGTGCCTTATAACTATTGAAATATTTTGAAAAAATCAAGAGTGCTTTGTGAATAAAGTCTGTTGTAAACCTCATGGAGTTGCAAAAATGTTAAAGGACATTGCAAACTGTAAAATGTGGCCTTACACTGCAGAGAGCAGGTATTTTCCAAAATATAGTCTGCTCATCACATTGCCATTGTAAATGTTTTTTTTTTTAAACTTCACAAAATTAGCAGTATTATGTAAATTAGAACATACTTTGAAATTGCATGGAGACCGGTAAACGGCAAAGAACCTTAGAAAACACCTATCTGGCCAGGTACGGTGGCTTACGCCTGTAATCTCAGCACTTCGGGAGGCTGGAGGTAGGAGGATTGCTTCAGGCCAGGGGTTGGAGATCACCCTGGACAACACAGAGAGACCCCCATCTCTACAAAAAAAAATTAAAAAAAAAAAAAAAGCCAAGGGCTGTGGCTCACGTCTATAATCCCAGAACTTTGAGAGGCCGAGGCGGGTGGATCACCTGAGGTCAAGAGTTCGAGACCAGCCTGACCAACATGGTGAAACCTCTTCTCTACTAAAATACAAAATTAGCCAGGTGTAGTGGTGCACCTGTATTTCCAGCTACTTGGGAGGCTGAGGCAGGAGAATCACTTTGACCTGGGAGGCGGAAGTTGCAGTGAGCCAAAATGGTGCTATTACACTCCAGCCTGGGCAACAAGAGAGAGATTCCATCTAAAAAAAAAACCCAAAAAACAAAAACTAGCCAGGCATAGTGGTACACGCCTGTAGTCCCAGCTACTGGGGAGGCTGAGGCAGGAGAATGGCTTGAGCCCAGGAGGTCGAGGCTGTAGTGAGCCATGATTGCACCACTGCACTCCAGCTTGGGCAACAGAGCAAGACCTAGGCCAAAAAGAAAGAAAGAAAGGAAGGAAGGAAGGAAGGAAGGAAGGAAGGAAGGAGAGAAAGAAAGAAACTACATTTCTCTGAAGCGTGCCTGTTTTTGTGTATTTTTTAGTGCCTGTGTATACGTCAGTGCCTGTGTCTGGCTGTGTGGCCTGAAGCATCTCTCCGCTCTCTGGCCCTTTCGCAAGGAGGAGCACATTCACCATGTGTGGTTATGTGCTGTGAGAAACACAACGGCCATAGGTGGGCAGCTGCATCCGACAAGGAGGAGTGGATTGAGTGGTGCGGGCTGGGTGGTTCTAGAGAAGCCAGTGTAGCTGGCAATGATGGGGGGCAGGGAGGAATGCAGCTGAGGAGGAGAGGGAGCAACAGGAGGGAGGGGGAGTGGGAGCAGCAGTAGGAACATCACGAACTGCTATGTCATTGTCCCCGGGCCTGGTTTCCGGTGGCCTCCTCCCCCAGGCTCAAGATTTCTAGCCAACAGGCTGCTCCAGGGATGGAAGCTCATCCTCAATCAGGTTTCTCATGGAAGGGGGATGAGGGGGAGTGACACTTTCAGGGCTATTGGTCACTGACACGCATACAATCAGGGTCTTGGACAGACACACACACACACACACACACACACACACGGCACAAATGGACCCTGGTGACTTGACTGACATATGCAAGAGACCCCAAGTACAGCTACTTCTTTTTCCTCGCTCTCTCTCTGACACACACACACATACACACACACACACGCGCACACACACCATCGCTGACACTATCCCCTCAGAAGTGTTGAGAGAGAATCTCTCTCAGCCCTGCACATTTTTCATCTATAAACTGATTAGTGGGGATGATGAGGGTGTATCACTGTTTCTAAAACTTTTCTGACCATAAGTGTAGTTGAATACTGTGGTGGTCTGCTCAGGCCTCCTCTTCAGGGACAATGTACCTTGAATGGCAGCTACTGACAGCTCATGGCTGTGTCCCCACTGGGAATTGTCTTGTCACAGGGAACTGCCTTGTCCAAGGTTATACCTACTTCATGAGGGCATCCCCATGGTCTGGTCTGAGGGGAAAGAAAGGCCAGCCTCCTTGCCTCAATCTGGGCTGACTCTGAAGGACCCTCCCAGCCCCAGGGCTCCCCCTAAGATCAGTGGAGGCCCCTGAGGCAACTACATCTTGAGCCAGCCTCTTCCTCTGCTCAACCCAACCCTCCTCACAAGCGTTGATCCCAATGGCACACTCCAGTAAGCCTCCTGCATGCAAATCTCCACCTCAAAGTCTTTTTCCAGGGAACCCAACCTAAAACAGTGGGCCACGGAAGTCAAACTACAAGGGTGGTCTAATGCAATTCTGGAGCTGGGTTACCCAGCAGCCAGATGGCAGTGAGGACCCATCAGTAGTGGGAGGTGGGGCATAGATAGCCTCTGATATGCTGTAGCAATGCAAAGCGCTCTGCAGCAGGTCCGGGCTGTGGTGCAAGCAGGATGTGACTTAGGCCATATGATCCAGCAGATCCTACGACACTGGAGGTGTCAGTAGTAGGAAAAGATGCTGTGTGGAATTTCTTCTCCCCGGTGGGAGAATACAGCGCAGGCCCCCAGGGTTTTGGAGTAGCGGTGACTTTTCCTGATGGTGGGCTGTAATGGGATTCTGGTGGAAGGGAATGTACCGGATGGTGAAATATCCCTGGAACTTGAGTGATGTCAGGGAAATGGTAACCAGACTTGGGTGACTATTCCGTAAATGCCATTGAGTAGCTGAAGAAAGACCTGACATGCTCAGGCTGAATTCAAGGCAAAATGTGAAAGCCAGAGGATCTCCCTGACTGCGTTTAAGGAAACCCTCATCTCCTGCAGTCAGAGGGCAGACAGAAGGGAAGGCCAGGCTCAGAATTTAATTCTACGTGGTGGCGGAGCTTCAGAGAAAGTTGACTTTTCAGGCCCAGCACATCTCCTGGGCCATGCTCATGTCCCTAATAGGACAGGAGTAGGACTCTGAGATGGGGATATCTGGGCAGATGCAGTTAAACACCTTGAACTTACAGACTTACCTGCATCCACTGGGCCTGCTGAAGTAGACTACTCCCCTGAGTTAGAATATAGACCTTCTGCTTGAAGATAATGCAGAGGCCTCAGATGATGCAGGCGCTTTGTAAGACAATGCCTGCCCCCCTCAGAGTCTACCCCCCACCTACTCTCCTGGAAACCAGACCAAAAATTAGGGTGACATCCTAGTGAAACCTGACTGGACAGGTTCTAGGCTTGCAAAGGAAGGAGAGAAATGATCTGTAGAAGAACCTAAAGAATCTGGCTAGTATATACTGGCAGGAGCTGGGAAGGTATGCATGAGGCTGGATCCTGAGGACAATGGGCGAAGGAGGTAGAACAGGAAGTTGGCACGCTCTCCCAGGATACGGAACTTAAAACCCTGGCGAGGACTCTAGGAAGTGTTGCTAACACACTGGTATTTGGAAACCTGGAGTAAACAATGGCCCACACTAAGTGAAGCAGAACTTCCATGGCAGATTGCACAGGGAAGGATTAAAAGGCTCAAAGAAGCAGACATGTTGGAGTAGATATACTACTGAAGTCTGGAAAACCCACCAGCTGATTAAGGCCTGGAGGATACACTCAACTTATGAAATCAATAAGAAATATGCTGGTGAGGGTGGTACCAGTCACGCTGAGAAGCACAGTAGTGGTAAGGTGATAAATGAGTCCTGGCCCAGGTCCTGCTTACAGTGGGTTTGGGGGTCCAGAGACCCACTCAGTGGTCACTTCCTCAGTTCACAAATGCATAATTGCAATGGCATTTGCAACTTTGTAGTTGTCAGAACCCCTACATGGGCTCCTCAGCCTGTGGGATAAGAGCTATTTCAGTAGGGAAGTCCAAATAGAAGCTTCTAAAATGGCGCACACCCCCATGCCCTGAACAAAACAATAAACCACAAACAATATTGTTTGCATCCTATGGGTGATGATGGAAATCAATGCCACATTGAAAGATCTAAAGGATGCAGGGGTGTTGGTCTCATCTTATCTCCATCGAGTTGAGCAGTCTGGCCCCTGGAGAGGTCAGATGGGTCTTGGAGAATGCTTGCAGACACTTAGTTGTACCTGCCGTACTGGACATGCTGTCATTGCCAGAGCAGATTAATAAGACCTCAGGTACAGCAGGTGGCCACTGACTTGGCGAATGCATTCTTTTCTATTCTGATTAGAAAAAAGGATCAGAAACAGTTCACACTCACATGAGACTGATGATAATATTCGTAGATGGTCTTGCCGTAGGGCTATGCTATCTCTCTCACCTGGTGTCATAATATAGTCCAAAGAAACCTGGACTATCTGGACATCCCATGGAATAGCACACTGGACCACCACATCGATTACATCATACTGATTGTGCAAGATGAGCAAGAGAGGGTTAGCATATTGCCCTAGTAAGACACATCCACTACAGAGGGTGGAGGATAAACTCCACAAAGACTCAGGGGACTGCTGCATTAGTAAAATTTTTAGGAATCCAGTGGTCCAGGGCAGTAAACCAGGATGGCCCCTCCAAAGAATAGGGCAAAGCATTGAATCATGCACCTTCCATCATGAAGAGGAAAGCACAATACCTAGGAGGACTCTTCCCGTTCTGGAGGCAGCATATCCGCCACGCACAAATACTGCTCTGACCCATATTCCAGGCGACATGTAAAGCTACCAGCTTTGTGTGAGGGCCAGAGCAGAAAAGGGCTCTGCAGCAGGTCCAGGCTGTGGTACAAGCAGTCCTGCCATTTAGGCCAGATGATCTGGCAGATCTTATGATACTGGAGGTGTCAGTAGTGGGGAAAGATGCAGTGAGGAGCTTATGGGAAGCCTGAGTGGGAGGCCCTTGGGGTTCTGGAGCAAAGCCATGCCATCTGCAGCAGAGAATTTTACGCCTTTTGAGAAAGACATCCCATTGAGGTGCTGGGCCCTGATAGACACAGAATGCTTGACCTGGCACCAAATGATTGTGCATCCAGAAGTTCCCATTATAAGCTGGGTCCTCCTGGGCCCGCCAAATAATAAAGTCAGGTGGGCCCAGCAGTCAGGATTGAGCCCAAGCAGAACCAAGCAAGGTGCATGAGCAGGTAAGTAACCCTGATCCCCATGTCTTCCATAACTGTTGTGCTAGTGCCTGTCTCACTAAGGGGACTCCTTAAAACTAGCTGATGAAAGAGGGAAAGGTCTAAGCTTGGTTCACAAATGGGTTGTCTTAGTATGTGGGTGGAAGCCAAAAATGGGCAGTGGTTGCACTATAACCCAACTGGAATGGCCTTGAAAGACAGTGGCAGAGCTCCCAGTGGGCAGAGCTTCAGGCTGTGCACCTGCTCATCTCCTTTGTGCAGAAAGAGAAGTGCCTCAAGATTAGAATACATATATCCACTTATGGGCAGTGGTAAATGGTTTGGCTGGTTGGTCAGGGGGCCCGGAAATAAAAAGACTGGAAGATCCAGACAAAGAGGTCTGGGATACAGAAATGTGGGCAGACACCTAGGAGTGGGCAAGAAATGAGGAGTGAGACTGGGCGTGGTGGCTCACGCCTGTAATCCCAGCACTTTGGGAGGCCGAGGTGGGCGGATCACCTGAGGTCAGGAGTTCGAGACCAGCTCAGCCAACGTGGTGAAACCCCATCTCTACTAAAAATACAAAAATCAGCTGGGCGTAGTGGCACACGCCTGTAATCCCAGCTACTCAGGAGGCTGAGGCAGGGGAATTGCTTCAACCTGGGAGGTGGAGGTTGCACTGAGCCAAGATCGCGCCACTGCACCAGCCTGGGCAACAGAGCAAGACTCCGTCTCCAAAAAAAAAAAAAAAAAAAAAAAAGGGAGGAGTGAGGATCTTTGGATCGTGTGTTAACACCCACCAGACAGCATCTGCCATGGCGCCATGGAAGTGACACTAGGCAACCAGGTAGACAGCATGAGTCAGCCTGATGATGTCAGCCAGGCTCTAATCAGCCACCCCAGTGTTAGCAGATGGGCACATGAATAAGTGGCAATAGCAGCAGAGAGAGAAGCTATGTGTGGGGGCAGCAGTGTTACTGCTGAATGTCCAATCTGCCAGCAACAGAGACTAACATTGAATCCCTGACATGCCACCATCCCTCCAGAAGGCCAACCAACCACTTTGTGGCAAGCTGATTACATTGGGCCCCTTCCATCCTGCAAAGAACAGTAATCAATTTTGACTGGAATATTCCATATTTGAGTTTGCCTTTTCTTACTGCAGGACCTCAGCCAGCTCACTAAGGGCTTACATAACGTTTGATCCACCAGCACGAGACCCTGCATAACACTGCGTCAAACCAAAGGACACACTTTATAGCAAAGTAAAGGAATGCAAAGCAAAGGAGGTGCAAAAGTGGGCCCATGACCATGGAATTAACTGATGGTATTACACACCACGCCACCCGGGAACTGCTGGCCTGACGGAATGATGGAACAATTTGGTGCAGCCACAGCTAAGACCCCAGGTTGAAGGAGACATC
This sequence comes from Pongo abelii, assembly GCF_028885655.2. Taxonomy (NCBI): domain Eukaryota; kingdom Metazoa; phylum Chordata; class Mammalia; order Primates; family Hominidae; genus Pongo; species Pongo abelii. The sequence goes on from NC_072008.2 coordinate 47,998,905, forward strand.
ATGCAAGAATGGGCACCATCCTCCAAAACAGTGTCAACCCTAAATCAATGGCCATTGTAGGTGCTGTGTTCCTAACAGGTAGAATACACGGGTTTGGGGACACAAAGGTTAGGAAGGAGTGGCCCAGCTTACCAGCAATCCCAGTGATCCACTTTTGAAATTGTGCTTCCTGTTCCCTCAGGGCTCTGCAAGGTTAGAGGTCCTGGTTCTCCAAGGGGGAACACTGCTACCAGGGGACACAGCAAGAATCCCATTAAACTGTAAGCTATGATTGCCCTCAGGGCACTTCGGGTTTCTCATGCCAAGGGACATAAACAGGAGTCATTGTCTTGGCAGGGGACGTGACCAACCTTGCTCCTCAGGAGGAGGTAGAGCCGCTGGTACACAGTGGAGGCAGGGAGGAGTATGTTTGGCACCCAGGGGATCCACTTGGACATCTGTTGGTACTCCTTGCTCAACTTTGATAGTAAATGGGCAATGTGGTTGTTTGTACAGCAGCTACAGCCTGAGAAGGGCATGGGGACTAAAGGCTCAGGGATCTCTGCAGGCTGGCAGCCACCCAGACCAAGAGAGGTGCTAGCTGAGGGTGGGGGGAATATAGAATGTGTAACAGGAGAAGGAGAGGATGAGTATCATTTATGACGTTGAAATCAACTGCAGCAGCAGAGACTATGGCTCATCTTACTACCGTGCTCTTTCAAGCGTCCCTGAGAAAACAAGACCGATTAGAATTCTGGAAATGCCGTTCTCAATGGGGTGAACTTACTATGAGAAGGAAGTGGATCGGAGCAGTGCAAGGTGTGGACTATATGCTCCCCCCAGATCCTTACCTCCTTGCTCCAGACCTTTGCATCTATCCTCAGCTTCTGGAATTATCTGCTGCTGATGGCTCACAGGTGTCCCTCACTGGGCATTGGCCTCTGCAACAGGGATTTGCCTCACCCAAGATTATGCCTCCTCCCAGGGGGCAGCCTACAGCCAATGACTGACGTAGGAATTAAAAGCCTGGCCACCCCGCTTCAACTGGGACAACTCTGAAGGGTCAGTCCAGTGCCAGAGCTCCCCAGAGGATTGGCTGAGGCCTCTGTTGTGGTTGCATCACAGATCAACGTTTCCCTCTGCACAATCCTGCTTCCCTCGCAACCTCCCCTACAGGTGTTATTCCCAAGCGCTCTCCCCAGTAAATCTGCATGCAAATCTCAGAGTCTCGGGGTCTGCTTCCAGGGAAATATATCTGAGAAAAGAAGCCACAGTAAGAAATAAAGCTTATATAACCCACTATATATGTATTTGCATAATAACCCATCCTATATATGTATTATATAAGACACATATGTTGTACAGCAAATATGAGAATATAGAATGCCTTATATATTATGTAACATATAAAATGTTGTATATTACATATTATGTGTATGTGTATTTAGAATGTATATAAATACATATGCATAACTGGAATTAAAGTTTCAATAGATAATTACCTTCACTATGTGTAATGCAGTCTGATTTTTCTATGCTATTTTATTTCATTTCATGAAGAAGAACATATACATATAGATAGACGTATTATGTACTGTAAAGCCGTTGTATATGACACATGTATTATATACCGTATGTCATATATAATATACATTATAGATTGTATATCTTAATGGAATAACATTATATGTTTTGCTAAACAACAACTCCATTTACTATGTGCAATATGCTCTGTTATTCTATTTTTATTTATCCTACTTCATGAAGAAAGTGAAATGCTGGTCATAAGCCAATAGGTGACCCATAGTTTGAGAAACACCAGACAGCCGGGCACGGTGGCTCAAGCCTGTAATCCCAGCAATCTGGGAGGCCGAGGTGGGTGGATCACGAGGTCAGGAGTTCGAGACCAGCCTGACCAACATGGTGAAACCCCATCTCTAAGAAAAATACAAAAATTAGCCAGGCATGGTGGCACGTGCCTGTAGTCCCAGCTACTCAGGAGGCTTGCTTGAACCCGGGAGACGGAGGTTGCAGTGAGCCGAGATTGTGCCATTGCACTCCAGCCTGGGCGACAAAGCAAGACTCCGTCTCAAAAAAAAAAAAAAAAAAAAAAAAAGAAAAAAGAAAAACACAGGACAAAATTACCCACAAAATGGGGGAGATGAGTCTCAACTTAGAGTTTTCAACTTTAAACCACAGAGGAATTGAGACCCAGGAAGGAATGAAGGTGGTGCGGTTTGCTGGAAAGGGCGTCAGACTGTATTTGGGTGTACATTCCATCATAGAGTTTGCACAACTCCTCCTTTATTTGGGGCTGAAATCCCTGAAGCTTGTGTGGTTCCGAGTGTCTGCAAGTTGGTGAAACAGGTCTCTGTTCCCCACACTGAGCCTGGCGTACATACATAGGCTCTCTCCCTTTGTCCACCCCACCCCACATATAGTAGACACTAAATAAATATTTGCTAGATTGCCTGGAAGAAAAGACTGGAGGGGATACTGGGATAAAGGGGGGCTTCTGAGATGCAGAAGGGGAAGGGATGGATCTTTCACTGAATTCAGCAGGTGCTCAATGTTTTCTGGACAAAGAAAAAATGGAAAACATTGGATTTGTGATTATGGAAAGGGGAAGGGACTTGTCAGTATTCCATAGATAATAAATGCTTGATGGAAAGAAGGAAGCAGATGCAAAGGACCTGCGTGGAGGGCTGGAGTGGGGACGGGAAGTCTAAAGGAGGGTGATTACCTATATCCAGCAGAGGCCTCATTGATGTTTGCTGACTTCAATGGAGCAAACTTAACCAGGAAGATAACACGTTGGTGAGTGGACGTTGGTGAAGGAATTACAGCACGTGCTCCATAAATGCTTTACAGACTGATAGAGAAAAAAGCAGAGAAGCCTGCTGCAGGGATGATAATGTGGCTGTTTGAAAATAATACAGTAAGAGATTAATAAGTGTTTTCTGGACTAATTCGGGGAGAAAAAGGCAGCTGGGGAGATGGCTACTAAGTGGAGGAAGAGGCCTAGCTAGAATAAATGGAAAACAGTGCACATTGTGAGCTTTCAGGATTGTGTTGTGTAAAAGGCAGGATGGAGATTGTTGAAGGGGGAATTAGGATTTCAAAAAGGGGAGAAGAGGCATTTAACGCAGGGTTCTTAGTAGCATACTATAAATGCTCATTAAATGATTGCGGGGTTGCATGGAGGAAAAGGTATAGCAAGGCCAGCTGGCAGTTGAGGATTTCAAGCACACCTGCATTTAGAAAAAAAAGAAGGAAGGGGAGCTGAAGAAGGGTTATTCCTAGTATATAATGGTGCATAATAAATGCCTCCCACACTTTCATGGAAAGGATGCAATAAATATCTGTAGAATAAATAAATTGCTCTGAATAGAGAGAAAGGCTACTCAGTAAAGGCTCCTGGGGGAGAGGTAATCTAACCAGTAAACAGCTGGTACTCAATACATTTAGGCTGAAGTAGACCCCTAGAGAGAGAGCTCTTGAGGCAGGGTCAGGGATTTCCAGAGACTTGGAAAGAGGAAGTTGAAAGTGACTTATACAGTAAGTGCTCAATAAGTGTTTACTTAAATAGTAAAACTATTAAGTAAATAGTAAATTTAGTAAATTAAGTAAATAGTAAAACTATTAAGTAAAAGTGTTTACTTAAATAACTGTTACTTAAATAGACTAAAAGCCCTTTGGGGGTATGAATTAAAGTTGGTAGAGGGAATCCTAGGGGTACTGAAGGGAGTGGGAAAGGGGTGATCATTATAAACTCAGCTCTGGATTTATCACAGGAAAGGACCTTGGGAGAGGCCTTGTGATTGGAGCAGGCTCTCCTAGGGGTAAGGAAGAAGAATGTACTCCCCAAAACAACAGGTCCTGCATATGTGCTCACTGGATCTACTGTTAAGAAAACAATTCTGGGGAGGAAGTGTGAATATACAGAACACACAGAAGGCACTCCATAAATGCTCAGGGGAGCCATTGGAAGAAAAGGTCTTTGGGGGAGGATGATTAGAATGGAACACATGACAGACAAGGAATAAATGCTCACTGGATCCATTAGAAGAAAAGGCCTTTGGGGAGTGGGGCTGGGGATGGACATATAATCACCTGATCAATGCTCACTGCATCCTTGAAGGAAAAGTCCTATGGGGAGGGAAAATGGGAGCACAGAAAGTTGATCTATGGGAGCTCGATTCTTCATCCATAGGAGAAAAGGCTTTTGTGAAGAAGGCACACAATCAGGTACACAGTAGGTGCTCCATAAATACTCCAAGGAGTGATTAAAAGAAAAGGTCTTTGGAAAGAGTGACTGGAATGGTACACACAGCAAGTGCCAGATATCTGAGCACTGTATTAACTGGAGGCACAGGTCTTTATGGAGAGGTCTAAGGTTGGGTCATGCAGAAAGTGCTCAATACATGCAGACTGAAGCCACTGGAGGAAAGGGTATTGCAGAAAGGGTTTGAGGGTGGGGTATACAGCAGGCACCAGTCAGTGCATGCTGCTGAATACACTGGAGGAAAGAACTTTTAGAGAAGCCTCACACTGCAGGCAGTTGATAAATGCTAGATGGATCCACCAAAGGAAAGGTCTTTGAAGAAGTAGCTGGAGAACGGGGAATACAAGACGCACTCAATAAATGTTTTCTAGATCCATTGTAGGGAAAGGTCTTTGAGGAGACGGTCTGAAAATGAGACACACACAGAAGGTTCAAAACTGCTCATGGAACTCACTGGAGGAAAATGATTTGTTTGAGAAGGGGTTTGGGGGTGGGGCACGTATCAGGCACTTAACAAATGCTTCCTAGATCCTTTGGAGAAAAGGCCCTCAGAGAGAGGGCTTGGAGTTGGGGCACAGAGAAGGCATCCAATCAAAACTCACAGGATCCATGAAAAGCAAAGCTTTTGGAGAGAAGCTGGGGTGGGATACACAGCAGGTACTCATGTTTACTAAATAGTTTAAAAGGGCTTTAAGGACGGAGCTGGGGTGGGACATATAGCATAGACTGGATACACGCTCACAAGACCCATTAGAGAAGGCCTTAGGGCAAGGGTTGAGGAGAACAGGACAGTATCAGGCTCTCAAAGAATGCTCACAAAGCTCATTGAAATCAAAGGCCTTGGGGAAGGGCTCTTGGATGAGGCATACTGCAGGTACTAGATAAGTGCTCACAAGATCCATTAGAGGACAAGGCCTATGGGGCAAGGGTTGGGGAGGGTAGGCAGGACACGTTCGGTTTTCGAAGGCTGATAGGATATATTGAAGCCAAAGACTTTTGGGGGAGGGGGAGTAGGGAACAGGTACACAGCAGGTGCCTGATAATTGCTCCCTGGATCCATCAAGGTTTAAGGGGCGGAGAGGGGGCGACAAGGGTGGGGCACAGAGGAAGCATCCAGCTTAATAATTTAAAGGAAAAAGATTTAGGTGAGAGGACCAGGTGCCAGGCACACAAGTGGCGCTCGATAATTGCTCATTCGCAGAGGAACGATCTGGGGACCCAGGCCCACGGGAGACGTCCGCGGCAATGGCTTACCAGTCGGTGTGCGGCTCGTCGATGACCAGCAGCACCCTGGAGGCGGCGCCCCCGCGGCCTGCGCCCCCAGAGCCGCCGCCCACCTGCTCGCTGAAGGTGGCAGCTGCTGCCGCCGTGGTCTGCTTGACCGCGTTGGACAGCGACGAGAAGAAGCCACCGCCCCCCGAGGACCCGGGGCTAGGGGCGGCCGGAGAGGCCGCGGGGACGACCCCGGAGGACCTCTCGGCAGTGGCGGTCCCGGGACCGGGCGTGGCTCCGGGGCTGTGGGCACCGGGCGGCGGCGGGGGCGGCTGCGGACGCTGCAGGTCTGTCATGTACCCATTAGGCAGATTGGCCATAAAGTTGCTGTCCGACAGGCGGCGCCGCAGGTAGTTCATGGCTGCGGCTTGGGACAGGGGGTCCTAGGGGTGGTCTGGCCAGGAGCCGCGGGGGCGGACTGCGCGGTGCCCAGGAGCACAGCTGCGCTCTCAGGCACGACACGACTCCTCCGCTGCCCACCGCAGACTGAGGCAGCGCTGAGTCGCCGGCGCCGCAGCGCGGATGGTCGCGCCCGTGCCCCCCTATCTCGCGCCTCGCGTGGTGCGGTCCGGCTGGGCCAGCGGCGGCGCGGACGCGACCAAGGTGGCCGGGAAGGGGAGTTTGCGGGGGACCGGCGAGTGACGTCAGCGCGCCTTCAGTGCTGAGGCGGCGGTGGCGCGCGCCGCCAGGCGGGGGCGAAGGCACTGTCCGCGGTGCTGAAGCTGGCAGTGCGCACGCGCCTCGCCGCATCCTGTTTCCCCTCCCCCTCTCTGATAGGGGATGCGCAATTTGGGGAATGGGGGTTGGGTGCTTGTCCAGTGGGTCGGGGTCGGTCGTCAGGTAGGCACCCCCACCCCGCCTCATCCTGGTCCTAAAATCCACTCGCACTCATACACAGGGCCCTCCGCAGATACTCGGTTTGTAGTGTTGATATTCAACTCAGAAGGCATTTTTGGGGGGAGGGGGGCACTGGAAGCACACTCAGAGACACGAAAGTAGAGAAATAACCCCCTCACAGAGGGGGGTGAGGTCACACGCAGTGCCCGCGGGGAGATTAGTCTCCCACATCCACACAGGCTCAGCTAGGCAGAGAGCGGGGGCGTCGTAGACAGCATCAGACAAGCGGAGGTGGACACTTGGGCGGTGTACACACCCTTGCCCAAGGTGGCAAGGGGGGCCTGGAGGCATACAAGAAATGACACACATATAAACACACACAAAAGTGAGGAAACATACAAGGGCATGTACAGACAGAGAACACACGCCAATCTAGGTATACATACAGACATACAAGTCCAGGGTAACACACATGGGCATGTTACACACACGCATGCATACACCCATACCCACACACACACAGTTAACATACTGACACACAGAGACCCAGGGAAACTCATATGAGCATACACTCGCAGACAAAACACATTCCCACCGATGATCATGGAGAAACCTAGATCTGCAACACAGACATTCTCTGCAGTCCTAGCCCGGGTGCGTGTCCACCCTCACACCAGAACACACTTGGTATATACGCCACCATCCCTTTGCTCTAGACACAGCCAAAACTCACGATAACCACCTGATGTCATCAGTGCCCATGGCTGTCTCCCCGTGCACCCAAGAACTTTCCACAGAGGCAGGCCCATCCCATGGTGCACACACAGTAGGTACCAAATAATGTTTGAATATGAGCAAATGAGGTAGTCCAAGCAGAGGTGGGATATGGGAACCTGTCAAATCTTTATGATTCTGACTACAATAAAAAGTCTAATTCATAATCATTTGTTCACTGATTGTACCCAACTCTTAACTAAGCTGTTTACATGCATCATTTCATCCAACCCTCACAACAATCCAAGGGGGTGGATAATATAATTTCTATTTTACAGATGAGGGAATACAAGAACTCCAATTAATTCCCAAAGGGTCATGTTCACTTTATGATCAATACATTTTTTTCTTTTAAGAATGTGCCAGGAAGAGGAAACATCCAGTGCCAATGTGGCTGGAAGAAGCTGAAGGGGGTTGTGGTAGCAGGGGCCAGATTGGGTAGGACCTTGACCATAGTGAGCAGTGATGGTGGACTAGGAGAGGTGGCAGAACATAGGCAAGAAGTAAGTAGATATGGAGTCTCTTTTGCCTGCAGAATTTTCAGGTGAATCATCCACTTATTCATTGGTTCATCCTTTATTCATTAAATCATTGGCTGGTTTAAAAAAGGCAGTAATAGTGTGGGGTCTGGAGACACAGTGCCTGGGTTCAAGTGGGGCTTCCACCATACACTTGGGAAAGTGACTTAATCTTTCTGAGATTTGGTTTCCTCACCTGTAAAAAGGATACATCTCTAACCCACCTCTAAGGAGAGGGGTAGGAAGGGGGCAACCTCTGTACCTTTGCATGTGCTGTAACTTCTGCCAGGAATGTCCTCTCCTTCCCTCTCTCAAGGGCTGCCTTTGGCCACTGTCTGCAGGAACCCCTCACCCCCAGGTCTCAGATTCTATCCCCTCCTCCCCTAGGCTTCCACAGTACCCAAGTCAAACACTTCCCAAACCATCCTCTACTCCCTCCTCCAACCCAGCCAGCTTCAGTCCCACCTCCAGGCCTTTGATTTGGCCACTCTTTCCTCCTCCCTTCAGGATTCCTTCTCTGGCATTCCAAATCCCAGTGTTACCCAGATGGGAATCTCCCCGCAAATCAGATATTTTCCAATGTCTTGAAGTATGTGCTCCCTGGTTTTTTGCCCAGTAACGGAAGCAAACAAGCTTGTGCAGGGCGTGGTGCCCTCTTTGGGGACAGGAACAGCTGCAGGTCTACAGATCTTTCTGGCTCCTTTAGGTCTGAATTCAGGTTCCTCAGGAATCTGTCTCCAGGCTGCACCTCTTCCTAGGGTCCCCATTCCTAGGTTCCTAGTACTTGTGGCCCCAGCACCATTTCATTTTTCCAGGTGGCTCAATTTCCAGAAATTAATTTTTTGTAGATTGTTTTGTAGAGGAATGAGGATTCACCTCAGGAGTGCCTCAATTCACTAAGGCAAAGGTAAGGCTCCCCCAAACTGTCTCTATCTTCTTCAGCAGGAATAGGCGTACAATAGGGGCCCCAAGAATGATTTTGCTGTACATTGGTGAGCAACGACTCTCAAACACACACCCCTGACATATGTTCACATTCAGTATTGTACCCATGTTTGTGACTCACACATACATATCCATGGCACCTTAATGTGTATGTGCACACACACAGGACTCCTGCATTGTTATGGCATACACACAATTGTAATCTCACACACATGCCACATATCAATACATCCTTAATTCTTGCACAGCCCCAAAGGTCTGCGTCTCTCTCTCTCTCACACACACACAGCTGAATTCCCACTTTCTTGTAAACGTATACCTCTCTCATATCCTGTAGTAGCAACCAGAACCCCTCAGTTTGGCTCAGTCTTCCCAAGATGACCAAGTAAGTACTCATCAACTTCATCTTCACTTCAACTCATTGACTGGTCCACTTGAATAAGGGGAAAACGAACCAGAGAAGTCAAGTAAGTGTACCGATATACTCTGGGTGTGCATGTTACAAACCTCCCACCCGAACCTTCCCACACAGAGGGGTCCCCTCCACCCACAGCGCTCTTGACATTTTAAGACCTCACCACAATCCATGATGCTTCAAAAATGTCCAGCCTACTACCTTTCTGTGTGTGTTTCCTTTGTAAAATGGGGATAATACTACTGACCCACATGGGTTTGCTGTGGACGAAATGAGTTCATGCTATGGAAAGCCTTAAGACACTACTAAGCACACAGTAAGTACTTTCTAAGTAGTAGCTATTACCATGATTATTATGATTCTTATGATGCGTCTCTTCACAAGGGGCCCGGCATTCAGTAAGTGGTAAATGAATGAGCAAATGCTAAAAGCACTGGTGTCTGGCTTTGTTCCCTTTACTGCGGAGACACGTAACGCTCTGATTCCTCTTCTTCTCTATTCTCCGTGATGTCCAGCACTATTGTTAGTATACAGTAGGCGTTAAGTGTTGAATAGATGTTCACACGAAAGGAATACCTTCTGAGTCTGTTCCCTCGCTCAGATGTCCTCTTTCTACCAGCCCTCCTCCACCCTAGATGCTCAGACTTAGCTTTAGTATACAGCAGGCGCTAATAAGTGTTGAATGAATGAACAAATACCAGAGGAAAGTGTCTGGATTTGTCTTGGGGGCTCCTCCGGGCAGATACTGACTCTAGCTTCTTTGCCCCCGCCTCAGCTCAGAGCGCAACACAGGCACTTCCTCGGCCCGCCCCCCGCCTCGCCGAGCTATTTGTCGCTGGTAATTGTGGCATTGGAGCTGGGCTGTCGGGAGTGGGTGGGTGCAGGTGCTCGGGGGCAGGGTGCCAGCCTCGGCCACGCCTCTGCCGTTCATCCTCGACTGACGCGGTGTCGGAGTCGGCCGGCAGAGGCTCCTCCAAGGTTCCGGCTGGTGGAAATCTAGGGAGGTCCAGGAGGCGGGGAGACAACGAACAAGCACGCCGGCCAATCAAGAAGTGCCTGCCAGGACAAGTAGCCAATCAGGAAACCCGTAACGAGGAGCTCTGCAGAGGAACGTGCCGGGCGGCCCTGAGGCACTAAGGGGGCTGCGCAGGGTCCAGACATTGGGGTTATGGCAGCGGCGGGGAGCGGCTGGGGCTGCACACTCGCTTTCACTCCTGCCAACCTGCGACCACAGTGGAAAATACTGTTTTCCGCAACAGGCTGCTGTGTCTTGGCCCGTGCTGTGCCTTTTGCCCTATGAGATGCTATCACCCTACTTTTGGGGAAGGGGATAGGTTGTTTTTCCTCCTTTAAGGAATCGTAGACGAGCTCGAAGAGGCTAGTTTATTGAGGTTTGGAAGGTCAGGGGGCTCAGAGTGGAGGAGAGAAGTGTTAGAGTTTCTCTTCCTCAGGGTCTTTGCAAGCAGGCACGTGTAGACATGGTCGCTTCTCCTCCACCACCAGCTTCTGCCCTTGTAGCTCCTCACACCGTGGCAGCGGTCTCCCCCAGAAGGTCACGTTCTTCTCGCCCTGACCTTCGACCATGGAAACAGTGGGCCTGAGGCATTAGGGATGGGGAGGAACGGAAGGGAGAATCTCAGGGAAGGCAAAAAATGAGTGCCTGCTATGTGCCGAACGCTACTTTTTGTTTGTTTTTTCTTTTTCTTTTCTTTTTTTTTTTTTTTTTTTTTTTTTTTTTGAGACAGGGTCTCACTCTGTTGCCCAGGCTGCAGTGCAGTGGCACAATCATAGCTCACTGCAGCCTCAATCTCCTGGGCTCAAGTGATGCTCCTGCCTCAGCCTCCCAAAGTGTTGCTGGGATTACAGGCGTGAACCACTGTGCCTGGCCTCCCAACACTACTTTTTAGCTATAGGATATTGGGCAATTTCTTTACCTTCCCTGTGCCTCAGTTTCCCTCATCTGCAAAACGAGAATGGTAGGAATAGTAATATTAATACTCACCTCACGGGGCTGAGTGAGGATAAATGAGTTAATTCAGGTAAAGTGCTCAGAGCAGTGCCTGGCACATAGCAAGTGCTCAGTAAATGCTGGTGAATGTTACTTGTTGGCATGAGCTACTTTCTCTTACCTCCGAAATATATACCCTTTATATCTCTTTCCACTGCCTCCAGGAAAAACCCAATGCCTTGTCCTGACACTCAAGGCCTTATTGTTAGGCCCAAATCCCTGCCCCAAGTGAATCTCTCTCTCTCTCTCTCCTCCACTTTATTCAAGCTCAGTCCATGTCCAGAAAGGTCTTTACCTGGGTTATTTCTCCCACTAGGAAAGCCCTCCATTCACTCCCATCCCAATTCTCTCAATTGCTTCTTCCTCCGCTCAGTCTCTCGCTCACTCAAGTCCTTTGTGCCTCCATTCAACACCTCTAATTCATCTTCAGGCCCCACTCTAACCCCCCCAGCCGGGAGATCCCTTCCCAGATAGCAGCCCTTCCACGAGCTGGGAATAGTTCACTTAATCTAGTAGCTTGATGTATGTGGAAGGAAGAAAAGGGATGAACATTTTAACCCTCTCTAACACCTGGGCCCCTCTGGCACCTGGAAACACTTATGGCGGCTAATCACCTAGCTCCAAGGCTCCGTTCACAGTCTTGATGCCAGGAACGCCTTTCCCAACCCCCACCTGCCCTGGGAGGCCCAGTCAGCTTCCTGGACCTAGGTTGAGGTGGCAGCACCTGTTGCATGCACCAGCTGTTCCTCATATGCCTCCTGTCAGGGGCCTGCTCAGCTGGGTCCCTTGGAGGATCCACAGGATCTGGGCTGTGGATATCTGCAACTGTTGCTGAAAGAGCCTTGGAGTGCCTTGGGGCAGTGAGATGCTGACAAAGTGGATGGAGGCATGAGTGACTGTGGGAGGCAGGCAGTGAATGGAGGCCTGAGTGACGGCAGCTAAAAGCATGGGTAACTGAAGGTCGGAGTCAATGACACATGAAGGACTAAGTGAATGGGAGAGTGGATGAGTGACTGAACAAGTGACTGAGGGGCACAGAGGCTACGAATTATCCTCCAAGAACTTCTTTCTCATCTTCTTTAGTTTCTCCCCACTTCCTGCAGCTGGGAGGTGGCACTCGGCAAGGCGGATACCTTAGATTCAGCAGTGGAAACTCTGGTTTCCTGGGGTAGCCGACTCTCCCGCCTGTAATATCATGACCCCCTCCCAGGCATACTTTGCCCTCTCACTCACGGGTACTTGGGGAGCAAGGGTGTGCAGAGGCGCTGGCGGGCACGGGTAGGATTAGGTCCACAGGGGGGTATGCACAGCCCCCAGGTACTCCACTCTGACCATGATCCTTTCACTGCAATGAGGGGTAGGGGTCACAGAGTTAGAACTGGAGGTCTTGGTGGGAAGGTGAGAGGGAGGCTGCAGAGACGTGAGGTCCACAGCAGAGAGTTGGAAACCCCTTATCCTGCATGGGCCACCCTACCCTCAGAGCACAGTCTATGGGACACTCACAGGGGCAGTGCTGGATGCTGTAGCAGTGCCGGATATCCTGCTGTTGCCCGGCACATCGATGTCCGTCAAACTTGCGGCCCTTGCAGGTCCTCCAGCGTGACTGCTGGCCCGGGATTTCTTGACAGCTGATGGACTTCATGTTCCGTCGGACACAGGTGCTCCACTCCCCCCACGAGTCCCACTCTCCATCCACTGCAGAGACAGGGCAACAGGGGATTGGACCAAAGCAGGGAATCAGCAAGGGGGTTCAGAGGAAGGAATGAGGGTGGTAGGAGGGAGTAGAGGTGATCAGATGTGCAAATGGGGGACCAGGGGTGGAAACAAGGTATCAGGGCCAGGAAAGGAGGAATCAGAGACAGGAGCAAGGCCTCAGCAGCAGGAGCTGGGCAGCAGAGAAGGGCAAGGGGGGCTTAGGTATGCAAATAGTGAACCCTGAGATGCTGACCAGGGCAGGGCACAGCTGTGTTGCAGATGTGGGTCCGGGTAGCATCGCCAGCACAGAAGGGGCCCCCATGCTGGGGCACAGGGTGATCGCACGTCCGTTGTTCCATGGTCTGGCCCAGGCCACAGGTCACAGGGCAGGGGCTCACAGGGCCCCAAGGCCCCCAGCTCCCAGCCACTGTTGGAGGAGGAAAGGGAGTGAGGAGAAAGGCCTCCTCAATCCTTCCTCTCAGCCCCTAGACCCTTGAAGCAGACTGTCCCCAAATGAAGGGCTGCATGGTCACATGGTCTAGGAACTCTAGAAATGGCAGAGCATCTATGCCCTCAATCAAGAGCCCCACCAGCAACATCAGCGGCCTCATCCTGGCGTACCTGGGCAGGGTGGGAGGCCGGTGCACCTCCGCTGCTCGTAGGCTAGCCCCGGGCAGGGCTTCCCAGGAGGCTTCTGGGAGGGCTCAGGTGCAGAACACTTGCGGCTTCGTGTCTCCTTAGGTTCGTGGGTTCCACTGTGGCAGGAGCCTGAGCAGGGGGTCCAGGGGCCCCAGGCGGCCCAGGCCCCGTGTGCTGTGGTGGGGTGGGAGGTGGAGGGATGCAGGTGTGGTCATGAGTGCTAAAGTCCTCTCAGCCTGGCAGTTCCCTGCTGTAACCCCGCAGACCCACGCTGGGTGCACCCATCAGCATCCTGTGGCTTCCCTCACTCACTGGGGCAGGACTGCTGGGTGTCACAGGCCTCTGATTCCTGTGCCTGTCCTGGGCAGTGGCCCCCACACTTGGGAGCAGGGTGATTACAGGCTCGCCTGCGGGTCCGGGTCCCTTTGGAGCAGGTGACAGAGCAAGGCTCCCAGGGCCCCCAGCCAGACCAGCCGCCCATCTCTGTGGGAGAGAAGAGAGGGTAATGGGATGGAGGTGGGGTGTCATTCAGGGCTCTTTGCTTCCTCGAGTGCCCCACATGAGCTAATCCTGTCCTTGTATCCTCTGCCACCACTCTGGGCCCACCATCCCCGCTCACTGGGCCTGCCGCAGCAGCCTTCACATGGGTGCCTCTGCTTCCCCTCTCACCCTCCCCGTGCACAGTCTGTTCTCCTCCCAACCCCAGTCAGATCACGTTCCTCCCCTGCCCACAGTCCGAATTACTCAGACGAAAAGCCAACGTCCTCTCCGTGGCTCCCAGGCAATGGGCCCTCCTCACCTCTCTGACCTCACCTCCTGCCACTCTCCTCCTTAGGTCCTTACAAATACTGGGGACGGGCCCACTCTGAGGACCTCTGTACCGATCGTTCCCACCAGTGCTGGGTGACAGGGAGTGCTTGCCCGCCTTGCTCATCCTCCTCACCGGGACAGCACTGCTGGTCCTCACAGGCCTGGAGCTGCCACTCCAGGGTTCCAAGTGCCACCTTCTCAGAGCACTGCCCGTTCCAGCCCACACAGCGCCGGTACCGCAGCTGGGAGCCCTCAGAGCACGTCACCGAACAGGGGGCCCATGTGGACCACAGGGACCATCGTGGGGACCTGTGGAGAAGAGCACACACATCCCATCCTGGCATGAGCTGACAAGAATGGCATGTGGGACTCCAGAGTGTGGGCAGGCACGAAGGGTTGCTAGGCAAGTGTGTGTGCGATGGATTGATAAGTCCTTACCTTTTAGGGATATTGGGATACTGAATGGGAAGCAGTGGATATACAATAAGTGCTTGATAATGTCATTTACCTTCACAATCAGGCAGCTGGAGTTACCATTGGAAGGCTGGCAAGGCCAACACCAGGCCCACAGTAAGCAAAGGTAAGGACTAGGAACCAAGGGCTGCTGTCAGAAACCCACCAGATCACCACACTACACGGTAGTAGGTAAATAGAAAGTGCTTAATAAACCTGAGCCATCATCCCTATGACCTCAGAGGCCCCCTCAGAAATAACCCCAGATCTATCCCCAACCCACTGCATAGCCCTAGGTATGCTGTTCATGCCAAATAGATGTGATGAACTGTTGACATGACTTGGGGCCCAGAGCTGCCCTCAAAAACCCCCAAGCTCCCCATCCCCATGGTGTATCTGGGATATATAGTAAGCAAGTAGAAAACAGGTCTGGCATACGGTAAGGGCTCAATCCATGCAAGCTGGAAATCATGATCAGGAGACTAGAGCTACCCTCAGAAATCCTCAAGCTCATCTCCCAACCCTGCCATGCAGCTGGTATACAGGGAGTGCTCAATGAATGTGAAGTGTCATGATAATTAGGGGCCTAGAGCTGCCCTTTGAATTCCCCAAACTTTCCCACCCCTACAGTGTGTCCATATACAGTAAGCACTCAATAAACATGAGCTGTCATCAAAACTAGGGAAATACCAAGCTGCACGCCACCTGCAATGCTTCCAGTGTGCAGGAGGTGCTCAATATGTGTGAGCTATGTCAGTGGTTCTCCATCAGGGGTGATTTTGACCCCCAGGGGACATTTGGCAATGTCTGCTGACATGTTTGGTTGTCACAGCTGGTGGGGAGAATTGCTACTGGCATCTAGTGGAAGGCTAGGGGTGTTACAAAACATCCCACAATACGCAGGTAAGCAATCCCCTCCCCCAGCCAAGAATTTCCAGCCCCAAATGTCAATAGTAACAAAGTTGAAAAACCCTGAGGTATGGTCACGATCAGGGCCTCAGGGCCACCCTTGGAAGTCCCAGAGAAAGAAAGTGCCCAGTTTTGGGTGACCCCCCCCGACAGTCCTTCCCTCCCCCGCATCCCCCACCCCAGGCTCCCCCTAACCTGCAAGGCTGACAGAGCCCGCCACTACGTTCCTGGTAGGCAGAGGCAGTGTTGAGACAGCAGTCTTTCACGCTGACACCACCCCCCAGGAGGCCCTTGCACTTGCCGGAGGATTCCTCATACCGGGTGAAGCAGAGCACGGGGTCTGAGCCTGTAACAGGGCCGGGGGATGGGTGGGTGGGGCTCGGTCAGGGATGTGGTGGGCCTGGACACCCCTGGGGCCAGCTGGGCCCTCACCCCCTCACCTGTGGCTGGCAGGGTGAGCAGCAGGAGCAGCGGCGGCAGCAGCAAGCGAGGGGCCTGTGCTCCCTCTGTGATCATGTTGAGTACTGCCCCCTGCACCTCTACCAGAGAGGAGGTCCCGCTTTATCTGGGTTGATCTGCTCCTGGAGTCAGCAGGGAAAGAGGAACCTAGAGGCAGGAGGAACTGGGAGGGCATCCTGCTTTGACCCCACCCTGTCCCCTCTGCCTCCTTCTCTACTCTCCCCTCCCCATTTCCTGTCTTACTCTTGGTCTTGTTCTGTTTGTTACTGTATCCCCAGCACCTTGCGCTCCTCCCAGCAACCTCACAGTGTTCAATAGAAGCTCCTAGGACAAATTCTCACCCAGGGGAAATGGAGCATAGGAACGTGCAGCAACTTCCTAGCCGTGCGACCTTGGGTGAGTCACTTAACACCCCTGAGCCTCAGTTTCCCTATATGGAAAATGCATAATCTCTAACATAATGACAGGGTCAACCTCGTGGGGGTGTTGAACCAGGGTGAAGTGAGTGTGCCGTGCTCAGTGTTCCTGCTCGTGGGGGTGGAGGGGGCATCGAGGCAGTTGCTCCACCTTCCACCCTCCCTTAACCTCAGCCCTCCTTTCCTGAGAGGTTCCCTGTGGTCAGCTTGTGGTCGGGGAGGTCAGCACAAGGGAAGTGAGAAAGGGAAGTGGCAGGAGCCTGGGGAGGGATTCAGGAGGGGAATGGGGTCTATCCATTGTTCCATGGGCCCAGCTGGGGACACCACCAGGGTCTGGGGTGATTAGGAGGGAATAAGCTGGGCCATGTTCCATCAGAGAACCCTTGGGCAGATAACACTCCCCTTCTGGAGCCTGTTTCCCCTCTGTAAAATGTGCTCACAGACAGCACCTACAACATAGGTAGGGTTTGTTGCAAAGATTGTGAGTTAAGTTTTTGTTTTGTCGAGATGGAGTCTCACTCTGTCGCCCAGGCTGGTGTGCAGTGTCACGATCTCGGCTCACTGCAACCTCTGCCTCCCGATTTCAACCAATTCGTCTGCCTCAGCCTTCTGAGTAGCTGGGATTACAGCCGTGTACCACCATGCCCAGCTAATTTTTGTGTTTTTAGTGGAGACAGGGTTTCACCATGTTGGCCAGGCTGGTCTCAAACTCCTGACCTCACGTTATCCACCTGCCTTGGCATCCCAAAGTGCTAGGATTACAGGCGTGAGTCACCGTGCCCGGCCAGGAGTTAAGCTTTTGGAAAGTCTTTAGAACAGTGCCTGACATATAGTAGGTGCTCTGTGTTTGATAAATTTATTCAACATTTATTGAGCACCTACTGGATGCCAGATGCGGTTCTCAGCATTAGAGCAGAGAATACGACAGACAAAAATCCTGGCCCTCGAGAAGATGGATAATAAATGTTGCCCCTCCTCACGGAGGCCTTCCCCATACCCTTGTCTGGCATCCCTGTCACTCTCTAGCCCAGTAGCTTTCAAACCTGTTTTGTTTTGTTTTAAAGAGACAGAGTCTTGCTGTCACCTGGGCTGGAGTGCAGTGGTCTGATCATAGCTCACTGCAGCCTCAAACTCCTGGGCTCAAGTGACTTTCCCACCTTAGCGTCCCCAAGTAGCTGGGACTGCAGGCACACACTACCACACAACTAATGTTTTTATCTTGTGTATAGATGGGGTCTCGTTGTGTTGCCCAGGCTGGTCTCAAACTCCTGGCTTCAATATTTTCTCCCAACCTCAGCCTCCCAAAGTGCTGGGATTACAGGCATGAGCCATCACACCAGCCCTTCTTTTTTTTTTTTTTTTTTTTTATATAAACCCTAATGAAACTCCAGAGCCCGCTTTAAAATTTTTATTTTGCTTTTAATTAACAAAAAGAAGCGCAAGAAAGATAGGAAGGCAATGCCTAATTTCCTCTGCTCTCAGGGAGGCAGGGAGAGACACCATTCTGCAAATTCAAATGTAATAATTTGGTCAGCTGTTAAAACAGTTCTTCAGGAACACCTGTTTTATGGGCAGTCAGGTATGTGTTAATATCTGTATCCATTACAGATGTACTCTGTTCTCTGATAACATAAGGCTATCCTTGAAAATGTGCTTTGAACAAAGGAGTCTTGTTAAGATTCTAAGACTTCAAGACAATCGTTGCTGTGTTATCCTGTGAAAACACTCTCCAAGAAACCTGAAATTGGCCGGGCATGGTGGCTCACGCCTGTAATCCCAACACTTTGGGAGATTGAGGCGGGTGGATCACCTGACGTCAGGAGTTCAAGACCAGCCTGGTCAACATGGTGAAACGCCGTCTCTACTAAAAATACAAAAATTAGCCAGGCGTGGTGGCGGATGCCTGTAATCCCAGCTATTTGGGAGGCTGAGGCAGGAGAATCGCTTGAACTCGGGAGGCAGAGGCTGCAGTGAGCTGAGATCGTGCCACTGCACTCCAGCCTGGGCAACAGAGTGAGACTCTGTCTCAAGAAAAAAAAAAAAAAGAAAAAAAAAGAAAGAAACCTGAAATTCTGGCTGGCTGCTTTATTTAACCACCTGTTGCCCTGGTAATAATATTAACAATATTTCCTTTGTTTTTAAACTGTATAAATACTCATAGGATTCCCTGTGGAAGAAGACTGTCAGCACTCTATCTTTTCCCACAGGTTTAGGCAATAAAATGACTGCAGATTCCTTAAACAAAGAGTGACAGTCTTGTCTTATTTAATTATTACATCCATACCTGTTACTATGTATTTGCCTGCTTCTTGTTATTCTCACTCCCTAAATATCAGTTCCACAAGGGCAGGGATTTTTGTCTGGCTTGTTAACTGCTGGGTCTGCAGGGCATTAGATAGGCACCAGGAAACAGTGGATGCTCAATAAACATCTGCTAAATGAATCAATCAATGAAATAAACAAAACTTTAGAGATTCTGATAAAATGCCAGAAGGACAGTCTGAGTTGGAGGTAAAAATGTGGGCATCCCATGGAGGATAAGTAGTATTTCAAGTGCGAAGACCTGGATAAGATGACCTAGAGAGGATGCGTGAGAAGAGAGAAGGGAATCCCAGGGCTTTGCCCTGGGGAACCCCAGCATTTCAAGTTTTAGAGAAGTAGGAGAAGCCGGCCCAGGGGACTGAGCAGGAAGGGCCTGTGGAGGAACAGGAAAAACAGAAGAGGGTTTTTCTCCAGAGCCTGGAACATTCGAGGGTCTGCAGGGCATTAGACCTCTCATACAGTCTAATTTGGTCTGTTATTTTCTCTTTTTTTTTTTTTTTTTTTAAACCTATCTACACAGTTCTGTTTTTCTTTTCTTTTTTTCTTTTTGAGACAGGGTCTAGTTCTGTTACCCAGGCCGGAGTGCAGTGGCATGATCGCAGACTACAGCCTCAACCTCCTGGGTTCAAACCACCCTCCCACCTCAGCCTCCGAGTAACTGGGACTACAGGCACACGCCACACCTGGCTAATTTTTAAAATTATTTGGAGAGACAGGGTTTTGCCACATTGCCCAGGCTGGTCTCAAACTCAAACTCCTGGGCTCAAGCGATCCTCCCACCTCAGTGTCCTCAGTAGCTGGGACTACAGGCATGCACCACTATACCTGGGTAATTTTTGTTTTTTGTTTTGGTAGCGGCAGGGTCCTTCTATGTTGCCCAGGTTGGTCTCAAACTCAAACTCCTGGCCTCAAGTAGTCCTCCCACGTCAGCCTCCCATGTAGCTGGGATTACAGGTGCACAACACTACGTTATGCTAATTTTTAAAATTTTTAGTAGCGACGGGGTCTCACCATGTGGCCCAGGCTGGTCTCAAGCTCCTGGCCTCAAGTGATCCTCCCACCTTGGCCTCCCAAAGTGCTGGGATTACAAGTATGAGCCACCGCACCCAGCCCGGATTTACATCCTCTACTATATTCTCTTAATCACACAGCCTCTCAGACATTCTGTCGCTCATAGTCATTTTCTGTGTCATGGATTCCAGCCTTACTACAGTCTCCTACTAACAGTTTCACACACAATCATGTTTAACAGCCTGTCTCATTCAGTCAATATTGCCAATATTTTCTCTCACCAGTCAGTTCCTTACATACACGTGCAGTCACACAATCTCATGAAACGTTTAGCCACTCATTTGGCCTGTTACTTTCTCACATATGCAAATAGTCACTGATTTATAGTCACCACTAACTAGTCTCTCATGAAGTTTCCCACACATGCACAAAAATCACCTCTCCTACCCCTTTCTCACTCAAGCCACTTTTTCACACACCCACGATCCGTGATTACAGCCTCTCCCACAAAGACATTCACATGCATACACAATCACACAGTATCTCAGACACTGTCGTCACCTAGTCTCACGTTTCTTCTCAATCAGCTTCCAGTACCCTCAGTCCTTGATTTACAGCCTTTCATAAAGTCTCTTGCAAAGGGTTTTACCCATGGGCACACAATCAGTTTCTCAGCCACTGTCTCAGTCATCACTGTCCCTCAGTCAGCTTCTGATATACTCGGTCAGTATTTCACAATCACCACTAGGCCCTTGATAAGTCACCCACAGTCACCCATGCCCTGTCTCAGTCGTGCACACCGTCATTTTCTTCATATGGTCAGCTCATCACGGACACACGTGCACAGCTTTACAAGTTTCTCACACACCATCACGTGGTCACTCGGCATGTCTCATTTGCTCAGCTCTTTTGTATGGCCCCTGATTTATGGTTTCTTATGAACTGTTTCACAGACCCCCCCTGGTGCTCTGACATCACTCAGTTGTCAAGTTCCTCTCCCACAGTTGCTGACTTCCAGTTACTGCTACTGCCAAGTCTCTCATAAACAGTTCCTTGTCCCTCTCCCTTGCACGCCCAGTGACGTGGTCTCTCACACCATGTCAGTGGCTCCGTCCGGCTCACCGTCATTTTCTCTCCCACTTTCTCACAGTTCTTGAACCTGTGGGATAGACTGTGGTAGTAATGGCAAATCAATTTGCAACTAGTTTCAGGTGTACACACACACACACACACACAGTCTGTCACACTCTCCCAGTCATAGCCATTCGTTTTCTCAGTCTTTGCTACAGTCTCTCACGCCTGCTTTTGTACACACAATTGCACCTTCTTGTATCTTTGGTCTCGGTCACTGGTTTGGTCTCCCAGCCATTCTCTCCCGTACAATCAAGTTCACACCCATACAGTCTTACGGTGTTAGCTGACACTACAGCCTCTAGTAAACAGTTTTGCACATCATCTATTTCTCAAACGTTGAGTCGCCTACAGTGAGGTTTGTCACCTACACAATCTTTGCCACAAACCCTGACAACCTCTACTGTAGTTTCATGCCCATGTAGTCTCTCACATGTGGTTTTGGTCACCCAGTCTGTCTTGCTCGCCATCAAACAGTGACAGGGCTGCAGTCCCCATTCGCTTCTCGTAGACATTATTTTGTGCATACCATCACAGGTTCTTGTACAGTACCTTGACTACTCATCCAGGCTCAGTTATTTTCTGAAACACAGCCACAATTTCCCACATAGACACACCATCAAAAGTCTGTGGTCACAACTTCTGCACACTCTCACACACAATCACAGCTTTCCACGTCTCTGACACACACATGGTTACCAATATGCAGTCCCTACTACTGTTTCTCACACATGCCATCACACCGTTTCTCTCACGATCAACCTCTGCCTCACACCCTCCACACACAGTCAGGCATGTCATGCTCAGCTAGTCCCGACAACATCAGAGAAAAAGTGCCAGCAGCCTCCAGCATCACTTTGAAAAATATATATTTACAGGAACAATTCCCCATTCTCTGGGACTCTTTAGAAAAAAAAAAGGTCCATTTTGGGGAAGTAAAACAAACAGTGGAGACGAGTGTAGCACCGTCCCCCAAATCACCAACCCCCAGGTCCCAAGGCCTGGGCTGGGCCAGCGCTAACAGGTGAGCCCAGGATTCTTTTGAACCCACTCTCTCTTGCCTAGAATAGAGACAGGACAGGCTTTATGTCCCCCATTCCTCCCTCCCAACTCCAGGGACATTGAAAGGGTCCTTTGTACCCGCCCGCAGGAAATTGGGGGGCTGGGAGGGAGGGAACTGAAAATACACGTTTGGTATCAAAAATAAACACTTGGGGGGGGGAGGCGGCAGGAAGATTCCCCCCTAAATCCCTTCCTTCCCACCCACCCCACCAAATATAGGAAGAGATGACTCCCTCTCCCCTATTGAAAAGCCCCATTTAAAAATAGATTATACTATCAAAATGGCAGCGGGGGAGAGACAGGGAGACCTGGAGTACTGGCTGGAGGGGCCCCCCAGACGGGGACCACCCCCCAAAAAAACCCTCCATTGGGAGGAAACAGGCAGGACCCCAGGGAGGTTGGCAGACAAAGGAATGGCTTCTCAGGGGGAAGAAGAAGAAAAGGGACATTCCTCCCTGGCCAAAAAGTTGGTTGAAAAGGATAAGCTGTCTGAGAGAAAGGTTGGGGAGGTGGAAATTTCTATTCCAAGGGTGTGATTCTTCCTTGGCCAAGACTCCCAACCCATTAAATGGTACAAATTCTTCCTGGACCCCTGAGTATGGCCAGGAATAATAAAACAAAACAAACTAACTCTTCTACTCACATCCGAAAATGCAGACAGGGCTCCCTCATCTCCCCAAGGGCAGGCTGAGAAATAAAGAAAGAAGGTCGTTCTCAAGCCAGACCCCGATTGTCTTGTCTTGGGGAAAAAAGTGGGGAGGTGGGGGAGATGTCCTAACCACCCTAAAAGGTTAGGTCAGGCTCCTCCCAGTGGCCTTCAAAAAATAAATAAATAAACCGCCCCTACCATTCAAGTAGGAGACGTGTAAGGGCGGCCACTGGGGGACTGACAGAAAACAGAGAAGTTGTGGAAGCTGTGTTTTCTGTGGAGGAGATAATGAGAGTTACTCTTGGGAGTAATTCTTCCCAAGGATCCCCATCCCACCACAATCAGAGCATGAGTCTTTCAGTTGAACTATGTTTCTCCTTGAGATGGCTGGCTGGAGAGAGCATGGATGGAGTGACCCCAGAAGGGGTGGTGGTGGTGGTGGTGGTGGTGGTGGTGGTGGTGGTGGTGGTGGTAGTCATGGCTTCTGGGGCCCTGGGGAGAGCACCACGGGGGTCGAGAGGCCATCCACGCTGATGGAAGGGATGTGCACCTGGGCGCTGCCACTGGATGGAAACTGGGGGCAAAAAGAGGGAGAGGTCACAGATGGGGGCCATTCTTGGGTCTCTCACCCTGTCCAAAACGGGGAAAGAGGATCCTACCTGGAAGGAGAGCTTGGCCGGGCTACGGGGCGCAATGGGACTCAGGGTGCTCCAGAAGTGAATGCTGGGAGGCAGCGAGCTGGGTGTCAGCAGCACCGGGGTCTGTGGGGAGAGGGTGGTCGGAGCTCAAGTGAGTAGAGAGTAGATGTGGGACGCTGGAAGGGACTTGGTACCGGCCCCACCACAGATTTCCCACTCACACTCCCAAGGTCACTCCCCAAAGTGCACACACCTAGATGGTAACCATGGAGGCCATGCCTATGATGTCTCAAACTCTGCAGACACCCCCCACTCCCCACTCCTGAGAGCCCACCCTCAGTTGCTGAGACCTCATTGGTAAAGACCACCCGCAAGACCCTATCCAAATGCTGCTCTCTAACCTCTCAAGTCACCATCCCAACAGCTCAGGGTCAACTTCCAACTCACGTCCCACCCATGAAACCCCATATGCACATCCCAGACCAAAAAGCCCTGCTCAGGTTCCTTAAGCCACACCTCAACCCAGAAACAGTCCCACAGAAAGACCCTCGGTCCCACCCACAAAAGTCTCCAGCCCTGCTCTTCACTAATCAAACCCCATCCCTCCAGCCCAGCGTCAGCCCAGTCAATCACACTCGAAGGCTCCACCCTCTTCAGGGACAACCACACTCGCCCTCCTCTGATTCCTGTCACTCACCTGCCACATGCCAATCCCATTGGTGCTGGCGCCCACACACCCCACCCCTCCGCAGGCACTCACCAATGTATGCGTAGGAAGCAAGGACGGGGTCAGCGCCGGCCCCGGAGCCTGGAGGCCGGAGCCACTTCCCGATCCTGGGGTCCGTTCGGGTCCCGGCCCACCTAGCAGGCTCGGGCTGAGTGGAAGCTCTAGGTCCCGGGGCTTCCGGCCCTTCTGCGGCTGGGAGATCTCAGGGCTGGAAGCCGCGTGGCCGCCCGCCTGCCCTGCGGTGTCCATAACAACCGCGGGCAGCCGGGCTGGCACGCCCTCCTGTGGAGGGACTTCTGGCTCGGCCTTGGTGGTATCTGGCACAAACCCTCTCTCCCCAGCAACTTCCAACTCTTCCTTGGGCCCTTCTACTTTCACTTCTGGGGGCAAAGCTCGGCCCAAACCCGGCTCCACATTCAGCTCTTCCGATTTCAGGTTTGGGGCCTCAGGCGGGGTCAGGATGACCTGGGAGAGGAGCAGGCACAAAGAGGGTGTGTAAGGATTGTTGGGGCCACAGGATTCTCCTGTGGGCCACCCAGTGATTTCCCCGGGAAGGTGGCACTTGGTACTTCGGGCATGACTGCACATCAGAGCAAGTCCTCCAACCGGACATAGGACTTCGTCAAGAAAGCAGGGCTTCCTCTGGGGCAGGTCCTCCTATGGGACAGGGGACTTGGGGTGAGACAACCTGAAGTGGGTAGGAATCTGAGGCATACCATCCTCATTCATTAAAACAGTGGTTCTCAAAAATTTACCTTCCTCTGGACCAGCAATATCTGCCTCATTTGGTAACAAATTAAAAATACAAATTATTGGGCCCCTCCCCAGCCCCACATATTCAGAAACTCTGGGGGTGTGCCTGGCAATCTGTGGTTTAACAAGCCCTACAGGTGATTCTGATGAGCACTAGAGTGTGAGAACCAGTGCATTAAACATAGTCCAGGCACCTACATGTTCGGCAGCTACTAACTGTAGCACAGTATTCTCCCCTTTCTGTCTCAGGATTTGTGTAGCTCTCTGCCCCACCCCTCCTTCTAAGAGGATGTCTGTGTTCTTCCTTCCACCATTATCTCCTTTAACAGGACCGCTATGTCTCTTCTACCAGCCTCCCTCATCATCCGGGGATTACACATCCCTCCTCTTTACCTCCTCCTCTTACTGAATTTCTATATTCCAGTCCTTACCTGCAGAGGCAAGCCGGCCTCTTCAGCCTCCAGACAGGCCTCCAAGGGGCTTGGACTGGTGCTCCTGCTCCCCGAGGGGGGCGCTGCTGCCCCTGCAGGAGCTGCATTGGGGAGCACCACAGCAGGCCGAGGATGAGGGGGTGGCTGCGGCTGCAGAGACTGGATGGTGAAGGTGGAATAGAGGCCCGAGCGCATGTACTCGTTCCGGCTGCTGCGCGCCAAACCGCCTGGGCCTGCCATTCCTGCACCCTTGGGTGTGCCTGGCTTTCCAGAGGCAGTGTCTCCTGGGGCGGCATGTACAGCAGCAGGGGCCACATTTGGCATGGTGGAGGTAACAGACACCTCTGGCTGGGGCGGGCAGTCCTCAGTGGAGCACCCTGCGACCTCAGGGTAGGACACAAACTTGTAGACGAACTTCTGGCCGCTCACCTTGCGGATGATGTTCTAGGAAGGGAGGAGAGGAACAGAGGGCCTTAGAGGAAAGGGGCAGGCTGGAGGCAGGGTGTCAGGGGAGGAGGAGAGGGGTGGAGTGGTGTTTCTCTTCTCCTAGTGGCTTTTTTCCCACTTGCCCCTCTCCGGCTTTCCCGTCCCTCCTCTGTAAGTTTCCCTCTCAGCCCATTTCCTCTCCCATTGGTTTCTACCTCTTTCCTCTCCCCCCAGATTCCCCTTATCTATATCCTTCCCCAGTTCCTCCCCTTTCTCTCTTCTCTCCACAATAATTCTTTCTTTAAGCCCCTTCCCATCCACCCCTTTCCAAGCCTCCCTCTGTCACTCTCCAGGTCCGTCTATGTGATTTTCCCACTCCCTCCACACTGTAGCTCCTCTTCACAATGGGGCCCACGAAGGGCAGTAGGTGTGGGAGCTTCCTGGCTCCAAGAACCAGAGGTTCCCAGGGCCAGGCCTTGTGGGTGACTGTCAGGACACAGTTTTGGAGACTAGCAAATGCAATAGGACAAGAAAATGAAGTAACTGATATAAATGTTGGAAGAAAGTAAATTAATGTAGATGGATGGGGTGATGAATTATTAATACAGAGGATTATTTGAAGCTAATGACACAGAAGTGAACAGGGCAAGGTCACTGCAGAGGAGAGGGTGAGGAGGCCTCATTATTAATACCACTGTGGAGGTTGAAGCTAAAGCGGTAAGAAAATGAAGTAACTAACAGCAATTAGACAAGAATATTAAAAATACTGGTATAAATATTGGGAGGGGGCCTATATCAAAGCTGGCTTTGGTGGGTCACAGAGCATGTTTGGGGTTTTTCATGTCTGGTGGGTCTCAGAGATGACCTAGTGTTCCCAGAGGGCAGAGTGAGGTAGCCTCATTACTAATATTGTTCTGGAGGGTTGAGCTCAAGGAATAAAATATGAAAATGGAATAAATGCCATAAACTATGAAGAGTGTGCAGCATATGACCAGGGCTGTTCTTGGGGGGCAGGCAAGAGGAGTGTAGAGGCATTAGGGCATTCTGTGGAAGTCTTAGTGCTGGTCAGATATGTCACAGGGTGGGCCTGTGTTTCTTGGAAGAGGAATAAAAAGGGATATTCATGAATATTGTTTGGGAAATTTCAGTAGAAGGATTAAGAAAATGAAATAACTGGTATAAATATTGGGGGGAAGAGAAACCTAGCAGTGGCCTGGGGATCTGAGAGGGCAGGATGGGGGAAATTTTAAATTTTAGCTGTAGGAATAAGATAATGAAAACAATTGATATAAATATTGGGGTAGACCAGTGCTGCTCTGGGAATTTAAGAAGATAGGGTGTGGAAGTTGGCATTAAACATGTTGTTTCAGAGGTTTTAGCTTAAGGAATAAGAGAAGAAAATAATTAGTTAAAAATGTTGGGGGTCCCAGAGGATGAAGTAAGCAAAAGTTGGTATAATACTGTCAGGGAGGTTTTGATTCTAGGAATATGAAATATTCTGGAACAAGAGAAGACTATGAAATAACTAGGGAAGCCCAGCACTGGTCCAGGGGTTCCAGAGGACAGAATGAGGACCAGCCATTATTAACCGTGTTTTCAAAATGTTGGCTATAGGAATATGGCAGGAAAATGAAATGTTGTGCATGGCAGGGCAGCATCACTTTGGGGATCTCAGAGTGGGAGTAGAAAGAGTCAATATTAATAATGCAGTGATGGTTTTCGCCAAAGCAGTAAGACAAGAAAGTAGGTGAGATACTGTTTAGGGGCCCAATACTGGTCTGAGGGTACCAATGGATGGGTTAAAAACTGATAAATTTTAACATTGCTTTCAAAGTCATAGCTATGGCAATTAAAACAAAATAAAATCTCTGATATAAATGTCAGGGGGGGTCCCAGCCCTGGTCTGAGAGACTGTACCTTGTCATAGTAGTACCGCAAGGCCCGGCTGAGCTTGTCGTAATTCATGTTGGTCTTGTTCTTGCGTAGCCCCCACAGCCGGGCCACCTCCTCTGCATCCACCAGCTTGAATTCACCACCATCCCGTGAAGTCCAGGAGATGATGTGGCCATTGCCTTGCTCTCTCAGCAGCTGCAGCAGAAACTGCCACAGCGTCACAGATGGGTCCATCGCTGGGGGAGTGC
The DNA here is from genome assembly GCF_028885655.2 of Pongo abelii. Taxonomy (NCBI): domain Eukaryota; kingdom Metazoa; phylum Chordata; class Mammalia; order Primates; family Hominidae; genus Pongo; species Pongo abelii. The sequence goes on from NC_072008.2 coordinate 48,026,610, forward strand.
TCACGCCATCCCAGGGGTACCTGGAGAGCAAACAGCTGAGTTGAGGGGCTGTGGACATAGGAGGGGCAGAGGTCAGTGGAAGGACGATTCCTTTTTTTGTCATCTTTTCTCCATCTCTGTCCTCAAGCCCTACCATCATTCCCTAAACATTCCCAGACTAACTTCTAGCTCCCCAGTCTTGCTTGGGATGCTCCCTGGGATGGGATACAACTCATGGGTATCTTAGGATGGTGTGAATGTATTTTGCTGTGAAACAAATGTGAATCTGTGGGGGTCAGAGGGCAGACTGTGGTAGGCCAAATGATGCCACCCCTGCTCCGCATCCTAATCCTTGGAACCTGTATGTTATTTACACTACATAGCAGAAAGGAACTTTGCAGATGAAATTAAGGTTACAAACCCTAAGACAGGGAGATTATTTCTGGATTATTTGATTAAATTCAATCTAATCATATGAGCTATGAAAAGCAGATGATGGAGAAAGAAAGGTAGTTCAGAGATGTAATGACCGAAGAGGCAGGGGAGATTCAAAATGTGAGAGGGACTCAATCTGCCATTGTTGGCTTTGAAGATGGAGGAAGAGGGCTCAGAGCCAAGGACTGTGGGCAGCCTGTTAAAGCTGGGAATGGCTGTCAGCTGACAGACAGTAAGGAAACAGGGACTTCAGTCCTACAATCTCAAGGAATTGGATTCTGCCAACAACCTGAATGAGCAGGAAATGGATTTTCCCCTAAAGCCTCCAGAAGGAACGCAACCCTGCCAATACCTTGATTTCAGCTGAGACCAGTGTGGGACTTCTGACCTACAGAACTGTAAGATAACAAATGTGTTGTTTTAAGCAGCTAAATTTGTGATTATTTATTACAGCAAGAATAGAAAACTATTCCATCCTTCTCATTTGAACATTATCTGTATCTTCTACCATATCAATGTCAAGTTTTTCAGGAGGTTCTTTTTTTTGCCAGACCCTTGCGAAGGCTGCTCACTCCACGTGGGGCTTCCTTCTTCTGCCTAGCAGTCTTTCTTATCTTTCAAGTCCCAGCCCAAAGGTCCTTTCCTTTATGAAGTTGTCCTAAAACTGAATGAATGCCTGATGCCTGATCTCTCTGTCCTGTTACTGTCCCTGAATGTTCTCGTTCTTTTTTTTTGAGATGGAGTCTCTCTCTGCTGCCCAGGCTGGAGCGCAGTACAGTGGCACAATCTTGACTCACTGCAACCTCTGCCTCCCAGGTTCAAGTGATTCTCATGCCTCAGCCTCCCACATAGCTGGGATTACAGGTACCCACCACCACGCCTGGCTAATTTTTGTATTTTTAGTAGAGACATGGTTTCACCATGTTGGCCAGGCTGGTCTCGAACTCCTGACCTCAAGTGATCCACCCATCTCCCACCTTGGCTTCCCAAAGTGCTGGGATTACAGGTGTGAGATACTGTGCTCGGCCCTGAATATTCTCTTTCTTGATGACAGCAATAATTAACATCTATTGAGAGCTTAATACACATCAGGCACTGTTCTAAGCAGGGAGGCAATATGGCCTGCTGGACAACTGCCCAGGCACTAGGGCCAGACTGCCAGTGTTTGAATCCTGGTTCTGCCACTTATTAGCTGTGTGACCCTGGGCATATTCTTTTTCTTTTTTTAAGAAATGGGGTCTCACTATGTTGCCCAGGCTGTTCTTGAACTCCCGGGCTCAAGCAATCCTCTCTCCCTGGCCTCCTAAAGTGCTAGGATTACAGGCATGAGGCACCATGCTTGGCTGATATTCTTTAACCTCTTTGTACCTCAATTTTCTCATGTGTAAAACAGGGATAATGATATGCCCATTGGTAAAATGGGGATAACAATACCTAGTTCATAGAGATATTGTACAGATTAAATATTATATGCCTGAGGTGCATGATAAGCTCTAAATATTAGTTTCTGATTTGTTCATAGTCCCTTATCTGCCATTCCAAAATCCAAAATACTCTAAAGGCAGAAAGCTTCTTATAACTCTTTTGGCAGCAAAACCTGATTTGAAATGAAACAAGGTCCTTTCTGGTCTTTATTGATTCTCACTTAGTGCGAGTGTTCATACATTTTGCTGCAGAAATATGAACACAGCCGATTACAGAGCTTACTAAGGGGTGTTATGTAACATCGTATATGCATCATGTTACCTTTCTGAAATGTGAAGAAATGGAAATTCTGAAACACATCTGGCCCCAGGGGTTTTGGGTAAGGGCATGTACACCTGTACTGTTTTTTTTTAAATGGACATTGACTTATTTATCCCTGATCATGCCTCTGAGAAGTAGGTAGTCTTCCTGTCATTAACTTATAAATGAGGCAGCGGAGGCACAAATGTCTCCATACCTTCCACAGGCCACATGTGGCAGAGCCAGCATTTGGAGCCAGGCAGTCAGGTTCCAGTTGACTAAGTGTTTCACCATTAGGCTAAACGGCCCCTCACACCGACTGTTCCCTCTCAGCATGTCCCTCAAAGAATAGGATCCTCCCTGTCACCCCATTACTGCTTTCTTTCCTGAGAGCAAACTGGAAATAAACATGAGCTTCCTGTTCAATTATACAAGTCACAAAGCCATGAAGTGTCCGATTAGACAGTCCTGTCACCAGAGACCTCACTGAATTTGTTTTGCAGGCAGGCTTATTTCAGAAGTCCAAAGAGTTCAGAGTGACTCCTGGTGGCAAAGACAGGCAATTTTACCAGTTCTTCTTTCGGCTGCAACAGAACTTATCAGCTAAGTGAAAGGTGATGGTGGGCTTCCAGCTTCAATAGCACACAGGGCTTTGTATTTTATTTCTCCCACTTGACCCCTCATAAGAGTTCTAGTAATCTGCCTTGCTTGGATATGTTTACTTCTTTCCATCTCCTTCACTTAGCAAGCATTTGGTGAGTGCCTACTGTGGGCCAGGTGCTGCGGATACAGTCGAGAACGCAACAGACAACAATCCCTGCTCCAGAGGAGCTCACATCTTAGCAGGGAAGGCAGATGAGAAACAAGGCAAACGTACAAGAGTGCGTCGGATGGTGGTAAGGGTTATGGGGAAAAAATCAAGCAGGGGAGAGCTGTTACTTTCACATGGAGAGTCAGGGGAGAGTAGTCACCAAGGAGGGGACAACTGGGCAGAGACCAAAAGGAGGTAAAGGAACTGAGCTCGTGAGTATCTGAGAGCAGCAAGCCAGGTGGAAGCGGCAGCCGGTGTGAAGGGCCCAAGGATGGAGAGTGCCTGGCAGGTGACATGGGGAGAGGAGGCCGGCATGGGTTCGGGGGAGAGGAGGGAGGCAGCGGGAGAGGAGAACAGAGTGACAGGGGCCAGACTAAGCCAGGCTTTTTCGGGTGCTGTCAGGATGTTGAGTGAGACAGGAGCCACAAGAGGGTTGTGAACAGACGGATGACAGGCTGTGACTGAGATTTCAACAGGATCCCCCTGGCGGTTGTGAGAAGAACAGACTGTCGGGGCTGAAGAAGCCACTGCGGTAGATGATGGTAGCAGTGGGGCTGGAGAGAAGTAGCTGGGGTCTGGAGAAAGCCTGAACACAGAATAGGACTTGCTGACAGATAGCATGCCTGGGGGAGGTGAGAGAAGGGTCCAGGGTGAGTCTAGGTTTGTGGCCTAATCACCCCCAAGGACAGCATTATGGTCAGCTGAGGTGGGAGCCTTGCAGGAGAGTAAGTTTTGAGGGGGGTCAGGCCAGTTTTGGAGATGGTCAGTTTCAGAGGCCTGTCAGACATCTACGGGTATGCTATGAATACATTTTAATAATTTAAAAATGCAAGCCAGGCATACGATCCTTACCGTGGGCTGCACACTCTTTGAATCATTTAACTCATTGAATCCTCAAACCACCATTAAAGGGTGGGGATTATCATTTCCCCCATTTTCCACATGAGGCAATGGAGGTACAGAGAAGTAACCTGCCCCAAGTCACACAGCTGGAAGTTGGCAGAGCCGGAATTCAAAACCTAAGTGGTTTGGCTCTAGTGAGCAATCGCCTTACACCACCAGTTCTCCATGAAGAGAAACAGAGAAGGGTAAGATCCTAGAGAGTGACAGGAATGCTGTTTTTACACAGGGTGTACAAGGAGTTCTTCCCCAAGGAAGTGACACCTGGCCTGAAGGAGGGGAGGTAGCAAGCCAGGCTGCCCTCTGTGGGGGAGGGCCTTCAGGCGGAGCGAACGGCATGTACAAAGGCTCTGAGGCAGCCACCCTGAACTATCTACCGTTCCCGAGACAGTTCTAACCTCTGAGGGTAAGCACGGGCTGCTCTCCCCGCAGGGAGAGCTCTTCCCTCACTTCATGGACTCAATTACACAATCATCGCATTCCAGGAAGAATTCATTCTTCCTCTGTGTGATCAAAGGTGCCAAATAACTTGCATGCCCTTGCAAATCTGTTCTTCTTTCTGAGTCTTCAGCCTTATGTTCCTCTGCCCCTGTTCTCGCTATTCTGGCTCAAGGTTACCCTGAGCAAGTTACTCAGCCTCTCTGTGCTTGTTTCCTCATCTGTAAAATGGGGATATTTTACTCTCAAAGTCAAATATTCTCAAAAGTACACCTACCCTCCAAGGCTTCTGTGAGGATTAACTGTGTCAATTCTGTAAAATACTTCTGTAAAAGACTTGAGGGGTTGACTTTTTCTTTTGTTTGTTTTTACAAGTAGCATTGTTAGGAACTTCTTTTTTATACATGTGCCTTTGTATAGTATATTCCAAGCACCATAGTGTTTAACAATGAATATTTACTGAAATAACACTACCCAGGTACAAGAAAATCAAATCACTCTTAGAAACATCTTTTACGCCTGTGCCTTTAGGAGAGTGTATTACGCACACCACAGTGGTTATTTTTTGGGTTTTTTTTCGGAGACGGGGATCTTACTATGTTGCCCAGGCTGGCCTGGAACTCCTGGGCTCAAGTGATCCTCTCACCTCAGCCTCTGCGCCCAGCTACACACCACAGTTTTGTGAACACATTCTTTCAATGCAACAACACAGTCCTTATTCACATATACAACTAGCACTCTTAGAAACAGCTTTTATACCTGTGCCTTCACAGAGCATATTACATACATCAGTTTTGTGAACACATTCTTTTGAAAACGAGGAAAATCCTTATTCATATATAAACTGGCATTCTTAGAAATATCTTTGATACATGTATCTTTTTGTACTGCATTCCAGGCACCACCGTGTGGTAAACATCCTTTGGGGGTTGGTATTTGAACAGAAAAGTGCCTCTGATGTGTGGCAGATACTCCACAGATATTAGCTATTAGCTAGCGTGTCATCCTTCTCCCCCTGCCCCTGCAATCCTATCCTATGTATCACCTGCACTATCTGGCTCCCATCACCATGTGACCTCACCTTCTACCCCTCCCCGCACTCTGCTCCAGCCACACTGGCCGCCTTGATGTTCCTTGAACATGGCAGGCACCATCCCACCTCAGGGCCTCTGCACTGGCACTTCCTTCTGCCTGGTATGCTCTTCCCCTAGACATTAAGGCTCCCTCCCTCTCCACTGTGAGGCCCTAATTCAAGAGTCACCTTCCGTATGCCTAAGATTTCAACCACCCCAATACTCGATTCCTACCTGCCCTATTTCATTATTTCTTATCAGCATTTGTCTATTATGCTAATTTTACTTATTTATTTTGTTCACATAGTCTGTCTCCCCAACTTGGTTTTTTTTGTTGTTGTTGTTGTTTTTTTTTTTTTTTTTTGAGACAGTCTTGCTGTCACCCAGGCTGGAGTGCAGTGGTGCAATCTTGGCTCACTACAACCTCCGCCTCCTGGGTTCAAGCAATTCTCCTGCCTCAGCCTCCCAAGTAACTGGGATTACAGGTGCATGCCGCCACACCCAGCTAATTTTTTTGTATTTTAGTAGAGACGGGGTTTCACCATGATGCCCAGGCTGGTCTCGAACTCCTGAGCTCAGGCAATCTACCCACCTCGGCCTCCCAAAGTGCTAGGATTACAGGTGTGAGGCACTGCGCCCAGCCTCCCCAACTTTTAATAAATGTCTGCTCCACAAGCACAGATATTTCGGCCTGTTTCATTCCTTGCCATATTCCAGCACCTAGAAGAGTGCCTGGTACTCATGAGGGGCTCAGTAAAGGTTGGTTGCAGGAACAGTCCCAACTAATTACCTCTCATATCCCTTCTTCTTCCCCATCTGACCCCTACACTGGTGTCTCAAATTATCTTTTTCCCATTTATTCATGGGATAAATTCTTATTGAGCATCTGCTGTTTACCTGGTACATTTTCAGTTGCTGGAGACATAGCAGTGAATGAGCAGACAAAAACTGAGTCCTCATGGGACTCACATTCTAATGCGGAGAGACAGACAACAAACAAGTAACCCACACAGTGTGTCAGACAGTGATAAAGGGCAACGGGACAAAGCAGGGACCTGGCTTGAGCTCTGCTGGGTGTGCAGCTTCAGATGGTCAGGGAGGGGTTGACTTTTTTTTGTTTTTACAAGTAGCACTGTTAGGAACTTCTTTTTTATACATGTGCCTTTATATAGTATATTCCAAGCACCATGGTGTGACAATCAATCTTTAATGAAATAACACTACCCAGGTACAACAAAATCAAATCACTCTTAGAAACATCTTTTACGCCTGTGCCTTTAGGAGAGTGTATTACACACACCACAGTGGTTGTTTTTAGGGCTTTTTTTCAGCAACAGGGATCTCACTATATTGCCCAGGCTGGCCTGGAACTCCTGGGCTGAAGCGATCCTCCCACCTCAGCCTCCCGAGTAGCTGGGACTATAAGTGCACACCCCTGTGCCCAGCTACACACCACAGTTTTGTGAACACATTCTTTCAATGCAACAACACAGTCCTTATTCACATATACAACTAGCACTCTTAGAAACAGCTTTTATACCTGTGCCTTTACAGAGCATATTACGTACCTCAGTCTTGTGAACACATCCATTTAAAAGGAGGAAAACCCTTACTCATATATAAACTGGCATTCTTAGAAACATCTTTCATACATGTATCTTTTTATACTACATTCCACACACCACAGTGTGGTAAACATCCTTTGGGGGTTGGTATTTGAACAGAGTGCTGAAAGGAACCATGCAGAGATCTGGGGGTGGTGTTCAAGGCACAAAGAACAGCCAATGCAAAGGCCCTGAGGCTGGCCCATGCCTGCTATGTTTGAGGAGCTGTGTGGTGGAACCAGTGTGGCTGGAGCACAGTAAGGGGGTGGGAAGGTATAGGCGGTAATGCTAGAAAGGTTACTTGTTTTACCATTAATTCACAGGTAATATTTATTTACACTGGAAGAGATTCTAGTTCTGATCCCCCATTTCACAAATGAAGAAAAAGGCACAGAGAGGAAGTGGTTAAATCACTCATCTAAGGTCACACAGCTGCTGGGATTGGGGGCTGGGTGGGTGCTGAGAGAAGGTGAGGAATGAAGACTGCTCTGCAGGCAGAGGGAACAGCAAGAACAAAAGCTTGGAGGTGAGAACTAATTTGGTTTTTAAGGACTGAGGCCTCACGTGGGGTGGGATGGGATCTAAGAGGGGAGCCTCAAAAATTATCCTGTGTCCTGAGTACTTCCTGGGCCACCTTTGAGTAAGGAATTTAACCTCCCTAAGGCCCATCTCCCTCACTACCTATCACATGGGGTTGTGGTGAGGATTAAGGGAACTCATTCATATGAAACACTCTGCCTGATATACGGCAGGTGCTCAATAAACGCTAGCTCCTATTGGCATTACTATCATCACTGGCGCTAATGTATTCACTTATTGTAGTGAGGCAGAACGTCTTTGTGGTTACGAGTGTGACCAGGCTGACCCACTATTAAGAGGTGGAGGACAGGGAAGGCCATACAGTGCTCCACCACAAGGAAAAGAGGATCAGCACGTTCTCTTCTGGGAAGGGGGAAAAAAAAGAAGGAAATTGAAAGTACACGGCCGACCTTCCCCAATTACAAAGCACTGGACTCACGGGAGGGTATGCGGGGGACGGTGCAAGCATACAGGGGTGTGGGGGAGGAAGGCCAATGAACAGATCCACTGCAAAGGGAGGGGTGATGAGGCTCATCGTCTGAGGGGAAGGGGAGCAGAAAACCTTACAGACTCCTGCACCACAGTGAGGGGAGAGAAAAGCCATCACACAGACTGATTCAAAGCAGAGAGGGAAAAGGCTATGGACTGAGCTACTGAAAATAGGGAGATATAAAGCACTAAACTGACCCACTATTAAAAAGAAGAGAGAACCCCAGGGGCTAGAGCGACAGTCTACGAAAAAGAGAAGACAGATAGGGCAATAGACTGATAGCTAAAGGGACGTGAATCCAAACATGAACACTGATCCACTATAAAATGGTGGTGGCGGTGGTGGCGGGGGGGTGGTTCTGAAAAAAGCCATGGGCTGATGCATTGGGGGACTGGAGGAGGCAGGAATACAAACTCAGGTAGACTCACTGTTAAAGAGGGATGCGGAGGAGTGCGGCGCCACGGATTGATTCGCTACGATGTACAGGAGGAGTGGAATAAATAAGGCCACGGACGGGTCTCCTGAAAGTTGAGGCTAGGAGAAATCCAAACACTCAGATACACCTACTATTAAGGGGGCTGAACACTGTCACAGGCTAGCTCCCTATAAGTGGGGGTGGGTGGGGGGCGGGTGGGGGTAGGGGGAAAGCCTATGGACGAGTCCACCCTAAGTTGGCGTGGGGAAAAACATAAGCACGCAGACCGATCCATTATACAACGGGAGGGGGAGGTTAGGCCACGGTCAGATCCACTACAAGGGACGAAGGGCTTGAGGAATGCCACACGCAGGTCCACCAGCCGTGGTGGTGGCGGCGGGGAGTCGAACACCAGCAGGCCACCGGCCAAGCCACATCCTCTGCGCGGGGGCGGGAAGGATACGTGGGGTCACCGACTGGGCCCTCCACCCTCCAGGCCCAGAGCTCACCTGTGCGTAGCGTGGCGGTGGCGTTGGCAATTTTGGCAGCTCCGGGGGGCGGGGGCTCCATACGCGGCCCCACCGCCCCCCAGGCCTGGGTTCCGAGGCGGCGGTGGAGGCGGTGGTGGTGGTGGTGGTGGTGGCGACGGCGACGGCGGCGGCGGCGGCGGCGGCGGCAGCACCTAGAAGCCGCCCCTGCGTTTCCCTACAGCTCACGTGGGCCCGGGGAGGAGGAGCCCAATGTCCCGCCGCTCGCTGATTGGCCAAAGCGCTATTAATCGGCCGCAAGGCCTTGAGAGGTTGGGGGACTGGCCCTTCCCCACAGAGCTGTGCCGTGATTGGCCTAAGGGGAAATGATGGAACGCTCACGGCCACTGGAGTCCCGAGGAGGCGCGTTCGGCCTTCCCGGTGCTCCACGCCGATTGGCTCAAGGACTGACGGACTGTGAGCAACTAACGAGGCTCGGGGCCTGTGTCGGGGGTGGGGGGCGGGGGTCCGCCTCACACTGATTGGCTTACATGGGATTGAGGGAAGACAGCCTCCAAGGACGGGGGTGGGTGGCCCTGTTTTTCTCTGATTGGCGGATGAGGGACTTCTAGACCTCTGCCAAAACACCAAGGGGGCGGTGCCGCACGCCACGCTGCTCCGCGGAAGCAGGACTTGTATAGAAATGGGCGTAGCAGCCGGCGGGAGTGGGTCAGGCTGGGCTCCGCGTAGGTGGGCAGGGCAACTCTATGGTTAGAGAAGACCATAGAGCTAGGTAGAAGACGAATTTAGAACACAGCGGAGGTAGGAGGGCAGGATGGCTGTCAGGCACACGAAGGAGCACTGAGTGGCAGAAACGAAATGCCTTCAGAGGGCAGGGTTGAACTGCGGCCAGAGTTAAAAAGGGGAGGAACCTGGCTCTGCGTTGATTGGCGGAGGCTGGACTCAACCTAGAATAGGGGCCGGACTAGGGGGAGCGGGATCCAGGTCTGTGCCCATTGGAAGCTGGAACCACTTAGAAGCAGGGGCTAGGGCTGAGTTAAGAGTTTGGGTGTAATTTAGGGTACCTGGGAAATGATTGGGTGTGTGAAAGGGTAAACCTTAGGGCCCTTTGATTGTTGTGGGAATGAACAAACCTCCACCATGAATTGGCCCATTCTCTATGGCAATTCAAAGGGTGGTGTCTAGGAAAAGGAATGGAAGAAAGGGTGAGGTGGGGGGCCCAGGTTGCCAAGATGACAGAAGAGAGGGCAGTGCATAAGGTCAACTGGCAAATACTGCCAGGCAACAGGCTGGAGGCAGGACTGCTGGGGCATTTTAGAGGTTCCACAGAGAGACTGGATCTCTGGGTCTCTCAGTAACTTTGTGCCCTAGGAACAGGCCCCCGTGGCAACCAGCAGGGTTTATGGGGAAAAAGAAGGGCCATGTGACTCAAAGGCATTCAGGCTCTTTAATGTCTGAGGATGGGGGGAAGAAGTCAATGGTGAGGCTTCTCTGGGAAATTCTGCAGGCCTTGTAGTTCTCTAAGCCCCTGAAAAAGAGGACAGAAGAGATTGAACAAAGACTGAGTCTGGGTTACGCCCCTAGGCTTGCTCTGACCTCCCTCCCTTGACTCCAGTTTAGAGGGAAAGATGGTCCTTCCCTTCTTTTGCTCTCTCCCTTCTTCAGGTCACCACCCTAAACACAGAGTCTGGTAGTGGGGTGAGCTGCTCTCACCTCTAGCAACATGTGGATATGGGCTTTGATATTCATGGAGTCCTTGGTGAGGCTGTTGCTGAGCCTAGAGAAAAGAAACAAGAAAGGGCAAAATGGGCCCCACTTATGACTATGAGGATGACCCTTCCTTATCACTTCAAGATCTACATATATCCTGGATGATTTCCACCTGGCTCATTCCTATGCAGAAATGCCAAGCCACCATCTGGTTTTCACTGATTCAAAGATTATTAAATGCCTACTGTATGCCAGGCAATTTTAAGCACTGGGAGATAGCAGCAAACACAACAAACAAAACTCCCGGCCTGATGGACTTCAAATTCTTGTAAAGAAAGGCATACAAAAAAACCAATGGAATAAAAGCTATGTTGTGTCAGATGGTTCTAACTACAATAAAAAAAATTAAAAATGAGAGATAATAAGGAGTACAGGAGTGGGGGGCTGCAATTTTAAATAGAAGGCTCAGGGATGGCTTCACTGAGAAGCATTTGAGTAAAGACTTAAAAGACAGTGAATTTTGAGTAGTGTGGCTATATGGAGGATGTGTTCCACACACAAGGGGCAGCAAACACAAAGGCACTGAGGTGGGAGTGTGCCTGGCATGTTTGAGGTGCAGCAAAGAGGCCACTCTGGCTGGAGAAGAATAAGTGAAGGGGGAATGTAAGAGGTGAGGTCAGAGAGGTAATGAGGGAGACAGACTGTGTGAAGCCTACAAGGCCATGGTAAGGACCCTGGCTTTGACCTTAAGTGAGATGGGAGCCAAGGGAAGGTTGCGGCAGAGGAAGGAGGTTGAATTACATGAACCAGTCAGTTGACTCCTTTTCTCTAAGCCAGTTTGGATCAGATCTCACCCAAAAGAATCCTAATTGATATAAAGGGTCAAGGAAGGCCTTTCTCAAGAATAAAGAATGAGAAGGAACTGAAGAATGCCTAATGGTTAAGCAGTAGGAAGGCCTATTTCACAAAAAGGACAAGAGGCAACAAAGAGCTGTTTGAGAAGCAGTGAGGTCAGAGTGTTAGAAATTAAGTGAGTGGTGAGGGAAAGTGGCCTAAGACAAGGTCCAAGAGGTAGGAGGAGGTTAGATCACACAGGGTCTTGATATAATAAGGAATGTGGATTTTATTGTGCTGTCAATGTAGGAGTCAGTTTGAGGGGTAAATGAAACTAAATACTGTTGGAAAAGTAGAGAGCAATAAGATAGGATGTTAAATTGGAAAAAAAAAGTAGTATGAACCCATGTATATACCAATATCTCCCACATTTTTATTTCTAGCCCAGAACTCTCTCCTGAACTTGACTAGGAGTTTTAATGACATCTTCTAAAAATCCACTTCAGTGTTTAATAAGTGCCTCATACTTAACAGGTTCCAGACTAAACTCCTGACCTTCCCCTCCAAATCTACTCCTCCCCTATCTTCTCCATCTCAGATAATGGCAACTCCATCCTTCCAGTTGCTCAGCCAAAAACCTGGACTCCTCTCTCTCACACTTCACACATCCAGTCAGCCATTCTTCTTAAAATCACGACTGTTCCATTGCAGGTAATACTTCTGATCTCCATGATATGCTTTCTCCATAGCACTGTCAACATCTGACATATTACATCATTCATTTGTTTATTGTTTGTCTCCCCTGACTAGAATGTCAGCTGTATGAGGGCAGATTTTGGTCTTTTTTGTTTCCTGCTGTATCCCCAGGGACCAGAACAGTGTGTGGCACAGAGGAGGCACCCAACGTATGTTGAATGAATAAGTGACTACTCCATTCAAAGGAACCTGAAGTTGGTTGAGTGTATGTTTAGGGACAGGAAATAAATGAAGTATGGGTGTTGTTGCCAGAGAGCAAGAATACTTTCAAGAATATTCTGGGGGTAATGCTTAAAGAACAGAAGAATGAACCTGATCAGCTCCTAAGGGACAATTTGAACATCAAAAAAGAGAACAAAATTAGTTAATGGTATAAGCTTACCTTATGAAAACCTATGAGTTCAACACTTTAAAAGGGAGAAAAATACAGAGTTCACCAAATGCTAGCTGTAACATAAAAGGGATATGTTTATTACTACTGATTTATTTTTGTTTGCTATGTGAGAAGCAAATTACTACTGATTTAGTATGTAAGGCAGTGTGAATAGTCATATGGTTAAGCTGTTTCTTTTTTTTTTTTTTTGAGACGGAGTCTCACTCTGTCGCCCAGGCTGGAGTGCAGTGGCGTGATCTCGGCTCACTGCAACCTCCACCCTCCGAGTTCAAATGATTCTCCTGCCTCAGCCTCCTAAGTAGCTGGGATTACAGGCGCCTGCCACCGTTCCCGGCTAATTTTTTGTACTTTTAGTAGAGACGGGGTTTCACCATCTTGGACAGGCTGGTCTTGAACTCCTGACCTCGTGATCCACCCGCCTCGGCCTCCCAAAGTGCTGGGATTACAGGCGTGAGCCACCGCGCCCAGCCGTTAGGCTGTTTCTTCTATAATTACATGTCTATTCATGAGATGTGGATGTGTACTCCTTTCCGTGTCATCAGGAAAGAATATACAGATTTCACCCCTTCCACTTCCCAAACAAAGAAATATACTAAGAACAGGAAGAACTGACACTTTTGATCACATAAAATGACCAGAAAGTTAGTTCAAAGTATATCCCAAGTAACCAAATATTTTAAAGAGAGCCAGCTACATAGACTCAAATCCTCATCTCTTAGAAAAATTAAACTTCTAGACAATCCTACTAAGTACAATAAAGCAGTAAGAGTCAACCATATTTTTCATCACACTAACAGACCAGGTCAGTACATCAAAAAGACCAGGCAAGGGGGCAGGCACTGACAATTTAAATACTTCATTTTGGGGAAGTACGTGGAGTCTCAAAACATTAAAATCTATTTGATAGGCTCAGGAATCCTGTGACATAACAAGGAAAGCCTTCTTATACAAACTGAACTTCAGCTGGGCGCGGTAGCTCACACCTGCAATCCCAGCACTTTGGGAGGCTGAGGTGGGCAGATCACCTGAGGTCGGAGTTTGAGACCAGCCTGGCCAACATGGCAAAACCCTGTCTCTACTAAAAATACAAAAATTAGCCGGGAGTGGTGGTGGGTGCCTGTAGTCCCAGCTACTTGGGAGGCTGAGGCAGAAGAATCCCTTAAGCCCAGGAGGCAGAGGTTGCAGTGAGCCAAGATCGCACCACTGCACTCCAGCCTGGGTGACAAGAGCAAAATTCCATCTCAAAAACAAACAAATTGGACTTGGTCTAAATGATCACCAGTTCAGAATTGTGTTGACCATGAAAGCAAGCCGTTTAATTAAACTATTTGCTAATTGGTCTGAACACCAAGAATCAGAAATCTCAGCAGGTCTGAGGTTCTTTTGGGTCCACTAACACCTGCTAGTCCTTCCCATGGCTGGAAAGGTTTGAAAAGATAAAAATTACTGAAACTCTAAGGGAGGCAACTCTGGAAAAAATGAATGTAGGAACAGACATAAACATAACCAACAAAGAAGTTTAAATCAATGGTACACTTGTGAGATGTTGTTAATCTAAGTGTATTGCTCAGTGCCCCCATGCTCATTCCATTGAAACCAAGCTCACCTCTCTTGGTAGTTTCACTAGCATGCCAGGCACACTATTCCTCTTGCCAGGAATGCTCTTTGCCAGATAGCCCCATGGCTTCGTCACTCAGTCAAATGATTCAAATGTCCCTTCCTCTGGGAGGCCTTCCCTAGCTACATTTCAAATCCCTCATCTATGCTCCCAACTGCCCTTCCCTGCACAAAACTGTAAATCAAGCTTGTCCAACCCGCAACCAGTGGGCCACATGTGGTCCAGGACGGTTTTGAATGCAGCCCAACACAAATTCATAAACTTTCTTAAAACATTATGTGATTTTTTTTGCAACTTTTTTTTTTCTTTTAGCTCATCAGCTATCATTAGCATTAGTGTATTTTATGTATGGCCCAAGACAAATCTCCCAGTGTGGCCTACGGAAACCAAAAGATTGGACACTCCTGCCTTAAACTCAACTGGAGCCCACACTTTATCTCCCCATCACCCCCAACACAGATCTGCTTCAATAACCACTTTAATTTGCTTCCAGCATACCCTTTCAAATTATTTCAACAAACACAAAGCCAGGTACAGCGGTGCGCCTGTAGTCCCAGTTACTTGGCAGGCTGAAGCAAGGGGACTGCTTGAGCCCAGGAGTTTGAGGATGTAGTATGCTATGATCGCAGCTGTAAACAGTCACTGCATTCCAGCCTGGGCAACACAGCGAGACACCATCTCTTAAAAACAAAAACACAGAGTGTCTACTATATGCTTGTACTACTCTAGTCACCTGGGTATAAGGGAATAAACCAAATCTCCCCCTTTGTAAAACTTACATTCTAATTGGAGGAGACAACATGAGAAAGAAAGAAATTACATAGTAAATATTAGGGGGTGATAAGTGTTAGTAGAAAAAAAGTAGAAGGAGGGGAATCAAGCATGCCAGGGGCTGTAATTTGAAAGTTAGGTTACAGAGGGCCTCGTTGAGGAAGTGACATTTAAGCAAGATGAGTGAGTGAGGAGAAAGGAAGCCATGTGGGTACTGGGGAAAAGAGCAGTGCAGGCAGAGAGAACAGCTACGGCAATATCCCTGTGGTGGGATCATTCTTAGGGTGTTGAAAGAAGCATGTGAAGGTGAGTGTGGCAGGAACACAGTGAATGAATAGTAAAATTAGCAGGAAGTGAAATCATAGGTAACTAGTTTTCTTGTTACCAATTCTAACAGGCTGAGACCTCATGGATCTGGTCATAATTGTATTTATGTACAACAGTATAGTTCTTCTAGATTGTAAGCCTTCAAGGAACTCTTCTGTCTTGTTCACTGCTGCATTCCCACTGCTAAGCACAGTGCCTGCCATACAGAAGATGCCCAATAAATGTTTGCGTGAATGAACAATACAAATATCATTTTTTGAGTGCTTATTATGTGCTACACATGGGCTTTGCAACCCCATTTCTTCAGCCCCAGCTCTGAAGTGGAGGGGAGATGAGTCCTTAAGTATCATTCCAGGCAGCCATGGGTAAAGGGAGAAGAGTGTTGGAAATGGTGGTGTTTTTACACACTATCCTCATGGAATGGACTTACTCTGTGAGGAGAGAGCTCTTACGATCAATGAACTTGAGAGCTTCTGCCAATGTCAACTCCAGGAAAAAACCATATCCCAGGGCCACATAGATGCGTGAAGTATCTGGGCTGAGGAAAGAGAGGTTAGAGGAAGTGGGGAGAAGTCCTTATCACTGTTTAGCATAGTTTATGTTTTGCTCCCCACCCTTCCCCAAATTGAGGCTCTGGGAAGGCAGGGATTTTGTCCTATTTTATTCACTGTCACATCCCCAGCACCTAGCTTATATCCTACTGGAATATAAAATCTCGCATAGTGCCTGGTACATAGAAGATACTCAAAAAAATATATGTTGCATGAGGGAAGGGGTAAGCTGAACCCTGTGGGCTCAGAGGGGCGGGTAGACACTCACACCACTGTGTCAACGAAGAAGTTACAGCCCAAATCCACCTGCATATATAACTCCGAGTGCTTAGCTTCCTGTGGGGCCAGGGAAAAAGAGGTAGGGGTCAGTGGTGAACTCTTAGGTCAGGTGACAGATTTGGGTCTGGAGTCTCTCTTCCCATTTCCCTCCCTTGCCCACACATACCAAAAAAATGGTACCCAATCCCATAGTCTTTACCTGGAGTCGCTCAATGACATTTCTTAGTTGAAGGTATTTGGCCAGCTGCTCATATACCTTGTCTCGATGGTCCAGCACCTTTCTGATGGGACGAAAGTACAATGGTGACCAATAGGCAGCCCCATTCCTCCTAGTATACCTCATATCATGACCCTCTGAGACTCTCATGTCACCATACACTGAAAAGGCTTTTTAGTGCATAAGTTAATTTTGGGCTCTGGGTCAGACTGCCTGGGTTTGGATTTGGGCTCTATCCTTTACAGATAGTGACTTTGGCAAGTAAATAACCTGTTTGGGACTCAGTTTCCCCATTTATAAAATACAGATGACAGTATTACCTTGTAGAGTCATTAGGATTAAATAAGCATTTACTACAAAGCATCTAGAATAATGCCTACCAAATGGTAAACTCTATATACGTGTTAGCTATTATTACTATTATTACACTCCCAATACTGAACTCCAATCATAATGTCCCATCCTCACCCTAGAAAAATCCTCCATCTCTTTTAGGACGCTCATAGTCCTAGTTCTGAACACCTTATTTCCTGCTTAGATTAACAAAGATTGCAATAATATTTCTTCACACTCACTGAACCTCTACTATGTTTCAGGCATCCATGCTAAATTCTTTACAAAGATGGGACACATAAAAAACTCCAAACCACTACATGGGGAAGGTTCCAGAAAACTCCCCATTTCACAGAAGAGTAGTTTATAGGGCACAGAAAGGCGAGGTAGGACGTATTCACAAGGCTGAAGAATGTCCGAGCCAGGATTCGAACCCGAGAACTGTGGCTCCAGAAAACAAGCCTTAATCCGTTAAACATTGGAGGCCGCGCATGCGCTGACACGCCCCCTGCGATGAACGCCACGTCCCAGCCAAACTGCACCTCGGATGTTGTCCCCACTTCTCGCTCCAAGGAGCGCGGGGCCGGACTCTGAACGCCTCGCCCGCCAATCCAAAGGGTTGGCCCTAACTTTGAACGCCCCACCCACCACGTGGAATGTTCCAAACGCCCCGCCCCCCGCACTGTCACTCACCGCAAGTCCCGCTGCAGCACGTCACTGATGAATGTCTCGTAGCGCAGCACTTTCTCCCCCGTGGCCTCCACCGCCCGCCGCTTAGGGGGCGTCGCCATGATGGGCTCCTGGGGAGTGGGGAGGGGGAAGACCATGTTGACCGCTCCAGTTTGGCCTCACACACAGTTCATCTCTACCCTCTCAACGCTGGGAATCGGCTTGTCCGGCTCAAGCTGAAGGTTCAGCCTTCCGCCCCTCCCAACTCGGGGACCCGGCCACCCAGGGACACCCAAGCGCGGCCTTTACCTCAGGGCCGCCAGCAATAAGAACGGTTGGTAGGAACCGCGGCTTCCGGGTGGCGCGGGTGAATGACGTAAGTGGCAAGCGCGCTGGCCAACCAAATAGCCAGTTGGGGAGGGGCGGGCCTGAGTGGAAGAAGACGGGCCATAGGGGAGAAGAGAAGGGCGGGGCTTCACGGAATCCGAGGAGATCAAAGAAGACTAGGGCGTGGGAGCAGGGGCCGTCTGGCAATAAACCGGCCAATGGGGGACTGCAAAAGCGGCTCCTGGAGCCTATGGAGACCGTGCGTGGCTGGTGGGGGTGGGATTTAACGGGATTTGGCGGGTTCTAAGGTAGGCGTGACGCACAGGTGGAGGTAGAGAGAGGAAGTGAAGAGTTTAATATTTAAAAGGACCTAAAAATTGACTATGGTTCTGGTCTATAAGGAAGATCCTGTGTGATATGTCCGCCTGGATATTGATTTTTCACACGGGAGGTTTGGGTTTCACTCCTGGCAATGGGACTGAGTATAAGCATTTAAAAGGTTTTAAACAGAGACATTTTCTAAAATTCATCTTTGATAACTCCAGCTCTGCACCCGCAACCCATAAGTGAGGCTCAAGTGGAAATTGACAATGCTCTATGTCTAATCACCTCGTTTGATAGTAAAATGGAGAGGGTGGCTGAAGTCCTCTGCCGAAGATTGGCCATCTTGTAGTTAGGCATAGTTCCCATGTTTTTATTTAAATGGTAAGGTTTTTGTGAATTTATTCTTATGCACTAGAGTGACTGAGTGAATTTATTTTTCAGGTTAGATTTTCAAACAAGAACTTATAACCCAGCAAGAATGGGCCTTTGCCTGGAGAAGAATCCAGACCGTGGGATGAATCCCCAAATGCTATTTTCATCTGTAGAGCCTAGAGCACCCACCCCTACCAAGGAAGTCTTCCCAGATAATTTGTGTTTCATATGTAAAAGCAAGTTTTTTTTTTTTTTCAAATGCTCAAAACCCAAGCAAGTTAAGCCCTTCCTTCCTTCCTTCTTTCCTTCCTTCCTTCCTTCCTTTTCTTTCTTTCTTTCTCTTTCTTTCTTTTTCTTTCTTTTTCTCTCTCTCTCTGTCTTTCTTTTTCTTTTTTAGACAGGGTCTTTGTCCTCTAGGCTGGAGTGCAGTGGTATGATCATGACTCATTGCAGCCTCAACCTCCCAGGCTCAAGTGATCCTCCCGCCTCAGCCTCCAGAGTAGCTGGGACTACTGGCATACACCACCACGCCCATCTAATTTTTAAAAAAATTTTTGTAGAGACAGAGTCTCACTATGTTGCCCAGGCTGGTCTCAAACTCCTAGGCTTAAGTGATTTGCCCGGCCTCCCAAAATTATAGGCATGAGCCAGCACACCTGGCCAAGTTAAGCTTTTCTTTGCCCTTAGAACAAGATAATTGTAAAATGAAAACATTGAGATTAGTTTTTTTTGTCTGTAAATCTCATGTTACATATAGTTTAAGTTACATTGAGTGTGATTGGAATAGATATTAGGTAGAAAAATATTATCTAGTTAATCTATACCACTTTCCTGTGAAAAGAGAGAAAAGAAGACACATATTTATTTAACAGAGAACACAGTTCTGATGGGCTGGAGATGAGTCTGTGTAAGTCTATTAACTTACATTTCACAAAAAAGAATTTTTTACTTAAAAATATATTTCCAACTTTACATTTCAAACCTATAGAAAAGTTGACAGTGAACACTCATATACCCTGCACTTAAGTTCGCCAGTTGTTTTATTTTGAATTTTTAAAATTTTTTTAGAGGCGGGGTCTTACTGTCTTGCCTAGGCTAGAGTGCAGTGGTGTGATCTCGGTTCACTGCAATCTGCCACCGGGCTCAAGCGATCCTCCCGCCTAAGCCTCCTGAATAGCTGGGACTACAGGCATAAGCCACCATGCCCAGCTAATTTTTTGTAGAAATGGGGTTTCACCATGTTGCCCAGGCTGGTCTCGAACACCTGAGCTCAATCAGTTCGCCCAACTCGGCCTCCCAGGGTGCTGGGATTACAGGCGTGAGCCATCATGCCCGGCCTGGATTCACTTGTTTAATATTTGATCACATTTGCTTTCTTTCCAGACCATAGGATAATTGTTGACATGGCTGCATAGCATTCCATTCTTTGGATGGCCTCAGATTTTTGAGCCACTCCTCTTGTCACTGGATATTTGAATGTGTTCAGATATTGTCATTGTTATAACCAGGATGGGATAACAGTCTTTGCTGTCAAATTTTTGTGCGGAGCCATGATTATTTCCTTGTGATAAATTCCTAGAAGTAGAATTTATAGATTTTTTTTGAGACAGAATCTCACTTTGTTGCCAAGGCTGGAGTGTAGTGGCGTGATCTCTGCTCATGGCAACCTCCACCTCCTGGGTTCAAGTGATTCTTCTGCTTCAGCCTCTGGAGTAGCTAGGACTACGCGCACACACTACTATGCTGCCTAGCTAATTTTTGTATTTTTAATAGACACAGGGTTTCACCATGTTGGCCAGGCTGGTCTCGAACTCGTGGCCTCAAGTGATCTGCCCACCTCAGCCTCCCAGAGCGCTGGGATTACATGCATGAGCCACCTCACCCGGCCGAATTTATGGATTTAAGGGAGGTCACTGCATTGTAAATCAAGTGTTGAGTGACAGTGGTATGCACAACAGTGAACCTCCTCATCTAAGCTCTATATCAGGGGTCAGCAAATTATGGCCCCTGGTTTGCTGACCCTTTACAGTTTCCTATAGCCTGCAAACTAGGAATACCATTTACATCTTTAAAGGGCTTGAGAAAAGTAAAAATAATATTTTGTGACACATCAAAATTATATGAAATTTGCATTTTAATGTCCATTTTCTTGGAACACAAGTCTCACTCATGCGTTTACATATTGTCTGTTACGGCTTTCACGCTAAAATGGCAGAGTTGAGTAGTTGCCAAAGAGACCACATGGTATGGACATCCTAAAGTATTTACTATCTGGCCTTTTACAGAAAAGGTTTGCCAACTCCTGCTCTGTACAATGTCTGTCACCAATACAGAGGTTGGGGCTCTAACCAGGTGGGTCTCCCTGGCTTCCACTGGCAACCTCTTAACCTGGCTTATGGGTGCACATTTTCAGGCTGGTGCTTCTGGGGGATATGAGAGACACAGCCTGTTTCCAGCTCCAAGATGTGAGATGGACTGTGTCTCTTATGTCTGCATTTGCATCTCCTCTCCTTTCCATCCAACTTCCTGCCCCCAGCTCTGACTCATAGGTCTCTGTCTTTGCCTTTTCCCAAGAAGAGCAAGAAATGACTAAGGCCCAGGGGAGGCTGCATTTCCCTGATAGCTAATGATGTAGAACATCTTGCCATGTGCTTATTTGTCATCTACATGTCCTTTATGGTGAAATGTCTCTTCACATTCTTTGCTCATTTACTAAATGGATTGCTTTAAAAAAAAAAAAACTTGAATTTTGAGAGTTCCTTACATATTCTAGGTATGAGTTCTTTGTCAGATATGTGGTTTACAAATATTTCCTCCCAGGCTGTAGTTTGTCTTTTTGTCCTCTTAACAAGGTCTTTGTTAGAGCAAACACGTTTAATTTTGAAGTCTAGTTTATTGATTTAAAAAGAGTTTTTGGATCATGCTTTTGTTGTTGTGTCTAAGAACTCTTCACAAGCCCTAGCTCCCAGAGACGTTCTCCTGTATTTTATTTTTAAAGTTTTTTAATTTTATGTTTGACATTTAAATCTGTGATCTGTTTTTAAAAAACAGCTTTATTGAGATGTAATTCACATACAATAAAACCCACACATTTGAAGTATACAGTTAAGCAGTTTTTAATATATTCACAGAGTTGTACGAACATCACCACAATCTAACTTTATTTTTTAATAATTTTTTTTTTTTTTGAGACAGGGTCTCACACTGTCACCCAGGCTGGAGTGCAGTGGTAGGATCTTGGCTCACTACGGCCTCAACCTCTCAAACGCAAGCGATCCTCCCTGCCTCACCCCCTCAAGTAGCTGAGACTATAGGCATGTGCCACCACGCTGGCTAAGTTTTGTATTTTTTGTAGAGATGGGGTTCCACTGTGTTACCCAGGCAGGTCTTGAACTCCTGAGCTCATTCGATCCACCCACCTCGGCCTCCCGAAGTACTGGGATTACAGGCGTGAGGCACCGTGCCC
This sequence comes from Pongo abelii, assembly GCF_028885655.2. Taxonomy (NCBI): domain Eukaryota; kingdom Metazoa; phylum Chordata; class Mammalia; order Primates; family Hominidae; genus Pongo; species Pongo abelii. The sequence continues at coordinate 48,048,495 of NC_072008.2, forward strand.
AGCAATCTAGAGTATTTTCATCACCCCAAACAGAACTCCTGTGCCCACTCCTCAGTGTGTTCTCCCCACCCCAGCCCTAAGCAACCACAAATTTAATTTCATCTGTATAAATTTGTGTATTCTGCACATTTCAATAAATAGAATCATATACACTATATGGCCTTTTATGCCTGGCTTCTTTCACTTAGCATAATGTTTTTAAGTTTCATTTGTCCATGTTATAACACTTATTAGTACTTACTTTATTCCTTTCTATGGCTGAATAATAGTCCCTTGTGCATATATGCCACATTTTGTTTATTTCTCTTACCAATTTCAGTAAAATGTAAAGTCCTTACTCCTTTTAAGTCCCTTTTCCTCTCCATTTATAACATTAAATGTTAAATAAATATTTCCTCTCTCTATATTGGGAATCATCTCAATGTTGTAATTTATACTTCAACCATCAAGCACCATTTAATAAACTTGAGAGGGAAAATAAAGTCTATTTATTGATATTCTTGCTCCTTTTGTTGTTTTCCTTTCTGATATTCCAAGATTCCTTCTTATATCATTGCCCTTCTGTTGTAAGGATTTTCTTTAGCCATTCTTTCAAGGTAAGTCTGCTGGTAACACATTCTTAGTTTTCCTTCATCTGAGAATGTTTTGATCTCACCATCATTCCTAAGGACATTTCTGCCAGCTAAAGAATTCTTGGTTGGTATTCCTTTTATGTCATCTCTTGAAAACTGTTGTGCCACTTCCTTCTGGCCTCCATGTTTTCCGATGAGAAATTCACTGTCATTAAAATTGTTTTTCTTATGTAGATAAGATGTCGTTTCCTCCTGCTTTCAAGAATTTTTATTTGTCTTTAGGCCAGGCATAATGGCTTGTAATCCCAGCATTTTGGGAGGCTGAGGTGGGCAGAGCACTTGAGGTCAGGCGCTCAAGACTAGACTGGCCAATATGGTGAAATTCCCATCTCTACTAAAAATACAAAAATTAGCTGGGCGTGGAGGCACGTGCCTGTAATCCCAACTACTCAGGAGGCTGAGGCAGGAGAATCGCTGGAACCCAGGAAGCAGAGGTTGCAGTGAGCTGAGATCATGCCCCTGCACTCCAGCCTGGGCAACAGAGCAAGACTCTGTCTCAAAAAAAAAAAAAAAAAAAAAAAAAGAAAAGAAAAAAAAGAAGAAAAGAAAAAATTTTCTTTGACTTTAGTTTTCAAAAGTTTGACTCTGATGTGCCTCAGCATGGATTTCTTTACGTTTATCCTGTTTAGGGTTTGCTTAGCCTTTTGAATCTGTTTGTATTTAACAGGTTTATATTTTTAGCCAAATATGGCAAAATTTTAGACAGTGTTCTTTGAATACTTTTTCAGCTCTTCCCTCTTTCTTCTCTCTTTCCTGGACTTTGATAACACAAATGATTGAATTTTTGGTTCCACTGGTCCCTGCGGCTCTATTCATTGGTTTTCAGTCTACTTTTCTCTGTTGTTTGGAGTAAATTCTATTCTATCTTCATGTTTCGTGATTTTTTCTTGTGTCCTCTTCATTCTGCCTTGGAACCCATTCATTGAGCTTTAGATTCAGTTATTGTGAGACAAAGTACCATATGTAAGAAGCTATATTTGCTCATTCGGCTTACCAGCAGAAATTCACAAAATTCCTTATCGGTGGAATTTTACAAAGCCCCTGACTCAGTGACTCAGCACCACCCGCTGGAAGAATGTTCTGAAGATGATCAGCAGGATGGAGGACAGCCTGCCGTGTCCCTTGTGTGAATCACAGCAGTTTTAGAAAGGATAAGTTCAGCGATCCTAATCCTAGCCTCTTCCAATACAGAAGATAACAGGATTATCTGACAGGATTAATAATTAGGCCTCTGTAATCTATAACCAGATGTGCCCTCATACCCAAGCCTTGATGTGATTTTGCTCTAATGTAACTTCTGAGCACATTTGATGTAACTTCTAAGCTACATGCAGAGCTGCCACCACCTGTGTATAAACTGTGGCCTAAAACAGTTGGAGCAGTTTAACAGAAACTCTCTGAAAGACTCCGGTTGCAATCTTCAGTAAGAGTTCTGAATAAAATTAACTTAGGCCAGGCACGGTGGCTCACACCTGTAATCCTAGCACTTTGGGAGGCTGAGGCGATCGGATCTCTTGAGTTCAGAAGTTCAAGACCAGCCTAGGCAACATGGCCAAACCCCGTATCCACAAAAATACAAAAATTGGCCGGGTACAGTGGCGCATACCTCTAGTCCCAGCTACTCGGAAGGCTGAGGTGGGAGGATCGCTTGAGCCCAAGAGATGGAGTCTGTCTGCAGTGAGCCGACATTGTGCCACTGCACTCCAGCCTGGGTGACAGAGACCCTGTCTCAAAAAAAACCAATAATAACTTTAATTCTTTAAAAGCCTGATTTTTTTCTTTAGTTGACAGTATTTTTCAGTTCTAAAATTTTCATTTGGAAATTTTATGATGGCAGAGCCCTCATGAACTAATCACCTTCCAAAGGCCACACCTCTTAATACTGCTACATTAGGGATTAAGTTGCAATCTACGAATATTGGGAGATACATTCAGACTATAGCAGGCCCCCTCCATTTTCTCCTGAACATGCATGCAGATTTGCTTATGTGCTGTCTTCCAGACCACTTGGGGTAAGTAGGATCTTATCAAGGCCTTTTTTGCCTGTCTCATTCCCTGTATCTCCCTGTTAAATTTATTACTGAACTGTTGATTTATTACTTACCCCAGTCAGTATCAAGACCTCAGAATGTCTCTGATATTGACCTTTCCTGGTTGTTAGCCACTGAGATCACTGTTGTTTTATTGTTTGTTTGTTTGTTTTAAGACAGAGTCTGACTCTGTTGCGCGGGCTGGAGTGTAGTGGTGCAATCTTGGCTCACTGCAACCTCAGCCTCCCGAGTTCAAGCAATTATCGTGCCTCAGCCTCCTGAGTAGCTGGGATTACAGGCGTGCTCCTCCACGCCTGGCTAATTTTTGTATTTTTAGTAGAGACAGCATTTTACCATGTTGGCCACGCTGATCTTGAACTCCTGACCTCAAGTGATCCACCCCCGCTTGGCCTCCCAAAGTGCTGGGATTACAGGTGTGAGCCACCGTGCCCTGCCTGAGATCACTGTTGTGTTGTGTTGTGTTGTGTTGTTTTGTTTTGTTTTATTTTATTTTATTTTGAGATTAAGTCTCTGTCGCCCAGGCTGGAGTGCACTGGTGCAATCTCGGCTCACTGCAACCTCTGCCTCCCAGGCTCAAGCGATTCTCCTGCCTCAGCCTGAGATCACTTGTTTTAAGTGTTGCTCCTGTGCATAGAATTTTCCTCACTGCTCTAAATAAAGTCAGCCCTCTACTGCAGCAGAGCTGCTGGTTCTTTGGGTCTGCCCTTTCTTGGTGGAGCTTCTGTGCCTCAGAGCTGGAAGAGATAGTAACAGCTCTAGATTAAAACACCACAGGCACCTGAGATCTGAGCTTCAGTAGATTTTCTTTTACTTTTTCCTATCAGAGCTTGTCAGAACACTTAATATATTGATTTTTAAAAATATTTTATTTTTTGTGGGTACATAGGTGTATATATTTATGGGGTACATGACATATTTTGATACAGACTACAATGTATAAAAATCACATCAGGGTAAATGGGGTATCCATCACCTCAATCATTTAGCCTTTCTTTGTGTACAAACAATCCAATTATAGTCTCAGTTATTTTGAAATGTACAATAAATTATTGTTGACTGTAGTCACCCTGTTGTGCTATCAAATACTAGATCTTATTCATTCTATCTAATTATATTTTTGTACACATTAGCCATCCCCACTTCTCCTGCAACCCCACTACCCTTCCTGGCCTCTGGTAACCATCATTCTATTCTTTATCTCCATGAGTCCAATCGCATTAATTTTTAGCTCCCACAAATAAGTGAGAACATGTGAAGTGTGTCTTTTTGTGCCTGGCCTATTTCACTTAATATCTTCCAGTTCCATCCATGTTGTTGCAAATGACAGGATCTCATTCTTTTTTTGTGGCTGAATAGCACTCCATTGTGCATATGTACCACATTTCCTTTATCCATTCATCTGTTGACAGACACTTAGGCTCCTTCCAAATCTTGGCTATTGTGAACAGTGCTGCAATAAACATGGGAGTGCAGATATCTCTTCAATATACAGATTTTCTCTCTCTCTCTCTCTTTCTTTTTTTCTTTTCTTTCTTTCATACAGGGTCTCACTTTGTCACCCAGGTTGGAGTGCAATGGCTTGATCTTGGCTTGCTGCAGCCTTGAACTCCTAAGCTCAAAGAATTCTCCCACCTCAGCTTCTTGAGTAGCTGGGACTACAGGCATGTGCCACCATGCCTGGCTAATTTATATATATATATATATTAGAGACGGGTTTCATCATGTTGCCCAGGCTTAGGATTATGTTTTCTATTTCTGTGAAGAATGTCATTGGTATTTTGACAGGGGTTGCATTGAATCTGTAGATTGCTTTTGGTAGTATGGTCATTTTAACAATACTGATTCTTCCAGTCCATGAATATGGAATATGTCTCCATTTTTTGTGTCGTCTTCAATTTCTTTGTTTCACAGTTTTATTGTGGAGATATTTCACTTCTTTGGCTAAGTTTATTCCTAGGTATTTTATTTTATTTGTAGGTATTGTAAATGGGATTACTTTGCTGACTTCTTTTTCAGATGGTTTGTTGTTGGCATATAGAAATGTTATTGATTTTTGTATGTTGATTTTGTATTCTGCAACTTGACTGAATTTGTTTATTAGTTCTAGTAGTTTTTTGGTGGAGTCTTTAGGCTTTTCTAACTGTAAGATCACATCATCTGCAAACAAGGATAATCTGACTTTTTCCTTTCCAATTCAGATGCCCTTTATTTCTTTTTCTTGTCTGATTGCTCTAGCTAGGACTCCCAGGACTATGTTGAATAACAGTGGTGAAAGTGGGTATCCTCGTCTTGTTCCAGATCTTAGAGGAAAAGCTTTCAGTTTTTCTCCATTCGGTGTGTTACTAGCTGTGGGTCTGCCACATATGGCTTTTATTGTGTTGAGGTATGTTCCTTCTATACCCAGTTTTTTGAAGGTTTTTGTCATGAAGGGATGTTAAATTTTATCAAATGCTTTTTAGCATCAGTTGAAATGATCATATGGTTTTTGTCATAACCAACAATTGAAGCGAAAACTAATAAAATGCTACACTTTAACTTCATTCCCCAGCTTTAAACTTTTTGTTGTTTCCATTTATAGCTTATTATACTGTCTCGATCTTGAAAAGTTGTGGTATTATTATTTTTGATAGGTTCATCTTTTAGTCTTTCTACTCAAGATAGGAGTAGTTTACATACTGCTGTTACATGGTTACACTATTCTGTGTTTTTCTGTGTACTTATTAGTACTAGTGAGTTTTGCACCTTCATGTTTGAAGGATATTGTTACTGAATATACTATTCTAGGGTAAAAGATGTTTTTCCTTCAACACTTTAAATATGTCATGCCACTCTGTCCTGGCCTGTAAGGTTTTTTGTCTCCTCTGACTGTATATTTTCAAATAGCCTGTCTTCTAGCTCACTAATTCTTTTTTCTGCTTGATCAATTCTGCTCTTAAGTGACTCTGATGCATTCTTCAGTATGTTAATTGCATTTTTCATCTCCAGAATTTCTGCTTGATTCTTTTTATTTCAATCTCTTTGTTAAATTTATCTGATAGAATTTCAAATTCCTTCCCTGGGTTACCTTGAATTTTGTTGAGCTTCCTCAAAACAGCTATTTTGAATTCTCTGTCTGAAAGGTCAGATATCTCTGCCTCTCCAGGTTTGGTTCCTGGTGCCTTATTTAGTTCATTTGGTGAGGTCATGTTTTCCTGGATGGCCTTAATGCTTGAGGATGTTCATTGGTGTCTGGGCATTGAAAAATTAGGTATTTATTGTAGTTTTTGCAGCCTGGACTTGTTTATACCTGTCCTTTTTGGGAAGGCTTTCCAAGTATTCGAAGGAACTTGGGTTTTGTGATCTAAGTCTTTGGCCACTGCAGTCATATCTGCATTAGAGAGCATCCTGAGCTCAGTAATGCTGTGACTTTTGCAGAATGGTAGAGGTACCTCTTTGGTGATCTTGGGTAAGATCCAAGATAATTCCCTGTATTGCCAGGCAGAGACTCTTGCTCTCTTCCCTTACTTTTCCCCAAACAAATGAAGTCTCTCTGTCTGTGCTGAGCTGCCTGTAGCTGGGGGAGGGGTGACACAAGCACCTCTGTGTTTACAACAACTAGGACTTCGCTGGGTCAGGCCCAAAGCCAGCACAGCACTGGGTCTTGCCCAAGGTCCGTGGTGTCCATTGCCTGGGTACCGCCTATGTTCACTCAAAGCCCAAGGACTCTACAGTCAGCAGGTGGTGAATCCAGCCAGGCTTGTGTATTTCTTTCTGGGCGGTGAGTTCCCCCAGGCCCCAGGCAGGTTCAGAGATGCCATCCAGGAGCAATGGCCTGGAGTCAGGAACCTTAGGAATCGACCTAGTGCCCTATTCTACTGTGGTGGAGCTGGCACCCAAGCTGTAAGACAAAGTCCTTCCTACTCATGCTTCCCCTTTCTTCAAGCAGGGACGTCTCTCCCTGTGGCTACCACCACTCTAGGCTTGCAGAAGGTACTGCCTGGCTACTGTTGATGTTCATTCGAGACCCAAGGGCTTGTCAGTCAGCTTGTGGTGAATGCTGCCAGTCCTGGGTCTCTTCCTTCAGGGCAGTGGGCTCCCCTCTGGCCCAGGGCAGGTCAAGGAGCCAAGGCCTGGAATCAGGGACCCCAGGAGCCTAGTTGGTGCTCTTCCCCACTGTGGCTAAGCTGGTACCCAAGCTGCAAGACAAAGTCCCCTTCACTCTTCTCTCTCCTTTCCTCAAGCAGAAGGAGTCGTTCCCCATAGCCACCACAGCTGGGAATGTGCTGGGTCACACCTGATGCCAGCATGGCTCTGAATCTCTCCCAATGCCCATGGTGAGTAGTGCCTGCCTATCACCTCTGAGTATTCAGGGCCTAATGGCTCTTTAGTCAGTAGATGATGACTCCTGCCAGGACTGGATCCTTCCCTTCAAGGCAGCAGGTTCCTTTCTGGCCTAGGGTGTGTCTAAAATGCCTGGGAGCTAGGGCCTGGAATGGGGGCCTCAGAATTCTGCCTGGTACCATATTCTACTGTGGCTGAGCTGGTATCCAAGTTGCAAGACAAAGTCCCTTTAACTCTTCCCTCTCCTCTCCCCAAGCAGAGGGTAAGAGTCTCTCCCAGAGCTCCAAGCTGTGCTGCCTGGGGTTAGGAGAGGGGTGACACAAGCCCTCCCTTGGCCACCCCAGCTGCTGTCTCACTAGGTCACATGCACCCCAAGTCCATTGGCTCTAAGCTCAGCACAGCACCAGGACTTGCCTAGGAATTGCAGTCCTTGTGGCCTAGACTGCCTTTCAAGTTTATTTAAAACCCCAGAGTTTTTATTTATATTTTTTATTTTGCTTTAAGTTCCAAGATGCACATGCAGAACGTGCAGGTTTGTTACATAGATATACATGTGCCATGGTGGTTTGCTGCACCTATTGACCTGTCATCTAAGTTCCCTCCCCTTGCCCCCTACCCCCCGACAGGCCCTGGTGTATGATGTTCCCCTCCTTGTGTCCATGTGTTCTCATTGTTTAACTCCCACTTGTGAGTGAGAACATGCAGTGTTTGGTTTTCTGTTCCTGTGTTAGTTTGCTGAGGATGATGGCTTCCAGCTTCATCCATGTCCCTGCAAAGGACATGATTTCATTCCTTTTTATGGCTGCATAGTATTCCGTGGTGTATATGTACCACATTTCCTTTATCCAGTCTATCATTGATGGGCATTTGGGTTGGTTCCATGACTTGGCAATTGTGAATAGTGCTGCAATAAACATATGCATGCATGTGTCTTTATAGAAGAATGATTTATATTCCTTTGGGTATCTACCCAAAGTAATGAGATTGCTGGGTCAAACGGTATTTCTGGTTCTAGATCCTTGAGGAATCGCCATACTGTCTTCCACAATGGTTGAACTAATTTATATTCCCACCAACAGTGTAAAATAAAACCACACATCTACAACCATCTGATCTTCGACAAACCTGACAAAAACAAGCAATGGGGAAAGGATCTCCTATTTGATAAATGGTGCTGGGAAAACTGCCTAGCCATATGTAGAAAACTGAAACTAGACCTCTTCCTTACACTTTATACAAACATTAACTCAAGATGGATTAAAGACTTAAATGTAAAACCCCAAACCATAAAAACCCTAGAAGAAAACCTAGGCAATACCATTCAGGACATAGGCATGGGCAAAGACTTCATGACTAAAACACCAAAAGCAATTGCAACAAAAGCAAAGAAATGGATCTAATTAAACTAAAGAGCTTCTGCACAGCAAAAGAAACTATCATCAGAGTGAACAAGTAACCTACAGAATGGGAGAAAATTTTTGCAATCCACCCACGTTACAATGGTCTAATATCCAGAATTTACAAGGAACTTAAACAAATTTACAAGAAAAAACAAATAACCCCATCAAAAAGTGGGCAAAGGATATGAACAGACACTTCTCAAAAGAAGACATTTACGTGGCCAACAAAAATATGAAAAAAAGCTCCACATCAATGATCATTAGAGAAATGCAAATCAAAACCATAATGAGATGCCATCTCACGCCAGTCAGAATGGTGATTATTAAAAAGTCAAGAAACAATAGAAGCTGGTGAGGCTGTGGAGAAATAGGAACCTCAGAGTATTTTAGCCAGTGATGGCAGAGCTTGCTGGAACTCAGGTTTTGATTGCTGGGATGGATGTTGTCTGGTTAGGGCTCATCTAAATGCTCCCTCCATAGACACCGGCTGAGTTCTGCCCCATGTTGCTTTTCGCTGTGACAGGGCAGCACTGAGTTCCAATGCAAAGTCCCACATTCACTGTGTTCTCCCTTCCCCAAGCACACAGATTCTCTCTCTGCACCACGTGGCCACTGCCAGATGGTGAGGGAGGGGTAGTGTAGGTGATTCAAGACTGTCTTTACTACCTTCTTTAGTGCCTCTTTCCTTAAAATAATATTAAAACCAAGTACTGTGACTGCTTACCTGCTTTTTGGTTCTTACAAAGGTGCTTTTCTGTGTGTATAGTTGTTCAATTTGGTGTTCCTGTCGGGGGACAATCAGTGGAAGCTTCTATTTGGCCATCTTGCTCTGCTTCCAAGCCTCAGTAGATTTTCTTGAATAACCACTTCCCAATTTGTTATATTACCTTGGTAAATTTCCAGAGTCTTTAACTGGTTGTTTTTGGCAATTTTGTCCACTTTTGTCATTGCGTTTTGTGGAGAGGATTGCCAAGCTCCTTAGTCAACCGTTCCAGATGTCTCTCCCTTCCTTGTAACTAGAGTTTTGATTGCATCACTTAAAAAGTGTTAGTATGTTTCACAAAAATGTGTACCAGTATGAATTAGCAGTTTATTTATTTTTTATTTATTTGTTTATTTTTTAACAAATAACAAATAACTTTTATTATTTATTTGTTTGCTCTGTTGCTCAGGCTGGAGTGCAGTGGCACAATCTCGGCTTACAGCAACCTCTGCCTCCCTGGTTCAAGCCATTCTGCTGCCTCAGCCTCCCAAGTAGCTAGGATTACAGGCATGCACCACCATGCCTGGGTAATTTTTGTATTTTTAGTAGAGGTGGGGTTTTGCCATGTTGGCCAGGCTGGTTTCAAACTCCTGACCTCAGGTGATCCACCCGCCTCGGCCTCCCAAAGTGCTGGGATTATAGGCGTGAGCCACTGCTCCCAGCTTTGCCCATTTTTTAGTTGGGTTATTTATTTATTTTGTTTTAGCAAAGTGTAAGAGTTCTTTATGTATGCTTTTTGTGCCATATCTGAGAAACCATTAAGGGGCAGGATTTGAATACATATCTGGCTCCAGCAGTCATGTTCTTAACCATTACACCACACTGCCTGTCTTGAATTAGCAGTTTAGATATAAATGATTTATGTATGTTGTGACTTAGACTCTTGATTTATTCCAAACATGCTTAGTCACCATGCAGTATCTGTATTTTCACATGTGTATTTGTATATATGTGATGATTGTGACACATAAGAATGCTTATTGCATTATTCCCAACAATAGAAGATAATGGTTTGAAGCAGCAATAAGTGAGTACTATTATTGCTCTCCCTATTAATGGTGCCCTTATTTCAGTGATGACGTTCTCTGTCTTTTTTGCCCATCACTTTTGTTTAATATTCTTTCCTCACTTCTAGAAAAAAAATGTGTTTCTTCTTTAATATCTGATATGGTTAATGACAGAGCAGGAGCACCGTCATCTTGGACAAACACCACCAACTCTAAGTTCCAGCTCTCTTTCTAGCCTCATGCATTTCAAGGAAATCACTTCTTTTCTAACTACAAGCAGCCAGAAAAGAGCAGACAGTAAAACACAGATAAGACAGCTCAGGCACAGAAAGAGGCGAGGAGGAAGTCTCCTGGGTGACTGCCTAACCTCACTCTCAGACAATGGACCCCAGTAAAACAGTGGGTCTTACTAAGCACATTCTTTTCCCTTCAGGAGCACTAAGATAGGGAAGCTAAAAGTAGACTGAGGGGGTATGCCTGCAGCTGCAGGAAGATGTATGGGGACAGACACAAAACTCTCCCTCCCAGATAAGCAAAACGAAGAGACACAGAAGCAGTCCAAGCCTCTGATAAATTCTCCCACCCTAAATCCTTAAAAACTCTTAGTCTGTAAGAGAGTGGGCTCTGATCTAACTTGGCCAGAATTCCCTGTCAGGTTTATTTTCTCTAAAATAAACCTGTCCTTGACTGTTGAGCCACCTTTCATGTTTCTTTCCTCTTTAATTCTTAGAGTTAGGCTTTGTGTTCCCCACCCAAATCTTATTTTGAATTGTAATCCCCATAATCCCCACGTGTCAAGGGAGAGACCAGGTGGAGGTAATTGAATTGAATCATGGAGGCAGTTTCCTCCATGCTGTTTTCATGATAGTGAGTGAGTTCTCATGAGATCTGATGGTTTTATAAGGGGCTCTTCCCCTTTCACTTGGCACTTCTCCTTCCTGCCGCCTCGTGAAGACAGTGCCTTGCTTCCCCTTTGCCTTCTGCCATAATTGCAAGTTTCCTAAGGCCTTCCCAGCCATGCTGAGCTGTGAGTTATTTAAACCTCTTTCCTTTATAAATCACCCAGTCTCAGGCAGTTCTTTATAGCAGCATGAAAATGGACTAATACAATATCCCTCATAGCAGATGAAATATTGCATATTCCTTACCATGCATATTCCTTACCATGAAATATCGCATGGTAAGGAAATATTGCATCCTTACCATGGACATCTGTGGTTAATCCATTGGTGTAACTTGACAAACGTAGTCAGATGGTGTTTAAAATGTATTCACACTTACATAAATAGACATCACTTTAAGCTTACTGCACTACTTATTTCTTAGTTACCTTACATTACGTAACAGGAATAATTTTTTTGTTTTATTTTTCTATAACCAACTGAAAGAATAAGTCATATCCCATTCTAGTATGTTCTGAAAATTTTTAAGGCTTTAATGTTTAAAGTTGTCATTCCTTTTCTTGTTTTTAGAGACAGGGTCTCCCTCTGTTGCCCAGGCTAGAGTGCAGTGGTGCTATCTCTGCTTACTGCAGCCTTGACCTCCTGGGATCAAGCAATCCTCCCACCTCAGCCTCCCAAGTAGCTTGGGCCATAGGCACATACCACCACACTCAGCTAATGTTTAAAAAATAGTTATTTCTAAAATGATTTTGTCTAAAATGATTCTCCTACTAACATAGGTGATTTTTTTTTGTTTTTATAGAAGTTAAATATTCTCTTTTTTTTGAGACAAGGATTTGCTCTATTACCTGGGCTGGAGCGCAGTGGCATGATCATAGCTTACTGCAGCCTCTACCTCCTGGATTCAAGCGATTCTCCTGCCTCTACCTTTCAATTAGCTAGGACTAAAAGTGAATGCCACCATGCCTGGCTAATTAAAAAAAATATTTTTTTTTAGAGACAAGATTTTGCCATGTTGCCCAGGCTGGTCTTGAACTCCTGGCCTCAAGCAATCCTCCCGCCTCAGCCTCCCAGGGTGTTGGGGTTACAGACATGAGCCACTGCACTCAGCCAAATGTAATTCCTGTCACTACAAATATCTGGCTCAGATTTTCCTTATCTATCTTATAATATTTAAAATTCATAGCTAATGAATTTTAGAATCTTAGTTCTGTTTTCATTAAATAGTCTATTCAACATATATCTGAAAATGCCTTGATGGACATTAATTGTATACAAATATCTCAATTTATGGCCTTATAAATGATTTATAATTTGTTTCCTTTTTAAAATGTTGCCATCTGTGATGGTTATACACAAATCCTTTTTTGATTTGTTATTTTATTTATGTTTTTGTTATGTTTGAAACTAAGCACTTGGTTAATTCATCAAAAAATTGCTTTTAAAAAAAGTCTGCCAGTGCACTCATTTGAAAATTTGATTTTGCCAAATGACTTTTAAAATTTAGTTTTTGTGCAAAGACAAAAATAGCAATTATTTGACTTTATAAAGTAAATATTTCAGATTACTGGCAAATATTCTTTGAAAGCAAATTTGCTTATGGATAATACAAATAGGATTATTTAGAACCCAGAACATACAATATAATGACCACATGGTTTAAGACATACATGTAATTTACTGCTAGACATGTTAGAATCTTCTCTAATGACTATGAGTTGTTAAATTTTAAAAATAATTCTCTAGATAATCCTGATATCTTTTTCTTTATTTTTTTTGAGGCAATGCGACTAAATAAATAAAAGTTTAGACATTTTATTTCTTTCTGGTTAATTGTTCTTTTTATTCTTTTTTCCCTTTTTTATTTGTTCCTTTTATTCTTATGTAGCAATCATATTTTTACACTAGCAATAACTTTTCATTCATTTGTAGTAAGAAAGTATTTGCCAGGCACTATTTCAAGGGCTTTCCATGTATTATTTCATTGAATCCCCTCAAAAACCCAATTATGATCCCCACTTTACAGATGAGGAAGATTAGGCAGAGAAAAATGAGGCAACTTGACTGAGGCCACTCTACTAAGTGATAGAGCCCAGATTTGAGCTGGATTTCTAGCCCCATAGTCAATGCTCTTCACTAATGTGCAATTTGTTGAGCAATTCCTTTGTGCCAGGCACTATTCAAAGCAATGGATCTATAGTAGTGAATAAGACAAAGTCCTTGACCTCATGGTGCTTGTATTCTAGTAGCAGGAGTGGTGGGGGTGGGGTGGGAGATTGATGATAAACCAACAAGCAAGTGCAACGGAAGAGCATGTAGAGGGAGACAGAAAAGTGTGGAGGTTGGAGTTTCTATTCTGTACAGGTTGGGCAAGGAAAACCTCTCAGTTAAGGAATAGCTGAAAAGAGAGCCATGTGAGTTGAGAAAGAGCAAAGGCTCTGAAGCTGTGCGTGGGATGTTCCAGCAACTGCAAGGGCATCAGTGAGTCCAAAGTTGAACACATAAAGGCAAGAATGGAAGAAGGTGAAATCAGAGATGTAGCAGGTCTTCATCTGATAAGGCCTTATAAGTCATTATAAGGACTTTGCCTTTTTCTACCAATGAGGTAGGATGCATTAGAGGGCTTTGATCAGAGATATCAGTGATATCACTTATGCTTTTGAGGAATCCTTATGGCTATCATATTTAAAATTGACTATAGAGGGATGAGGGCAGAAGCAGGAAGGCCAGTTAGGAGACTGCTAGGAAATCCAGATGAGAGATAATACTGGTTTGGACCAGGGTGGCAGCAATGGAGGGAGCAAGAAGTTGTCAGATTCTGGATATAATTTCAAGAGAGAACTGACAGTATTTTCTGATGGGTTGGCTGGTATATAAGGGGGAAAAAAAAGAAGTGAAGAATGAGACAAGGCTGGGCATGGTGGCTCATGCCTGTAATTCCAACACTTTGGGAGGCTGAGGCAGGAGGATCACTTGAGGCCAGGAGTTCGAGACCAGCCTGGGCAACATAGAGAGATACCATCTCTACAACAAATAAAACAATTAGCAGGGTATGGTGGCGCATGCTTGTGGTCCCAGCTACTCAGGAGGCTGAGGTGGGAAAATGGCTTGATCCTGGCCGGTTGAGACTGTAGTGAGTCTTGATCATGCCACTGCACTCCAGCCTGGGTGACAGAGCAAGACCATGTCTCTCAAAATAATAATAATGACACAAAAGAAAGGGGCCAAGTGTTTCTGACATGAGCAAATGAAAACATCATAGTTTCCATTGCCTTAGGTAGAAACACTGAGGAAGGAGGAGACTTGGCTGGTGGTGGGGAGAGGAATTTGGTTGTTGAGATGTTAAGTTAGACATTGCCTGCATGGCATCTAAGTGGAAAATGTCCGTGTGCTGTTTTCCATGAATCTGGATGTAGAGGTATAGCTGCAGATATAAATCCGCAGGTATTGGGTATGTAAATCGTACTTAAAGTCACAAGACTGGATACTGTCACCTAGGGAGCGCATAGAGGGAGCAAAAAGAAGAGGCTGAGAACTCACCTCTGCGACACTCCCTCTTTTCCAGGTGGCAGAGATGAGGAGCAACCAGCAAATGGGATTGTGAGAGTGGCGTGTGAGGTAGGAGAAAGAAGAGGAGCGAATCTAGGAAGGCAAGTGATTAGTATGTTTTAAGAAGAGAGGGATCAATTGTATCAAATGCTGACAGGTCGGGTAAGATGAGGAATTACCATTGGATTTCACACCATGAAGGTCATTGGTGATTGTCAAAAACCGATTGAATAGTGAAAGAATCTTCATTGGAGTGGGGCAGAGAGAAAGTGGAAGGATAATAATTGGAGACAGCAAGGATAGACAGCATTTCTTTTTGCCCTTACAGCCTATTTTATCTAATATTAATATAACTATACCAGCCTTTTTTGGGTCAGTATTTATTTGGTATATCTCTTTCCTTTTCTTTCTTTCTATCTTTCTTTCTTTCTTTCTTTTTTTTTTTTTTTTTTAGACAGGTTCTTGCTCTGTTGCCCAGGCTGGAGTGCAGTGGCATGATCTCAGCTCACTGCAACCTTTGTCTCCTGAGTTCAAGCGATTCTCCCACCTCAGCCTCCTCAGTAGTTGGGACTACAGGCATGCACCACCAGGCCTGGCTAATTTTTTGTATTTTTGGTAGAGATGGGTTTTGCCATGTTGGCCAGGCTGGTTTCGAACTCCTGGCCTCAAGTGATCCGCCCACCTTGGCCTACCAAAGTGCTGAGATTACAGGCGTGAGGCACTGCACCTGGCCTGGTATGTCTTTTTCAATTTTTTTTTTATTGTGGTAAAATATACATAACATAAAATTTACAATTTTAACCATGTTTACTTTTCCATTCTTTTATTTTTAACCTTCTGGGAACTTCGGTTTTTGTTGTGCCTTTTGTAAACAGGTGAAAACTCAGGACAGGATTTAAAATGCTCTAGTCCTTTGCACTATGGGTAAAAATAGTTACAAATATTTATGTAGTTTTGGATGCTTAAAAGCTCAAATAGCCTTTACAAGAATAGATACAGAACAAACGAATTCGAGCAGGGAGAAAATGGAATGAGAGAAAATTAAAAACAAAAAATTTGACAGAGAAAAAGGCGAGAAAGGAAGAAAAAAATAAAAATAGAAAAGGTAGGACAAATAGAATACATTCAATAAGATGGGAGAAATAAATTCAAATATGTTAATAATCATAATAAATGCAATGTGTTAAGCTCATCAGCTAAAAGATAAATATTGTCACTGGATTAAAAAATGCAAGTTATAGTCTGTTTTTAGGAGGCATCTAAAGGATAAGGTCAGAAAGGTTGAAAGTCAAAGGATGGTGTAGTTATATTAATAGCAGACAAAATAGATCTTAAGGCCAAAAATACTAAAAATAAGAATAACTACATAATGATAAAAAATTCATTACACTAAGAAGTTTTAACGCAAAAATCATATGCACTTAATATATAATGATCTCAAAACATACAAAACAAAAGTTGATAGAACTTCTAGAATTAAAAATGAGAAATCTATCATGATACCACAGAGCACTTATACCTGCTGGGATGGAGGACAACTCAGATTTTATGTTGCTAGTGAGTACCTTCAGGTATCACTACACCACTTACAGATATCATTTTCCAATCAAGGGCAAAAGAGTAGAGTTGGGGCCAAAAAATCCAGGTTGTAAACTTGGTATGAACTCTACCACAGACTTTATACAAATCCAGGCGTTGTAACCTAAACTCTTTAAGTCACAGTTTTCTAATCAGTAAAATGGCAATAAAAATCCCTACCCCTTTGAGAGGTGGTGAGGAATAAATCATATAGTGCGTGTGGTAGAAAGATCCCCTCCCCCATTGTTTCCCTAGCTGGCTCTGTCTGGACCAGATGACAAGGTTCAGGGTGATTTCCCTTCCAAAGTGTCATTCCCTTCTAGGTGCCCAGAAGGTCACTGTTCTTCTATAAGGGACTTATGAGAGTTTTGGGCCATTGAAAATAGGGTTTTCACATGAAGTTTTTACAATATGTGCAGCGGAATGACATATTTGTTTTAGCAGAATTTTAATACTATGTTCACTTGCGGCCAACTATGTAGGATGAGATGCTCCAAATGTCTCCTCATTGTCACCTCCATGAGCTATGCCCCATAAACCCTGGGAAAAACTGGACATGAACATGCCCTCATTGGGACCTCAGCCCTCACACCTAGGTTCTCAGCCCCTTTGCCATTTCTTCTTCCTCCTCCTCCTCTTCTTCTCCTTTCTTCTTTTTCTCCTCTTCCTCCTTCATCTTTCTTTCCTTCTTTCTCTTTTCTTTCTTTCTTTTTTCTTCTTTTCTTCTCCTCCTTCTTCCTTCTTCTTCCTTCCTCCTCCTCTTCCTCCTCCTTCTCTTCTTCTTTATTCTTCTCCCCTTCTTCATCCTCCTCCTTCCTCCTTTCTTTCCTTCTCTTCTTTCTTCTTTTTGTTTTCCTTTTTTTATTCTTCTTTTATTCTCCTTTTCCCTTCTTCCTTCTCTCTCTCATCCACCTTCTCCCTTCTCCTCCTTCCTTCCTCTTCTTCCTCTTCCTTTTTTTTTTTTTTTTTTTTTTTTTGTAGAGATGAGGTCTTGCTATTGCTGCTCAAGCTGGTCACGAAGCCATTTCTAAACATTTTCTATTCTCATCAGTTGAACAAGAATCTGGACCTAACATTTCTCCCTGCCCAACCCAACCATAATGTATCACCTATCTAAAAGCCATTCTTTTTGTTTTTTCTAATTTGGTCTTGAGGTCTCTCTCCTGAGAGTGGCCATAAACTCTAACCCCATCCTGTTGGGGCTCCAGGGGATGTGGTTGTGGGTGTTTACAATGTGCCTTCCAGAGAATTCTTTGTCCTGGTGGGCGGCTTAGTGCCTGTGTCTGACCCATGACCAGGTGTCCCTCTCCCAGAAAACCTGTTCATTCTGGCAGACGCCCTTGTAGCTCTTGTCTGACCTGAGTCCAGCTTATTCCTACCAAGATAGCCACTCTCTAGGAGAGCTCTGACCGAGAGAGAAGTTAGGTTTGGGTGTGTGGGGTAGGTGAGACGCAGAGGAGGCAACTCAACAGAACACATGAAGTCATGGAAGCAGCACATTCATTTCAGGTTAACACAGAAGAGGGCAGCACACCTCACAGGGCCAAGGGGATGCAGAGAGCTGTCCACGACACACATGCTCAGCCAGCGAGTGGGGACAGAGAAGGGTATGGGGGGACGGACCTGTGGGGTTAAGCCTTTTTGGGGGTCTAGGGCGTTACCTGAGCAGCTTTCCCATGAAGAGTTCTAATTGGTGGGTTTAGAGCAAGCAGGCGCAAGTTCCATGGAGTCACCCCGTCACTGGGAGGTGGTCACTGCGGCATATCTGTGCAGTCCCCGCGAGGTGTGGGGATCAGAGGGGCGAGTCAAGTGGGTTGTGTCTAGCTGTCCTTTGGGGGAGGTGGTCACCAGCGGGTAATTGTATAAGCAGATATCTGGGTCGACTACATTGAGGAACAGGTGGAGAACTGGAGACTGTGTCAAGGGTGACTAAGTCCTGCTTCTTTCTTGTATGAGAAAGTCCAACTTATATTCAGACTGGATGTCATAAAATTCTAGGAATTCACTACAGCCTTGTTCTGTGGGGTGTAGAAATCCCTTCACATTGGCACTTGGTTTGGGGGAGCCTGTTCTGGAAAGTCCCCACTCTTCCCTCCTGAGGCTGGTAAAATAAACTGTTAAGCCATGTGGTTTGTTGGTTTGTTTGTTTGTTTGTTTTGCTAGCTCCGCTGTCTTAGCCACGAGGATCACAGCCAGTTTCACAACCATACCCCTTTCCAAGTTGCACTTTTCTTTCTCTTTCAGTGGCTTTGGGGTTTCTTGTTTTCCCTTCTTGACCATCTGTAATATAAGAAAGAAGTTGGGAATGGGGTCGTAATGTGTCTGGTAAATCTTATGATTCATTCATGATTGGGAAAATCAGGAAACAATCCAAATATCTCTCAACTTGTGAATGGGTCAGCACATTGTGATTCATCCATACAATGGACTTATTTATTACACAGCCATAAAAAGAAACAAAATTACTGACTAATACAATATGGATGAATTTAAAAAGCATTATGCTGAGTGAAAGAAGCCACACAAAAAATACTCTATTTTGTGTGATTATGTGACTCCATAGGCATAGCTCTGTACTGTATGATTATCCAAAACCCTAGAACAGGCAAGTCTAGTCTCTAGGGGCAGAAAGAAGGTCATTGGTTACCTGTGATGGGAGACAGTATACAGACTGAGAAGGGGCATGAGGGAGCCTTCTGGGGGGAGTATTCTATATGCGGATTTGAATGAGTTGTCAAAAACCAGGCATTACACTTATAATGTTTGAGCACACTGTATACTTTACTGTGTATTTTATCCCCCGATAAGAGAAAAGTTAAAATAAAAAATGTACAGATATACCATGGAATACTATGCAGCTATATAAAGGAACGAGATCATGTCTTTTGCAGGGACATGGATGGAGCTGGAAGCCATTATCCTCAGCACACTAATGCAGGACCGGAATACCAAACACTGCATGTTCTCACTTATAAGTGGGAGCTGAACAATACACATGGACACGGGGAGGAGAACAACACACACTGGGGCCTGTTGGGGGTGGGGCTGGGGGGAGGGAGAGCATCAGGATAAATAGCTAATGCATGTGGGGCTTACTACCTAGGTGGTGATGGGTTGATAGGTGCAGCAAACCACCATGGCACACGTTTACCTATGTAAAAAACCTGCATATGCTGCACATGTATTCCAGAACTTAAAATAAAATTAAATTAAAAAAAGAAAATATTGGACTCCAGTTAAGACAGGCTGAATAAGAAACTCTAGGGGTTGAACTCAGCAATCTGTGTTTTACCAAACCCATCAGGTTATTCTGATACACACTAAAGTTTGAGAATCGTGGCACTAAAAAACAAAAACCAAGAAACGTAGAACACAGGATTTACCTCAGAAAAATACCAGCCCATGCCTTTGCAAAGAAACATAGGTGTGTTTTTTCCCAAACTTATCAATGTTTTCACAGATTCTTTCTACTTTTCTAACCTTAGCACCTGCAGGGATCCTCCCTTGTGGCCCTCTCCCTGCTTGAAGTCCCACCCGAAAGGCTTGGGGACATAGCAGCAGCTGCCTCGGTACAGAGGACTGATAAGTTTTGTTTGATTCTCTCTCTCCATACTACAATGCCTGGACCGAGGTTAGTGCCATAAATATGTGACAAATGTATGAAGGTAGGTCTCCCTCAGCTTCCAAGAAGTCATTTCATCCCCTGGACTTTTTTTGAGGTGCGTGGCTCTTTATGACTTATTTGGTTTATGTGCAAGAAAAATCCTTTCTTAGGGAGAGAGGGCTGCAACAGGGTGGAGCAGTAGGGGCTGTTTGTTGCTCTGCTCCCTTAATTTCCATCTTTATCTGGTTCCTATGGACCTTTGCCAAGAGTCAGTGTCCTTGTGGATTTCACATAGACAAGCATACAAGTAACTATCTTGCTGGTACAAACTGATCTGAAACGCGCATTCCCACAGTATTTCTGATTGTTTCCTTTATTGCAGTATAATTTATATGCAACAAAATGCTTCCATCTTGGGTATATAGCACGTTGAGTTTTTACAAATGTATAGACCCATGTAAATAACCTTCATCTCTACCAAGATACTTCTATTACCTCAGAAAGTTCCATCATAGTCTCTTCCCAGTCAGTCCTCTTCACCAGTCCTAAAACTTCATGTAAATGGAATCCATACAATATGTACTATTTTCTTTCTGGTTTCTTTTAATCAATACACACACACACACACCACATATACATATATATATATATATACTGAATAAATAAATTATATATATTAGAGGGACAGGGTGTCGCTCTGTTATTCAGGCTGGAGTGCAGTGGTGCCATCATAGCTCTCTGCAGCCTCAACCTCCTGGGCTGAAGCGATCCTCCCACCTCAGCCTCCCAAGTAGCTAGGACTACAGGTGCACCACCAAGCCCTGGTAATTTTTGTATTTTTATTTTTGTACAGACAGGGTCTTGTTGTGTTGCCTAGGCTGGTCTCACGCTCCTGGGCTCAAGTGACCCTCCTGCCTCAGCCTTCCAAAGTGCTGGGATTACAGGTGTAAGCTACCACACCCGGCCTTATTGGGCACATTGCTTTTGAGATTCCTCCATGCTGTTGCATGTGTCAATTTTTTGTTCCTTTTTATTCTGAATACTATTCCATTGTATGGATGTTCCTCAGGTTCTTTATCCAATCACCTGCCGATGGTTAGTTTGGGGTTATTATGAATAAAGTTGCTATGAACATTCTTGAGGGCCACTGGGTTGATTCCTGGAATGGAAGCCATAATTTGCTTCAGGAGTGGTCAGTGTTTCGCTTCTCCATGAGTCAGTTTCAGACACTATATGGATTAGTAATTGGCAGTCTGAAAGATCAGTGGTTGAAGACCTGCTGGGGGCATGGTACTGGGGAGCCTGTGTTGGACATTATTCAGGGTTCTCATGAAAGGTTGCTAATGGCCCACTCTGGACATAGTAATTGGTTATTGCCGTGGATAAATGTTAGGAGTAACCTGGGCCATGCCAGTGATTGGGGGACCTTAAAAAGTCCACTGCAGTCCCTGTAGTTCAGCCATGGGTGGCTTCTGCTGGTCAGTGATTGGCAGCCAGAGGAATCAGGGTCATGGTTCCAGAGATTTGGGACTTGAGGTTACCAAAGATGAACAGTCCTAAGTTGGTCAGCTATAGGTGGACCTGATGCTCACCTGATGTTTGGTGTCTATCACCAAAAGAAGGGGATGGGGAAGGTAAGTTTGAGTTTTTTGTCTCTGTCAGAGAGAGCTGTGTAGATTGCCCTGAATGTGCACTGAAATATGCGAAAGATCTGCTTGTGTGCACGAGATATCATCATTCCTCAGCTGGAACGCACATGTATACATATGTAACTTACCTGCACATTGCGCACATGTACCATAAAACCTAAAGTATAATAATAATAATAATAATAATAATAAAAGAAAAAAAAGGGGGGGGAAAAAAAAGAAGACAGTGGAAAATAGAAATACCATTTATTGGGAGCCGACTCTGTATGGGGTTCCATATGGCGTTTCAGCTGCTACTATTATATAATGGGCCAAATGATAATCATTGTTATCCAGCTGACAGAGTTGCTGTGATTAAATTAAATGAGGTACCTGGCATCTGTCCCCAGAGCCTCAGGGCAGGAGCAGGTGAGTCAGAGGAAGCAGCAGATTCTGGACCTGCTGCCTTGGAGACAGATTAGGATCCTCCCACCGAGAGTGAGCACCACATGGCTGATGCTGCCACGTCCAGGGCCCTGCGTGTTTCAGTGGACTCTGTGACTCAGCTGGTGGAGAAGAGGGGATGTGGAGGGTCTAGCCCCATAGCCTAGGGAAGGAAAAGGCAGCTCCCTGCAGGGTGTCTGAGGGAGAGGTCCAGGTGGGAACAGCCACTGGCCACAGCCAAGGAAATGCTATCCCCCACCCCAAAAGGGACCCTTCCCTTTCATTGGTTCTTTACAGACATCAGCTGATCCCCCCAGAGCCCAGCTCCTGCTCCCCGGCACAGTACTGTTAAATAAACTATAGACTTAATTCAAATTTCACCAGTTTTTCCACTAATCTTTTTTCTGCTTCAGGAATTCCTCCCATGTTTTGTTTCTCAGTCCTTCCTTGTCTTTCATGACCTTGACACTTTTGAAGAATACAATTTAGGTATTTTGTAGAATGTCTCTCAATTTAGGTTTGTCTGATGTTTCCCAGGATTACACTGAGGTTACGCGTTTTAGCAAGAATGCTGCAGAAGTGTTCTTAGGGCATCTTACTGGGAGGTATGTGATGTCGATGTTAACCTTGATCATTTGGTTAAAGTAATGTCTGCCAGTTTCTCCACTGTAAAGTTCCTATTTTTCCTGTTGTATTTAATAAATATCTTGGAAGAGATACTTTGAGATTATGCAAATATCCTGTTTCTATTCAAACTTTTGCCTGCAAATTTTAGCATCCATTGGTAGATCATGCTTGCAACAATTATTACCGTGATGCTTGCCCAATAGCAATTTTATGTTTTCTCATTCCTTCTACATTTATTAATTGGAATTCTTCTATAAGAGAAAGCTATCCTGGCTGGGTGCCATGACTCACACCTATAATCTGACCACTTTGGGAGGCTGAGGCAGGTGGATCACTTGAACCCAGGAGTTCAAGAGCAGCCTGGGCAACATGGTGAAACCCTGTCTCTACAAAAAAAATGCAAAAATTAGCCAGGCATGGTCGTGTGCACCTGTGGTTCCAGCTACTCAAGAGGCTGAGGGGGAGGATCTCTTGAGCCCAGGAGGTCAAGACTGCAGTGAGCTAAGATTGTGCCACTGCACTCCAGCCTGGGTGCCAGAGCAAGACCCTGTCTCAAAAAAAGAAAAAAAAAATGCTACCCCTTCTCTTTCTCTCTGATTTATTTATTCAACTTTTAAATTTACATCAGTATAAACATGTGGCTATTTTATTGTACAGATTATTCTTCAATACTATCATTATTTATTGTGTTACTCAAATTATTCCATCTGTGGTCATTGGGAGCTCCTTAAGGTTGACTCCCGTGTCCTTTTAAAATATTTAAATAAACTTTTAATTTAGAAGAGTTTTAGATTTATAGAAAAGTGCCAAAGATAGTACAGAGAGTTTTCATATACCCCTCACCCAGTTTTCCCTATTGTTAACCCTCCATATTGCTATGGTACATTTATCACAAGTAAGGAACCATCATTTGTACACTACTGTGGACTAAACTACACACATCCTTTGGATTTCACTAGTTTTAAAAAAATGTCCTTTTTGTGTTCCAGGATCTCATCCAGGATGCCACATTACATTTAGTTGTCACATCTCTTCGGTTTCCACAATCTCTTTTAGACTGTGACAATTACTTACACTTTTCTTGTTTTTGATAACCTTGAAAGTTTTGAGGAGTACTGGTCAGGTGTTTGATGGAATATTCTTCAATTTAGATTTGTCTGTTATTTCCCTCATTACTGGACTGGGACTTTGGATTTTGGGAAGAATACCACAGAAGTGAAGTACCCTTCTCATCACTTCACATCAGGGGTACATGCCATCAACATGACTTAGCATTGACAATATTAACCCTGATCACCTGGCAGGCATTTGCCAGATTTCTCCACTGAATGTTCCTTGTTCTCCCTTTTTCATACTTTGCTCCTTGGAAGCAAGTCACTAAGCACACATGTATCTGGGGGAGGAGTGGGAGGTTAACTACCACCTCCTGGAAGGGGGGTTATCTATTTACACAAGTTATTTGGAATTTTCCAAAGGATTTGTCTCATCTCTCCTGTTTATTAATTTATTCAATCTTGTGTTTACAACAGCACAGACTCATGGACATTTATTTTACTCTGTGGGTTATAAACCACCATTGTTTATTTTGTTCCTCAGATTCCAGCTTTGGCCATGGGGAGCTCCTTCATGCTGGCTCCTGCATCCTTCAGACATGCCCTGTCCTTCTTTGAGCACTGTCTTACTTTCTGACCCCACAAGATATTTCAGGCTCATCTTGTAGTTTCCCTGCTCTAGTCTTGGATTCAGCCACTTCTCCAAGAACCTCTGACTCTTTTTCTTAGAGAATGGTATTGAGAAGCCAAGATCTGGAGACTAAGTGTTCAACTTGTGTTCCACTGTTACTTTAATGTATCCCTGGAATCCAATCAAGAGATAGAAACCACATGGTAGTTTAAATAGAGAATGTTTAATATAACTATTAACTATAACAGGAGATTGGAGAAATGGGGGATTGACTAGTAAGAGGTAAGAAGAACCCTCACCGCTCCCAAAACAAAGGAGGAATAGGAGATTTAGGGAGTAGCCATTGTCCCCAGTGCCTAAGAAAGAGGCCACTCTCCATCTCTCCACCCCCTCTCAGAACCAGATCTCACTGGAAAGGGCACTGCTGTGACCTACTGGATGGCAGAGAAGATTGCTGGGGTGCTTTGGAAATCTGCCTTCTCTAATGCAGAAGGAAGCTGTCCATGGGCAGGAGTCGTGCTTTGGAACTCACAGCAAAGTCACTCGAGGGCTGCCGGGGGAAGCTGTTCATAGTGATGTGCCACATGGTGCTGGCCACTGGGCACTGCTGGCCACCTAGAGATGCATTGTGTAAGCCACAGGTGCTGCAGGAGCCTGATGAGGGGAGCTCATGAGAACCAGGAAGAGAAACCTCTTCCTCTTCCAAAGTCTTTCTAGTGCCCTCTACTGATAATTGGAACATTTAGGTGAATTCTTCTGTTTCCCATGTTTTTCAGTGTCACTATGTTATTAATACATGTATGTTCATTTGTTAGTTTGTGTGCCATTTAGAGTTTCCCCCACATCATAGTCCATTTTGAATTTGATTTTTTTAGGGTATGTGAAACAGTATGGTTCCAAGAGACAAAGCTGCACAAAAGGTCTCTTCAAAGAAGTGCCACTTATCTCATCCCTACTATCCTGTCCCTTTCCCACCATCCCCTTATAAGTAAGTAATCTCTTTAGTTTCTATTATAGTTTATTCACCTGTATTTCTTTTGCGCAAATGAGCAGGTACATGTATGTCTTCTTATATCCCTTCTTTCTATGAAGGATAGCATACAGTAGATATTCTTTAGAGCTTTGCTTTTTCACTTAAAGATATGTCCTAGAAATTATTCTGTATTAATTCATGATATTCCTCTTTTTAACAGTTACCTAGTACTCCATTGTGTGTATATACCTTAGTTTGTTCAACTACTATGTATAGACATTTATATTTTGTAATTACAATGCTGTAATGAATAAATTTGTGCATTGTATTTTGCTATTGTTGGAGATGTGTCTTCAGGATATTGTTAAGTATTCTGCAATTCCCCTCCAGAAGGACTGTACCAGTTTGCATTCCCAACAGAAATATACAAGAGTGACTGTTCCCCTACAGCTTCACCAACATAATATCTTGTCATACTTTTAATATTTACCAGTCCAAAAGATGAGAAATCAAATCTCAGTGTTGTTTTAATGTGCATTTCTCTAATTATAAATGAGTTTGAACTTTAAAAATATATTTGGTTGAATAATATTCCATTATATATATATATATATCACATTTTCTTGATCCATTTGTCCATTAATGGACAGGTAGGTTGTTTCCATATCTTGGCTATTGTGAAAAATGCTGCAATGAACATGGGAGTGCAGATCTTTTCACTAGGTGGTGAAATATTATTCAGTCATGTAAAAGGAGGAGATCCTGCCATTTGCCACAACATAGATGGACATGCAGAACATTATGCTAAGTGAAATAAGTTAGGTACAGAAAGAAAAATATTGCATGATTTCACTTATGTATGAAATCTAACAAACAAAACTTAAAATTTCCAGATATAGAGAGTAAAACAGTGGTTACCAGGTGTATTAGTCCATTCTCACACTGCTGTGAAGAAATGCCTGACTCTGGATGATCTATAAAGGAAAGAGGTTTAATAGACTCACAGTTCCGCATTGTTGGGGAGGCCTCAGGAAACTTACAATTGTGGCAGAAGGCAAAGAGATGCAGGCGCCTTCTTCACAGGGAGGCAGGACGGAGTGAGTGCAAGCGGGGGAAATGCCAGATGCTTATAAAACCATCGGGTCTCATGAGAACTCACTCACTATCACGAGAACAGCATGGGGGAAACCGCTGCCATGATCCAATTACCTCCACCTGGTCCCACCCTTGACACATGTGGATTATGGGGATTACAACTGGAGATGAGATTTGGGTGGGGACATGAAGCCTAACCATATCACCAGGGATGGGGTTGGGTGGGGAGGAAATGGGGAGATGTAGCTCAAAGGACACAAAGAAGCAGATATGTGGGATGAACAAGTCTGGAGATCTAATGTACAATATGAGGACTATAGGCAATAAAACTCTGCTATAATAGGGATTTTTGTTAAATAAGTAGATTTTAGTTGCTATTGTCACTAAAATGTAACTACGTGAGATGATGGATATGTTAATTTGCTTCGCTACAGTAACCATTTTACTATTTATATGTATCTCATAACATCATGTTGTAAACCTCAAATATACACAATAAAATTTATTTTAAAAATAAAAAGTATGTTTGGTGACCATCGTATATCTTTTTTTGTGAATTGCCTGTTCATGTCTTCTTCCTGCTTGTCTGTAAGGTTTTTAGGCCCTTGTCTCTCAATTTTAATAGCCCTTTATATCAGGGGTTAGCAAATGAGGGACCATAGGCTAAATCTGGCCCACCACCAGTTTTTAAATTTATTTATTTATTTATTTATTTTTGAGACAGAGTTTCGCTCTTGTCGCCCAAGCTGGAGTCCAGTGGTGTGATCTTGGCTCACTGCAACCTCTGCCTCCCAGGTTGGGGAGTACCTGTAGCTGGGACTACAGGTGTGTGCCACCACACCCGGCTAATTTTTTGTATTTTTAATAGAGATGGGGTTTCACTGTGTTAACAGGATGGTCTCGATCTCCTGACCTCGTGATCCGCCTGCCTCAGCCTCCCAAAGTGCTGGAATTACAGGCGTGAGCCACCACGCCTGGCCCACCCACCAGCAGAGTTGATTGGGTATGACAGAGATCATATGATTCACAAAACCAGAAATATTTACTATCAGGCCCTGTCTTAGTCTGTTTGGGCTGCTATAACAGAATACCCCAGACTGGGTAATGTATAAACAACAGAAATTTATTTTTCACAGTTCTAGAGGCTGAAAGTCCAAGATCAAGGTGAAGGCCCAGTCTCTGCTTCCAAGATGGTGACTTGTTGCTGCATCCCCCAGATGCAGTGGGGAAGGTAGAAGGGCAGAAAAGGGCCTAAGCTACTTCCCTCCAGCCCTTTTATGTCATGAATCCATTATTTTAATCAGTTCCCAAAAGGCCCCACCTCTTAATACCACCACAATGGAGATTAAGTTTCAACACATACATTTTGGGGAACATTTAGACCATTGCAAAAGGCCCTTTACAGGAAAAGTTTGTTGACCCCTCCTTTATACATTAGAGATTAGCCCTTGTCTGTAGTATATATTTCAAGTATTTTCTCCCAGTTTGTCAGTTCTCTTTTGACTTTGTTCATACTTTTCTGTGCACACCAAACAATTTTTAATGTAGTCAAATATATTCGTCTTTGATTGCCTGTGGATTTTGAGTCATAGTTAGATACTTTCTCATGATGACTTGAAAGCCATGGTTTCATTCTGTTTGGGATGTTGATTTAGAATTTCCTTCCGCTTAATGATCGTTGGGAAGAACTTTCCTTAGTTATGTATGAAATTTCATTTCCTGATTTTCTGCAACAGCTCTCTATGGACTGGATTTTTCTCTTGCCCTTTTGTTTGTTTGTTTTTTGTTTTTTCGAGATGGAGTCTCGCTCTGTCGCCCAGGCTGGCGTGCAGTGGCGCAATCTCGGCTCACTGCAAGCTCCGCCTCCTGGGTTCACGCCATTCTCCTGCCTCAGCCTCCCTAGTAGCTGGGACTACAGGCGCCCGCCACCACGCCTGGCTAATTTACATATATATATATTTTTTTTTAGTAAAGATGGGGTTTCACTGTGTTAGCGAGGATGGTCTCGATCTCCTGACCTCGTGATCTACCCGCCTTGGCTTCCCAAAGTGCTGGGATTACAGGTGTGAGCCACCGCGCCCGGCCTTCTCTTGCCTCCTTTTATGGCATTGGGTATTTAACAATAGGCCTAATTTAATGGTATGAAAAAAGTAGGTATAAAGGACAATTTGGGACAATTGCAAAATTTCATTATGGAATATGGATTTAGTAATAGTGTTGTATCAATGTTAAATTTCCTGCTTTTGATTATTTTACTGCGTTTATCTTAAGAGAATATTCTTGTTATTAGGAGAGACACACTCAAATACTTATGAATAAAAGGGAACAATGTTCCCTTTTTCATGGTTCAGAAAAAATTATACGTATATAAGCAAATGGGGTAAAATGTAAATTATTGGTAAGTTTGGTAAAGAATATATTGTAAGTTTTGTATACTATAATTGTTGCTTTTCCATAATGCACAAATTATATCTCCCTAGACAGGTAGTGAGGTTGGAATTTAGTTTTTAGAGCAATGGACAGTTCTGTGCTCTGTGAAGCACATATAAATGTTGTATTAACACATAATAGGAAAAATGCAAGCTTCATGGGGAAAGAGGATGTGTACTTAATACAGATGTTTCTCCATTTATGATGGAGGTTACATCCCTATAAACCCGTCATAAGTTGAAAATATCACTAGTTGAAAATGCATTTAACCTACTGAACATTGTAGCTTAGCCTAACCTACCTTAAATGTGCTCAGAACACTTACATTAGCCTACAGTTAGGCAAAATCATCTAACATAAAGCCTATTTTATATAAAGGTTGAATAGCTCTTGTAATTTATTGAATACTGTACTAAAAGTGAAAAACAGAATGGTTGTATAGGTATTCAAACTATGGTTTCTATTGAATGCATATCATTTTTGCACTATTGTAAGGTAAAAAAAAAAAAAATTCATAAGTTGAACCATTCTAAGCCGGGGACCATCTGTACTGAATTTGGTAATGAACTAGATTTTTTTTTTTTTGAGACAGAATCTGGCTTTGTCACCCAGGCTGGAGTGCAGTGGCATGCTCTCAGCTCACTGCAACCTCTGCCTCCTGGATTCAAGCAATTCTCCTGCCTCAGCCTCTCGAGTAGCTGGGACTACAGGCATGTGCCACCACGTCGGGCTAATTTTTGTATTTTTAGTAGAGATGGGGTTTTACCATGTTGGCCATGCTGGTCTTGAACTTCTGACCTCAAGTGATCCCCCCGCCTCAACCTCCCGAAGTGTTGGGATTACAGGCGTGAGCCATCGCACCTGGCCAAAACTAGATTTTAAAAGACATTTTTTTTCGGTAATTTGTGGCTTCCAGCTCATACACACAATTATTTTTACAGGTTGATGACTCTTCATTTCTACATTTATGTGTTGCTTATTGAATCTGAGACAGGAGACATAGATACATTTTTTAACTGAGGAGTGTAATTTTTGCATAAAACGTTGTTACTATTTTTGCTTTAAACAATTATTTTAAAAGGATTTAAACATGATAAAGATGTCTTTTATATTTACCCACTGCTATGGAATGAACCGTGTCCCCCTAAAAGTCATGTTGAAGCCCTAACCTCCAGTATGTTGGTACTTGGAGATGGGGCCTTTGGGAGGTAATTAGGTCATGAGGGTAGAGATCTCATGCTGAAATTAACACCCTTATAAGAAGAGAGCTCCTCTTCCTCTCCTCCTCTCCTCCTTCTCCACCACAAATACAGCAAGAAGGCAGCTATCAGACAGAGAGTCCTCACCAGACGCTGAATCTGCTGGTGCCTTCATCTTGGACTTCCCAGCCTCCAGATATTGGGAATTAAATGTTTGTTTTTTAATCCACTCAGTCTATGGTATTTTGTTATAGCAGCCCAAGTGAAGACACCCACCTATTTAACATATCCATTTGACATTTTCCTTCTGCCTTCTGATTTCACTTAATATTTCTTGTAATGCTGGTCATCTTAATTTATGACAGATATTTTTATGGGGCTTAGAATTCTAGGTTGAGAGTTTTAATACTTTCAAGATGTCCTCTGACTTGCTTTATTTCTGATAAATAGCCTATTGTTTTTCTTATCTATGTTTCTCTGTAGATAGTGTATCTTTCTGCTTTGATTTCCTTAAATATTTCCTATTTTAAATCACTTGTTTCTACACTTTAATTATGGTGGGCCTTGGTGTAGTTTTCTTTAGGGGCCTATCATCCTCTTGGAATGAATAGATCTCTACCTCTGTATCTTTTAAAGATATAATTGACATATAATAAACTTCACATATGTAAAGTACGTTCGATATATTTTTTCATGTGTATATATCTGTGGAACCATAACAGTAAAAATAAGAGCATATCCATCAACACAAAAAGTTTTCTCATATGCCTTTGAAATTCTTCCTATTTCCCCATATTTAGGCAACCACTGCCCTGCTTTCTGTCACCATGGATTAGTTTGCATTTTCTAGATGTGTGTATAAAGGGAGTTCTACAATATGTAGTCTTTTGAGTCTGACTTCTTTCACTTAGCATAATTATTTTAAAATTCATCAAACTTGCATACATCAAGAAGTCATTCCTTTACTGCTGGGTAGTATTCCATCTTATGGATATACCAGAATTTGTTTATCCATTTACCTGTTGATGGGCATTTGGGTTGTTTCCAGTTTTTGCTGTTCTAAATAAAACTACTATGAACATTTGCATGCATGCTTCTGTATGCATACATATTTCCTTTCCTTTCGGGTTAATACTTAGGAGTGGAATGGCTAAGTGATGTGGTAGGTATATGTTAAACCTTTAAAGAAATTGCCAAACTGTTTTCCAAAGTTGTACTATTTTACATTCCTACCAGCAGTGTAGGAGACTTCCACTCCTCTGCATCCTTGCCAAAACTTGATATAGTTGGTCTTTTTAATTTTAGCCATTCAAACAGGTGTAGGGTTATCTCACTGTGGTTTTAATTTGCATTTTCCTAGTGACTAATGATATTGAGCACCTTTTCACGTACTTATTTGCCATCTGTATATTTTCTTTGGTGAAATGTGTGTTCAAATATTTTCTCTATATTTTAATTTGGCCTCAGTTCCTATGAATTGGTGGATCTATTCCCAGCTTATTTTACCATATATAGGTATAGCTACCTTACTCTCTCCACCAAAGTTAGGAGAACATTATGACTTTAACCAAATAACTTTTCATGCCTCACTCTGACCTCCTTTTGACTACTCTACAGAACGCAGACTTAGAATTCTTTGTAGATGGGTTGTAGATGGGTCATATCTAAGACTGA
Source organism: Pongo abelii (assembly GCF_028885655.2). Taxonomy (NCBI): domain Eukaryota; kingdom Metazoa; phylum Chordata; class Mammalia; order Primates; family Hominidae; genus Pongo; species Pongo abelii. The sequence continues at coordinate 48,080,054 of NC_072008.2, forward strand.
ACAAGGATAATTTCAAGCTGAATATGCTGTAACCACTTCCTAAGATACTATTAAATTCAATCCCCTTCCTGAAGTTAAGTCAGCAAAAGGAAGTGAACTTACAGACTGGACTTCAGCCTGGAAGTGAGCAAGGGATAAAAGAGCTAACACATACACAGATTGCAGGCATACGTGTGGTGCGGTTTATGATTGCCACATGATATGGCAACAACAGGATTTCCTAACTGCTGCTGGTACTCTTAAGCATAGTGAGCACATTTGAGCATTTCTAGATGTCTTTCTCCTCCCCATGGAATTCATTTCACTTGAATTCAGTTAGTTCACCAAATTAAAGATGACTTGGTAACTCCAGATTACTTCTACAAAATCTTCAGCAAATTGCAGTCACAAATAAGTAACAGATTCAGAAAACAAGATATTGGGAGAGAACTGGATGTGCTCTTTATGGAGATAGCAAAACAGTTGCTTGATTTCTCCAGAAATTATCCATTCTCTGGGATGGGCATTGGTAAAAATTTGCACATTGTGCCCCATCATAGTCAAGAAAATGTAAAACTATTCTGGGACATTGGTGGGGAAATTTTAATCAGGTAGTAGACGAGGTCTCCAATGAACATTCCACCTGCCAGACTCACAGCCCTGGAAAAACTATAAAAATGGGACATAGGAACTACAGTCTTGAGGACTTTTTGAACAATGACAAGCGGACTTTATATAACTTCCTACTGACAGAGGTAGGCAAGGTAGGGTCCCTGCCAAAAACCTCACCTTTGAGCTGAAAAGCCTGAAACCCATGGCCTAAAGTGAAAACTTCTATCTCTGTTCGCCCACTCTCTCCCAGTTGGTTCTTTCCAAATAATGCCTTTTTACCAATCAAATGTTGCTTTTTCCAAGATTACCCATGGCCCGCCCCACCCCCCAGTCCTGTGCCTATAAAGACCCCAGACTCAGTTGGTAGAAGAGAGAGAGAAAATTTGATTTCAGAGAGAGGCAACCTGATTTCAGAGGGATGGCTGGACTTCGGAGAAGAGCTGGCCAGAGACAGCCAGACTGTGGGGGAAGATTACCTGTCTGTCTTGTCCCCTTTTCAGCTCCCACTGAGAGCCACTTTCATCACTCAATGCAGTTCTCTGCATTCACTGTCCCTCAATTTGTCAGTGTGACCTCATTCTTCTTGGGCACTGGACAAAAGCTTGGGACTCACCGAGTGCAGGTACCTAAAAAAGGTTGTCACAATGGTCCTTTGCTCTTGCTGGCAGAGGACAGCCACCCCACGTGATGAGGCAAAAGTACCACTGAGCTGATAACACACTGCTGTCCATGGATGATGGGGCTAAGAGAGCATTATAATATGCCCTCTGGGGCTTCAGGCGTTGCAGGCACCCCCATCTGGGTGCTGCCACAGGGCCCACATGGAGCTTGTTCCTGCTGGTGCCCAAAGCAGCTGGCCAGATCCCACACTCACTCGCTAGCATTCTCCCTCTCATAAGGGATTGAGTGTGGTGGGCTGAGTAAGCGGGGCACCCCCGTCACAAGTCCAATGAAGGGGTCGAGAGAATTCCTGCATTGCTACATCATGTGGATATGAATACATATTTACTGTTTTCTGCCTTTTCTTTGGTTGGCCAAAAGCTTCCCCTGGTTGAAAAGCAGTGGCTCTGTGGCTAAAAACAGTAAGTTTTGTCTTTCCTACTTGGGAATTCCCTACTTACTTCTCTTACTGGCTGAGATACTAAATTTATGGGGACCATAATTAAGGAACTTTGTAAGGTGCTGCCTATTAGCCAAAAATTACACTTTCCTTACCATCCCTAATCCTCAGAAAAAACTGAAAGAGGTACTTTAAAATTAAAACTTGCTAAAGTCTCTGAAGACTTATAATTACCTTGGCCTAAGGTTCTCCAGTTGGCCCAGTTGACCATCTGGTGTTCTTCTGGCAAACGTAGATTGTTATCTTATGAACTTGTTACAGCCAGACCAATGAAATTGGACATCACATCCCTTATTTTAGACTCTACTTTGTTGCAAGCAGATATGGCTCAATACTATAAAGTACTAATGGGATATACTCAGATTCATTATCAACAGGTTCAAATTGCCTTTTCGAAGGAGCCACCTTCTAAGTCTCTGCATGACTTACAACTAGAAGCCTTATTCTAATGGAAGAGACACGAATGAAAAACTTCTCTGGAGCTCCACTGGAAGGGCCTCTACCAGGTCCTCCTTACCACAGCTAAGTTATAAGGAATAGATAATTGGGTCTATGTCTCCTAGATAAAGAGACATTGACCTTTGATGGACTGGACTTCTACTTTCACTGGAAACTGAGAGATCCCTGAAACACTTCTGAGGCAGACAATGGCATGAAGGAGACATTTTCCCAAGAATACAGGAACAAGCAGATGACCTTGAACAGTGCACAGCTTCTGCTCATGATGATGGAACAAAATATCTTTTTGATCTTTATTATTTTCCTTTTCTTCCTAGCCTTGTTTCTTATCCTTTACCTTTTAATTTCTGAATTTGTGCATCTCTATAGAATTACAGTAGTTCTCCCCTATCCATGAGAGATGCATTTCAAGACCCCAAGTGGATGCCTGAAACCACAGATAGTACCAAACCCTATATATACTATGTTCTTCCCTACACATACATATCTATGATAAAGTGTAATTTGTAAATTAGGCACTATAAGAGATTAATAACAACAATAATAAAGTAGAACAATTATAACAATACACTATAATAAAAGTTATGTGAATGTGGTCTCTCTTTGTCTCTCCCTAAATATCTTATTGTACTGTACTCGTCTATTTTCAGACCACGGTTGATTACGGGTAACTAAAACCATGAAAAATAAAATTGCAGATAAAGGGAGACTATTGTATCTCCAAGTGCTGGGCATAAAAATTCCCTTTCCTTTTTTTTTTAGAGATAGGGTCTTACTCTGTCATCCACACTGGAGTGCAGTGGCACAATTACAGCTCACTGCAGCCTCGATTTCTCAGGCTCAAGCAATCCTTCTGCCTCAGCCTCCCGAGTAGCTGGGACTATAGGTACAACACCATGCCCGGCTAATTTTTATTTTTATTTTTTTGTAGAGATGGGTTCTCACTATGTTTCCCAGGCTGGTCTTGAACTCCTGGCCTCAAGCAGTCCTCCTGCCTTGGCATCCCAAAGGGCTGGGATTACAGGCATGAGCCACTGCACCCTCTCCGTATTTCTCTGCCACATTTCATTTCTCTTCTCTCCTTTCCTTAATGCCCAAAGTTCTTGGATTTTTTTTAAGATTTATGATTATGAAGCTAATGTCACCTATGATTTTTGCTTTTGCTCACTTTTTTTTCTGTCAGTTCCATTGTACCTTTACAAATACTACTCGTTCTTGACTTGTTCTTGACCCTGAGAGAACTCTCCATACCATTATTGCTGTTGTTTGGGGCATAGTCCCCAAACTGGGTCTCTGACAAATCTCCAAGATTAACAAATTATATTCTGAAGAGGTAGAACTTGTTTTTCTGAAAAGGCTGAAGCAGGTGGATGTTGTTGGTCTGGCCTCAACACTATCTTCACCCAGGCAAACCACAATGATAAACATATGAGTGTTTTTTAGATGCTGGAGAGACCCCAAGTGATTCGTATTTTGTTTTGAGGTCTAAGGATTGCTGATTTTTGCCAGCAAATTGGACAGGGTCATGCTGTCTTTCCCATCTCTTTCCTCTTTCTGACTATACAATTGGACTGAGTTTGAACAGTTTATCACATTTTTAGTTCAGAAGTTAAATCCTAGTTCCCAAGCCAGAAGAACAATCCACCCTCTGAAAAAATGCCCATTCTTAGGTGATGAAAGGGACTGTGTGAAGAAGCTGAAAGACTTGGAATCAATCGAAGTGAGATCTCCACACTCAGGGAAATGTTTTATGTTGCATCCATCCCTTAAGAGATTAGCCCTGTGGACTATTCAAGTTCTACACAATGCCTAGTTTTCCATGCTTTCATTTGTGAAGCCACCCAAGCCACTAACCATGCTACCAAAAATACTGACACACTCAAGAAATTCAGGAACTCCGGAAGGCTGGTGTTCATCATTGACTGGCATTATAGATCATCCTGGCATCTACGGGAGGTATATGTGCCGCTGTTGAGGATGAATGACATACACAGATTCCAAAAACCTTTCTGATGTCTTTTTGGTGAATCAACACATCTGTGAAGCCAACCAAAACATTTATCAGGTAAGCAACAGAGTTCTGATTCCTGGGACCTTTGGGTTGTCATCAGGTAGATAGGGATGGGACATGTTTCCCTGGATATTCTGAACAGGGACATCATTCTGAGGATATACTTTTCTCCAAAGGCTCAGAAGCTTTTACTATTTTTCCTGATAGTAATATCTCTAATCAAATGCATTCTATCATGTTTAAGACCACCAGTACTGTCCTGTCCAAACAGATGATCCAAACTACAATTAAGGAACAAAAGATCAAAGAACAAACTGCTCCTCCACGCTCATCGTGGGAGCCTTCTTTACTTAATTCTTGAATCTTATACATTCCTGTACTTTTGTTTTATCTCTCTACAGATTTGGCCAGTGAAGAAAGGAGTTTACTTTGGCCAAGAGGAAGAGTTATAAAAGAATGAAAACAAACCTCAGTTTTTCTTGTTTTAGCCTTTGCCTCCTTTCCCTTATTTTCTTATTCTCCACTCCACACCCACTTTTAAAAACTATCTCCTTCTCCCTTGAACCTTAAAAAACTGTGAGGATTAAAAAAACAGCTCTCAAAGAACTGTTTTGAAAGTTGCAGGCATGGGATTGCACCAATAATCCTGAGCAAAAAGCATGAAAAACTGGATCAATTTATCAGTGGCTCCAACCAGAAGTTTTCAGCAGGTACGGATAAAAAAAAATTGCAACTGGGACCAGACTGCAGTCATATACCCCTCTGTTCTTCTTGCCTAACATAAACTAATTCTGCTTCAGTACAGGAGGCTTCTTGTTCTTAAGTTTTTCACTGATGCACATCAGTTGAATAAAATATTTAAACACTATTTGAGTGACTTTTTTTTTTTCCCTCTTGATAGGGTCATGTTGTGGTAATTAAGGGGTTAATTAATCAAAATGATATAACAATCTTGAACGTTAAGGGATCTAATAACAAACAGAGTTTCAAAATATGTCAAATAAAACCTGATAGAACTACAAGGAGAAATACATAAATTTACAATTACAGGCAAATATTTCAACACTCCTATCTTAATAATCAATACAATAAGTAGACAGAAAATAAGTACATACAGTCCCAGCTACTTGGAAGGCTGAGGTGGGAGGATCGCTTGAGCCCAGGAGATGGAGTCTGCAGTGAGCCGAGATTACACCACTGCACTACAGTCTGGGCAACAGAGACCCTGTCTCAAAATAATAATAATAATAATAATTTTAATTCTTTAAAAGCCTGATTTTTTTCTTTAGTTGACAGTATTTTTCAGTTCTAAAATTTTCATTTGGAAATTTTATGACGGCAGAGCCCTCATGAACTAATTACCTTCCAAAGGCCACACCTCTTAATACTGCCACATTAAGGATTAAATTCCAACCTACGAATGTTGGGAGACACATTCAGATTATAGCAGGCCCTCTCCATTTTCTCCTGAACATGCATGCAGATTTGCTCATGTGCAGTCTTCCAGACCACTTGGGATAAGTAGGATCTTATCAAGGCCTTTTTTGCCTGTCTCATTCCCTATATCTCCCTGTTAAATTTATTACTGAACTGTTGATTTATTACTTACCCCAGTCAGTATCAAGACCTCAGAATGTCTCTGATATTGACCTTTCCTGGTTGTTAGCCACTGAGATCACTGTTGTTTTATTGTTTGTTTGTTTGTTTTTGTTTTGAGACGGAGTCTTGCTCTGTTGCCCAGGCTGGAGTGCAATGGTGCGATCTCAGCTCACTGCAACCTCAGCCTCCCGGGTTTAAGCAGTTCTCTGCCTCAGCCTCCCAAGTAGCTGGGATTACAGGCGCCCACCACCATGCCTGGCTATTTTTTTTTTGTATTTTTAGTAGAGACGGGGTTTCACCATTTTGGCCAGGCTGATCTTGAACTCCTGACCTTGTGATCCACCCGCCTCAGCCTCCCAAAGTGCCGGGATTACAGGTGTGAGCCACCCCGCCCAGCCGTATTCAGAATTTTTATAAGGGCCAGGAGTAGTACTTTTGTTTCTTGACAGATTTTTCACAAGTCTATTTAATGTCTAGATTTTTATGTTCCATTTGCCATGAGGATTGGAGATGGTATGGGGCATGAAATTTTAATGAGTACTCCAGAGATTTTGCAAGCAAGAGGTTTATCTCTGATGTAAAATGAGTTTCTTTGTCTGACTCGATCCATAAAGGGATGCCAAAGTGAGGTATAATCTCAGTTATCAATTTCTTCACCACTGTTGTGCCATTAGAACCTCCAGTCCATCCACGAAACCTGCAGACTATAGCCAAAGAGCAGGAAAAGCCAAGGCTGGAAGTAAATCTGTGAAATGTATCTGGAGTGCTGCAAGGAGAAGCGTGGGCCTTGGAAGACTGCCTGAGGAGTGTTGGTTTCCTCCAAAAATGTGATGAGATTTACAAGTAATGCATTGGGAAATAATTTGTACAGAAATTTTGTAGATCCCAGGGTAAAATCAGTTATTCTTTAGTTCCTCAACTATCCCCCATATGCACATATGTCCCATCTGATGAGACATAAGTACAAGCCGAAAGGTTAAATGAAAAGGGGCCACAGGAAGTCCATTTGGCCCAATATACAATCCATCTGATAATTACTTGACACCATTTGTACCCATTTATCTTTTTCATATTTCAGGGCATTTGCCTGAAAATGAATAATATCAGTTAGGGATAAGGGTAAGTTTATAAATTGGGTGGAAAAATAAAAAGGGGGTCAGCTTTTGGCTGTGTGTTTAGCAGCCTTTTCTCCCCTATCATTCTTAAAGATATAGTATCAGTCTCCTTAGTGTGGGATGGACAATGAACAATAGCAATTTTAGTATGAAGGTGAACAGCCTGTGATAAGGCTGTGATTATATGTCCATTAGCAATAGGAGTACCAGCAGAGGTTCAGAATCCACGGGATTTCCAGATTGTGCCAACAGCATGACAGACACCAAAAGCATATCAGAGTCAGTGTAAATCATGGCAGTTTTTCCTTTTGCCAATGTGTAAGCTCTAATAAGAGCTATAGGTTCAGCAGCCTGGGCTGACTTTATAGTCAGCAAAGAGTATGCCTCAAGCGTTTCATGTGGGGAAACTATGGCATAGCCAGTTATTATGTTTCCCTTAAAATTAAATTTGCAAGAGCCATTACAAAATAGCAACACGGCTAGGTTGCCTAAAGGAGAGTCTGAGAGATCCCCTCATGGCTTTGAACTCATTTCTATAGCTGCTAGGCAATCAAGTGGAATGGAATGAGGCTCTTCATCAGGGAGGGGTAGGAGCGTAGCAGGATTTAGTGTCACAAAGGCGTAAGATGATGGAGGGATTGGTTCACAGGGCTTGTTCCTAGGTGCTCTGTCCATGTGTAGAGAGGTGCTGCATCTTAAGAACTTGGAAGAGAGCAGACACAGCATGGGAAACATTGAGGTGGATGGGGGAACCTAATGTATGGGTGCTGACACCCATACAATAGGTAATACAGTAATTAGGGCAGCAGCTGATGCTACTGCATGCAGGCATGGGGGCGTGTCTGCTGCCACAGTATTCCATTGGCATGAGAAATATGCTACAGGTTGTATCTGAGAGGCAAAGGGTTGCCCTAGAATACCTGCAGCAATCTCACTATTTTCATGACAATAGAGGTGAAAAGGTTTATCAAAATTAGGTAAGCCAAGAGCAGGGGATAGGACAATGCTAGTTTTGAAGTGTCAAAAGAAGTTAATGCCTCTGAAGGCCAGAGAATGGTCTCTGGAGTGGTATCTGGAAGGAGGGCATATAGTGGGTTGGCAATAGCCACAAAATTAGGACTCCATGGTGGTCAACAGCCAGCTGCTCCTAGAAATTTACACAGCTGCTTTTTCATTTTAGGGAGAGGAATGGATAAAACTGACTCAAGGCACGTTGGGGTGAATTTCTGAGTGCCCTGAGGTATTTCATGTTCTAAGTAAGTAACAGTTGTTTGCACTAACTGAAGTTTAGATCTAGAGGCTTTATGGCTTCAGTCAGCTAGTGCCTTTAGGAAAGTGAGGGAGCGTCTTTAAGGGTATCCTATTTAGTTTGGTTACAAAGCAAAAGGGCAAGGTCATCAATATATTGCACAAGAGTGGAGTCTTGGGTGAAGGCTACAGAATCCAAGTAGGCTTTAAGGATTAGAGAGAATTTTGAGAGTGACTTACAATATCCCTGAAGCATGCGAGTCCATGTTAATTGCCTCCCTCTAAATGTAAATGCAAAAAGAAACTGAGTCAGGGTGCAACAGAAAGGAAAAGAAAGCTGAGCAGAGGTCAACTACATCACCAGGAATTGAGGTAGGGATAGTAGCTGCATTGGGGATAACAGGGTGGTGGGGAATTACAAATCTTGTACAACTTACAAATCTTGTACAAATAGATTTGATTTCCATTGGAAGCAAATTTTCCTTCTTTCTGTACTGGTAAGATTGGGGTGTTACAGGGTGAAGTGGTGAAAATAAGTACACCTTGCTGCAAAAGGGAGTCTATGATAGGTTCAATTCCTCTCTCTGCATATTGTGAGAAGGAGTACTGAGCTACTACTGATGGGAAATGTTTGTTCCTTTTTCATGCAATATGTACCGGTTCTGTACTCAGTAGTAGTCCAATCTCACTTGCACATTAAGCCCAGAGACAAGCTGGGACATCTTTTAAGATTGCATCTTCTTTAGAGGAATTTAAATCAAGGGGGGTTTCCATGAGAGAGTGTGTTAACTTTAATACTAAGGTTAATAGAAAGTTTGAAGTTTGGGCCGAAGGCAGAGACATAAAAACGCCTTCCTTATTACATTGTATGGCAGCATTAAACCTACATAATAAATCCCTACCTAAAAGGTTTGCTAAGTGAGGAGTCAGAAACTAGAAAGACATGGAAGGTGTTGAGAGGGCAAAGGATGTTGGGGTGTCCTGAGATATGGGCGATGAAATAGGTTGCCCAGAGATTCCAATAGCTTGAATAGAGGCAGAGGTAACAGGTAGAGATAATTCTTCTGAGTGAATAGTAGAGGAAGTCCTATCAGTGTCAATTAAATCCAGTTCTTAATCCTCTACTTTAAGTTCAATGGTGGGCTTTGAGGTGCAACTGAGGATCAGCTGACCCCATCAATCAATGTAGTATTGTCCCAAAGGAGAGGAATAATGAGCCTTCTAAAGGTGTTGGATTCTAGGGAGAGTTTCTTCCTTTTTTTTTTTTTTTTTGTTTGTTTTGTAAACAGGACAGCGATTTTTCCAATGCCTCTGCTTTTTGCAATATCTGCAAATTTCAGAAGGCAAACTAGAAAAACCTTGTGGCTGACCAAAGATATGAAACAACTTTGAGTCATTCTTAGAGGCACGCCTTTGTTTCTGTAACAATTCAAGCCGCAAGATGACTTGATTTTAGTTATTTTTTCCCTTTATTTTCTTGCAAGCTATTTTCAAATAATTGAGTGCCTGCTTCCATTATAATGCTTACAGACTGACCAGCGCAACCACTATACTAGTTTGGATTTGCCTTTTTGTATCAAGAAGATTTCCGACCAGAGCAGAAACTGGAATATTTCTATACTCTGGAGCTTCAGGATCTAATGCCGCACGCCTTTGAAAACCTTGTATACGTCTCTTGACAAATGCCTTGGGGTGCTCTCCCTCGTTCTGAATACATAATTCAACATTAGACAAATTTACCTTGGGAGGAGAGCCTCTGATATTGTCCCTATCAGGCCCCTGAATATCAGCAACTAGCTGGGCGATCTCCTCATTTGCAGGAGGGCCAGGAAGGGGCTCCGACCATCTGTTCACTCTGTGGAGGGAGTTTTCCCCAGGAGGCCGTCTGGCCTGTCTAATAACTGCAGTATGATCATGAGAGGGAAATACACCCCTTAGCAGCCAGTCAAGGTCTCTACGTATGGGATTACAGATGGCCAATGATCTCTCCAACTATTCTCTGAACTTGGTAGGTCCTTCTGAAAGTGGGGGCAGAATAGCTTTATAATTTAAAATATCTGTTGCTGTCCAGGAAACATGAATTCTTTGAGAAGGGAGTCCAGGATACATTTACAGAGGGCATTGCATAGAGAGGTCTGGAGCTGATGGAGTCTGATTACAAAGCCTTGGGAAATAAGAGAGGTTTCAAGGCACAGAAAAACAAGTCTTGCTGAGTGTCCTTGGAGCCTGTGCCAGATTTATTTCATGGTAGTCAGTTCTTACATAAATGACCTCTAAGCTTCAGGTTTTAAGACCAGGCCTGATTTGGGCTTTTAAGATCAGGAGGGTTTTTGTAAATCATCCAGGGAAAGAGAGATAAAAGAAGGCAGCTGGATGTCTAAGGAGTTTTTCCGGGGTTTGGAGGAGCAGAGGGAATTTGTTGAGAAGATAGAGGAGGAGGGAGAGGCCGAGGAGATGGGGCTGGATCTTGAGGAGGGGGGTTCAAATCAGGGGCCCAGAGAGTGAATAGATCCTCTGGTGGGTCAGGGACATGGAGCTGGGATGTGAGTGGAGAAGGGGGATTTATAGTGGGAAGGGGGATTTATAGTGGGAGCAGATTTCAACTTTTGTTCTAGGTCTGCTTTTGTTCTTTAATTTTGTTAAGGAAATTTTTAGGGCTAGTCACAATACTTTTCTGAGTTCTTTGTTCTGTCTGATCTTCCCATAAATACAATAAGCAAATAGTTTAGAATAAGCGTTCTCTAAAATTGGTTTCAAATAAATTTGAAATAAAATTTTTCTTTCTAATTCAAAGGATCTGTCTTCTGGTCATTGACAATTAGGATCTTCATTGGTGTATAGATTCCAATTGCGACTTAATTCAATAAGCCTTTTATGGAAAGACCACGTGGTAACTTTCCAGGCTTAGGAGAAATCTTTACTAGGGATGCAAGGAGTGTTCCTGGAGTGGGTGCAGAAGATGCAGCCCCTATGATTCAAAAATTCATTCTCAGAGATAGATTAAGAAAGCAAAGACCTTGGCTGGTGCAGTGGCTCATGCTTGTAACCCCAGCATTTTGAGAGACCAAGGCCAGAGGACTGTTTGAGCCCAGGAGTTTCAGGACAGCCTGGGCAACATAGTGAGATTCCCGTCTCTATAAAAAATGTAAAAATTAGCTGGATGTGGTGGTACGCTTGTAGTCTCAGGTACTTGAGAGGCTGAGGTGGAGGATCACTTGAGCCTGGGAAGTTGAGGCTGCAGTAAGCTGTGATCATGCCACCGCTCTCCAGCCTGGACTACAGAGTGAGACCTTGTCTCAAAGGAAGAAAATGATTACAAAATAAATAAATTTTTAGTAAGTTTTAAAAAAGAAAAAAGAAAACAAAGAATTTTGTGGCTACAGGCACTTAAGGGTCTCCGGGCTGATGGGATTGCTCCTGGGATTGCAGTCAAGTAGAGATTTAGCTGGGCCACATGGTTGCTAGCTGGGTATGCAGTGGGGTCTACAGTTGGTGGTTCTAGTACCAGAGTCCTAGGCGGGTGTGGATCCTGCATGGTGTCTCGGCCAATAGGATTGCTTTCAGGACCTTGATCAGTGGGACTGGTGTTGGGACAAGGATCCACTTCAAGGTCTGCAGTTGAGTACACAGACAGCAGCCCTGTTACCAGGTGTGTGAATGCACATGACTTCCACCAGTTCCCTGGGCCACCTCCTGCTGGGTTACTGGGTAGGTCACTAGACAGGCAGGATTGGCTCCGGAATGTGGCTGAGAGAGGCTAGAACCAAGTCACAGGGCTGCTTCAGGGTCCACAGCTGGGACTGACATCTGCAGTTCTGCCTCTGGAAATATGGATAGATGTGCCTCCTGCTGGGTTCCTGTATGGGCATGACTGCTCCCAGACCATGGCTGACAGGTCTTTTTCAGGGATGGTTTCTGTTAGTTTATTTTTTCCCTTGAATGGGCCATACTTTCCTGTTTCTTTGTATGCCTTCTGTTTTCTTGTTGAAAACTGGACATTCAAATGTAATAATGTAATAACTCTGTATATCAGATGCTCCCCTTTCCTCAAGGCTTTCTATTATTTATTTACTTGT